>NC_143385.1:54941095-55254150 GCF_980474605.1 Leiobunum rupestre | reverse complement strand
GAGTTTGAGAAGTAAAATTTCAAGGTACCAGCATTTAACATTTTCAAAGTTCTTAGTTACTTCTATGGGTTCTTGGTACGAAGTAAAATTTCATGATACCAGTATTTAACATTTTCAAAGTTTTTAGTTACTTCTATGGGTTCTTGGTACGAATTAAAATTTCATGGTACCAGCATTTAACATTTTCAAAGTTCGTAGTTACTTATATGGGTTCTTGGTACGATCAGGTTGGTATTTAATGCCGGGCGTTTTTGGGGTCACTCACCTTCCAGGGACCAAGAAACTCAAATCATAGCTCAGCAACCATTACGCCGAAATATGAACGGAGCCTCCGAAAATATAAACGGAGCCTCCGAAAATATAAATGGAGCCTCCAAAAATATAAACGGAGCCTCCGAAAATATAAACGGAGCCTCCGAAAATATAAACGGAGCCTCCGAAAATATAAACGGAGCCTCCGAAAATATAAACGGAGCCTCCGAAAATATAAACGGAGCCTCCGAAAATATAAACGGCGCCTCCGAAAATATAAACGGAGCCTCCGAAAATATAAACGGAACCTCCGAAAATATAAACGGAGCCTCCGAAAATATAAACGGGGCCTCCGAAAATATAAACGGAGCCTCCGGAAATATAAACGGAGCCTCCGGAAATATAAACGGAGCCTCCGGAAATATAAATATAGAGCCTCCGGAAATATATATATAGAGCCTCCGGAAATATATATATAGAGCCTCCGGAAATATATATATAGAGCCTCCGGAAATATATATATATATATAGAGCCTCCGGAAATATATATATATATATAGAGCCTCCGGAAATATATATATATAGAGCCTCCGGAAATATATATATATAGAGCCTCCGGAAATATATATATAGAGCCTCCGGAAATATATATATAGAGCCTCCGGAAATATATATATAGAGCCTCCGGAAATATATATATAGAGCCTCCGGAAATATATATATAGAGCCTCCGGAAATATATATATAGAGCCTCCGGAAATATATATATAGAGCCTTCGGAAATATATATATAGAGCCTTCGGAAATATATATATAGAGCCTTCGGAAATATATATATAGAGCCTTCGGAAATATATATATAGAGCCTTCGGAAATATATATATAGAGCCTACGGAAATATATATATATAGAGCCTCCGGAAATATATATATAGAGCCTACGGAAATATATATATATATAGAGCCTCCGGAAATATATATATATAGAGCCTTCGGAAATATATATATAGAGCCTTCGGAAATATATATAGAGCCTTCGGAAATATATATATAGAGCCTCCGGAAATATATATATAGAGCCTCCGGAAATATATATATGGAGCGTCCGGAAATATATATATAGAGCCTCCGGAAATTTATATATAGAGCCTCCGGAAATATATATATATATAGAGCCTCCGGAAATATATATATAGAGCCTCCGGAAATATATATATGGAGCGTCCGGAAATATATATAGATCCTCCGGAAATATATATAGATCCTCCGGAAATATATATAGATCCTCCGGAAATATATATAGATCCTCCGGAAATATATATAGATCCTCCGGAAATATATATAGATCCTCCGGAAATATATATAGATCCTCCGGAAATATATATAGATCCTCCGGAAATATATATAGATCCTCCGGAAATATATATAGATCCTCCGGAAATATATATAGATCCTCCGGAAATATATATAGATCCTCCGGAAATATATATAGATCCTCCGGAAATATATATAGATCCTCCGGAAATATATATATATATATATATATATATATATATATATATATATATAGAGCCTCCGGAAATATTTATATATAGCCTCCGGAAATGTATATATAGATCCTCCGGACATATATATAGATCCTCCGGAAATATATATATAGAGCCTCCGGAAATATATATAGATACTCCGGAATTATATGTAGATCCTCCGGAAATATATATATAGAGCCTACGGAAATATATATATTGAGCCTACGGAAATATATATATAGAGCCTCCGGAAATATATATATAGAGCCTGCGGAAATATATATATAGAGCCTGCGGAAATATATATATAGAGCCTCCGGAAATATATATATATAGAGCCTCCGGAAATATATATATATAGAGCCTCCGGAAATATATATATTGTGCCTCCATAAATATATATAGAGCCTCCGGAAATATATATATAGAGCCTCCGGAAATATATATATAGAGCCTTCGGAAATATATATATAGAGCCTTCGGAAATATATATATAGAGCCTTCGGAAATATATATATAGAGCCTTCGGAAATATATATATAGAGCCTTCGGAAATATATATATAGAGCCTTCGGAAATATATATATAGAGCTTTCGGAAATATATATATAGAGCCTTCGGAAATATATATATAGAGCCTACGGAAATATATATATAGAGCCTACGGAAATATATATATATAGAGCCTCCGGAAATATATATATAGAGCCTACGGAAATATATATATATATAGAGCCTCCGGAAATATATATATATAGAGCCTTCGGAAATATATATATAGAGCCTCCGGAAATATATATATAGAGCCTCCGGAAATTTATATATAGAGCCTCCGGAAATATATATATATATATAGAGCCTCCGGAAATATATATATAGAGCCTCCGGAAATATATATATAGAGCCTCCGGAAATATATATATGGAGCGTCCGGAAATATATATATATATAGAGCCTCCGGAAATATATATATAGAGCCTCCGGAAATATATATATGGAGCGTCCGGAAATATATATAGATCCTCCGGAAATATATATAGATCCTCCGGAAATATATAAAGATCCTCCGGAAATATATATAGATCCTCCGGAAATATATATAGATCCTCCGGAAATATATATAGATATATATATAGAGCCTGCGGAAATATATATATAGAGCCTCCGGAAATATATATATAGAGCCTCCGGAAATATATATATAGAGCCTCCGGAAATATATATATAGAGCCTCCGGAATTATATATATTGTGCCTCCGGAAATATAAATATAGAGCCTCCGGAAATATATATATATAGCCTCTGGAAATATATATATAGAGCCTCTGGAAATATATATATAGAGCCTCCGGAAATATATATATAGAACCTCCGGAAATATATATATAGAGCCTCCGGAAATATATATATAGAGCCTCCGGAAATATATATATAGAGCCTCCGGAAATATATATATAGAGCCTCCGGAAATATATATATAGAGCCTCCGGAAATATATATATAGAGCCTCCGGAAATATATATATAGAGCCTCCGGAAATATATATATAGAGCCTCCGGAAATATATATATATAGAGCCTCCGGAAATATATATATAGAGCCTCCAGAAATATATATATAGAGCCTCCGGAAATATATATATAGAGCCTTCGGAAATATATATATAGAGCCTTCGGAAATATATATATAGAGCCTTCGGAAATATATATATAGAGCCTTCGGAAATATATATATAGAGCCTTCGGAAATATATATATAGAGCCTACGGAAATATATATATATAGAGCCTCCGGAAATATATATATAGAACCTACGGAAATATATATATATATAGAGCCTCCGGAAATATATATATATATAGCCTTCGGAAATATATATATAGAGCCTTCGGAAATATATATATAGAGCCTCCGGAAATATATATATAGAGCCTCCGGAAATTTATATATAGAGCCTCCGGAAATATATATATATATATAGAGCCTCCGGAAATATATATATATAGAGCCTCCGGAAATATATATATAGAGCCTCCGGAAATATATATATGGAGCGTCCGGAAATATATATATATATAGAGCCTCCGGAAATATATATATAGAGCCTCCGGAAATATATATATGGAGCGTCCGGAAATATATATAGATCCTCCGGAAATATATATAGATCCTCCGGAAATATATATAGATCCTCCGGAAATATATATAGATCCTCCGGAAATATATATAGATCCTCCGGAAATATATATAGATATATATATATAGAGCCTGCGGAAATATATATATAGAGCCTCCGGAAATATATATATAGAGCCTCCGGAAATATATATATAGAGCCTCCGGAAATATATATATAGAGCCTCCGGAATTATATATATTGTGCCTCCGGAAATATAAATATAGAGCCTCCGGAAATATATATATATAGCCTCTGGAAATATATATATAGAGCCTCTGGAAATATATATATAGAGCCTCCGGAAATATATATATAGAGCCTCCGGAAATATATATATAGAGCCTCCGGAAATATATATATAGAGCCTCCGGAAATATATATATAGAGCCTCCGGAAATATATATATAGAGCCTCCGGAAATATATATATAGAGCCTCCGGAAATATATATATAGAGCCTCCGGAAATATATATATAGAGCCTCCGGAAATATATATATAGAGCCTCCGGAAATATATATATATAGAGCCTCCGGAAATATATATATAGAGCCTCCAGAAATATATATATAGAGCCTCCGGAAATATATATATAGAGCCTTCGGAAATATATATATAGAGCCTTCGGAAATATATATATAGAGCCTTCGGAAATATATATATAGAGCCTTCGGAAATATATATATAGAGCCTTCGGAAATATATATATAGAGCCTACGGAAATATATATATATAGAGCCTCCGGAAATATATATATAGAGCCTACGGAAATATATATATATATATAGAGCCTCCGGAAATATATATATATAGAGCCTTCGGAAATATATATATAGAGCCTTCGGAAATATATATATAGAGCCTCCGGAAATATATATATAGAGCCTCCGGAAATTTATATATAGAGCCTCCGGAAATATATATATATATATAGAGCCTCCGGAAATATATATATAGAGCCTCCGGAAATATATATATAGAGCCTCCGGAAATATATATATGGAGCGTCCGGAAATATATATATATATATAGAGCCTCCGGAAATATATATATAGAGCCTCCGGAAATATATATATGGAGCGTCCGGAAATATATATAGATCCTCCGGAAATATATATAGATCCTCCGGAAATATATATAGATCCTCCGGAAATATATATAGATCCTCCGGAAATATATATAGATCCTCCGGAAATATATATAGATCCTCCGGAAATATATATAGATCCTCCGGAAATATATATATAGATCCTCCGGAAATATATATAGATCCTCCGGAAATATATATAGATCCTCCGGAAATATATATAGATCCTCCGGAAATATATATAGATCCTCCGGAAATATATATAGATCCTCCGGAAATATATATAGATCCTCCGGAAATATATATAGATCCTCCGGAAATATATATAGATCCTCCGGAAATATATATAGATCCTCCGGAAATATATATAGATCCTCCGGAAATATATATAGATCCTCCGGAAATATATATAGATCCTCCGGAAAGATATATAGATCCTCCGGAAATATATATAGATCCTCCGGAAATATATATAGATCCTCCGGAAATATATATAGATCCTCCGGAAATATATATAGATCCTCCGGAAATATATATATATATATATATATAGAGCCTCCGGAAATATTTATATATAGCCTCCGGAAATGTATATATAGATCCTCCGGACATATATATAGATCCTCCGGAAATATATATATATAGCCTCCGGAAATATATATAGATACTCCGGAATTATATGTAGATCCTCCGGAAATATATATATAGAGCCTACGGAAATATATATATAGAGCCTCCGGAAATATATATATAGAGCCTGCGGAAATATATATATAGAGCCTGCGGAAATATATATATAGAGCCTCCGGAAATATATATATATAGAGCCTCCGGAAATATATATATATAGAGCCTCCGGAAATATATATATTGTGCCTCCATAAATATATATAGAGCCTCCGGAAATATATATATAGAGCCTCCGGAAATATATATATAGAGCCTTCGGAAATATATATATAGAGCCTTCGGAAATATATATATATAGAGCCTTCGGAAATATATATATAGAGCCTTCGGAAATATATATATAGAGCCTTCGGAAATATATATATAGAGCCTTCGGAAATATATATATAGAGCCTTCGGAAATATATATATAGAGCCTTCGGAAATATATATATAGAGCCTACGGAAATATATATATAGAGCCTCCGGAAATATATATAGAGCCTCCGGAAATATATATATAGAGCCTACGGAAATATATATATTTATAGAGCCTACGGAAATATATATATAGAGCCTCCGGAAATATATATATATATATATATAGAGCCTGCGGAAATATATATATAGAGCCTCCGGAAATATATATATAGAGCCTCCGGAAATATATATATAGAGCCTCCGGAAATATATATATAGAGCCTCCGGAATTATATATATTGTGCCTCCGGAAATATAAATATAGAGCCTCCGGAAATATATATATATAGCCTCTGGAAATATATATATAGAGCCTCTGGAAATATATATATAGAGCCTCCGGAAATATATATATAGAGCCTCCGGAAATATATAAATAGAGCCTCCGGAAATATATATATAGAGCCTCCGGAAATATATATATAGAGCCTCCGGAAATATATATATAGAGCCTCCGGAAATATATATATAGAGCCTCCGGAAATATATATATAGAGCCTCCGGAAATATATATATAGAGCCTCCGGAAATATATATATATAGAGCCTCCGGAAATATATATATAGAGCCTCCGGAAATATATATATAGAGCCTCCGGAAATATATATATAGAGCCTCCGGAAATATATATATAGAGCCTCCGGAAATATATATATAGCCTCTGGAAATATATATATAGAGCCTCTGGAAATATATATATAGAGCCTCTGGAAATATATATATATAGAGCCTCTGGAAATATATATATAGAGCCTCCGGAAATATATATATATAGAGCCTCCGGAAATATATATATAGAGCCTCCGGAAATATATATATAGAGCCTCCGGAAATATATATATAGAGCCTCCGGAAATATATATATAGAGCCTCCGGAAATATATATATAGAGCCTCCAGAAATATATATATAGAGCCTCCGGAAATATATATAGAGCCTCCGGAAATATATATATAGAGCCTCCGGAAATATATATATATATATATATATATATAGAGCCTCCGGAAATATATATATAAAGCCTCAAGAAATATATATATAGTGTCTCCGGAAATATATATAGAGCCTCCGGAAATATATATATATAGAGCCTCCGGAAATATATATATAGAGCCTCCGGAAATATATATAGAGCCTCCGGAAATATATATATAGAGCCTCCGGAAATATATATATATAGAGCCTCCGGAAATATATATATATATATATATTTATATATATATAGAGCCTCCGGAAATATATATATAGAGCCTCCGGAAATATATAAATAGAGCCTCCAGAAATATAGATAGATAGATAGATAGATAAATTCGATTTATTACGTGCCAAAAAACATACATAAGTACTTTTTATATTTTAACACGTTTAAAATTATGTCATATAAATACACAGGAATATATATTAAAATGAATATATAAGAAATATAACAAGAAGTATAGCAAAATCAGTATACGTCATTCAATTTGTTCGGCCTCAAAGCATCGTTTACAGAGTTAACACATTTAGTTTTGTTAGAGCCTCCGGAAATATATATATAGAGCCTCCGGAAATATATATATTGTGCCTCCGGAAATATATATATAGAGCCTCCGGAAATATATATATAGAGCCTCCGGAAATATATATATATATAGAGCCTCCGGAAATATATATATATAGAGCCTCCGGAAATATATATATAGAGCCTCCGGAAATATATATATATAGAGCCTCCGGAAATATATATATAGAGCCTCCGGAAATATATATATAGAGCCTCCGGAAATATATATATAGAGCCTCCGGAAATATATATATAGAGCCTCCGGAAATATATATATATAGAGCCTCCGGAAATATATATATAGAGCCTCCGGAAATATATATATAGAGCCTCCGGAAATATATATATAGAGCCTCCGGAAATATATATATAGAGCCTCCGGAAATATATATATAGCCTCTGGAAATATATATATAGAGCCTCTGGAAATATATATATAGAGCCTCTGGAAATATATATATATAGAGCCTCTGGAAATATATATATAGAGCCTCCGGAAATATATATATATAGAGCCTCCGGAAATATATATATAGAGCCTCCGGAAATATATATATAGAGCCTCCGGAAATATATATATAGAGCCTCCGGAAATATATATATAGAGCCTCCGGAAATATATATATAGAGCCTCCAGAAATATATATATAGAGCCTCCGGAAATATATATAGAGCCTCCGGAAATATATATATAGAGCCTCCGGAAATATATATATATATATATATATATATATAGAGCCTCCGGAAATATATATATAAAGCCTCAAGAAATATATATATAGTGTCTCCGGAAATATATATAGAGCCTCCGGAAATATATATATATAGAGCCTCCGGAAATATATATATAGAGCCTCCGGAAATATATATAGAGCCTCCGGAAATATATATATAGAGCCTCCGGAAATATATATATATAGAGCCTCCGGAAATATATATATATATATATATTTATATATATATAGAGCCTCCGGAAATATATATATAGAGCCTCCGGAAATATATAAATAGAGCCTCCAGAAATATAGATAGATAGATAGATAGATAAATTCGATTTATTACGTGCCAAAAAACATACATAAGTACTTTTTATATTTTAACACGTTTAAAATTATGTCATATAAATACACAGGAATATATATTAAAATGAATATATAAGAAATATAACAAGAAGTATAGCAAAATCAGTATACGTCATTCAATTTGTTCGGCCTCAAAGCATCGTTTACAGAGTTAACACATTTAGTTTTGTTAGAGCCTCCGGAAATATATATATAGAGCCTCCGGAAATATATATATTGTGCCTCCGGAAATATATATATAGAGCCTCCGGAAATATATATATAGAGCCTCCGGAAATATATATATATATAGAGCCTCCGGAAATATATATATATAGAGCCTCCGGAAATATATATATAGAGCCTCCGGAAATATATATATATAGAGCCTCCGGAAATATATATATAGAGCCTCCGGAAATATATATATAGAGCCTCCGGAAATATATATATAGAGCCTCCGGAAATATATATATAGAGCCTCCGGAAATATATATATAGAGCCTCCAGAAATATATATATAGAGCCTCCGGAAATATATATATAGAGCCTTCGGAAATATATATATAGTGCCTTCGGAAATATATATATAGTGCCTTCGGAAATATATATATAGAGCCTACGGAAATATATATATAGAGCCTCCGGAAATATATATAGAGCCTCCGGAAATATATATATAGAGCCTACGGAAATATATATATTTATAGAGCCTACGGAAATATATATATAGAGCCTCCGGAAATATATATATATATATATATATATATATAGAGCCTGCGGAAATATATATATAGAGCCTACGGAAATATATATATTGAGCCTACGGAAATATATATATAGAGCCTCCGGAAATATATATATAGAGCCTGCGGAAATATATATATAGAGCCTGCGGAAATATATATATAGAGCCTCCGGAAATATATATATATAGAGCCTCCGGAAATATATATATATAGAGCCTCCGGAAATATATATATTGTGCCTCCATAAATATATATAGAGCCTCCGGAAATATATATATAGAGCCTCCGGAAATATATATATAGAGCCTTCGGAAATATATATATAGAGCCTTCGGAAATATATATATAGAGCCTTCGGAAATATATATATTGAGCCTTCGGAAATATATATATAGAGCCTTCGGAAATATATATATAGAGCCTTCGGAAATATATATATAGAGCCTTCGGAAATATATATATAGAGCCTTCGGAAATATATATATAGAGCCTACGGAAATATATATATAGAGCCTCCGGAAATATATATAGAGCCTCCGGAAATATATATATAGAGCCTACGGAAATATATATATTTATAGAGCCTACGGAAATATATATATAGAGCCTCCGGAAATATATATATATATATATATATATAGAGCCTGCGGAAATATATATATAGAGCCTCCGGAAATATATATATAGAGCCTCCGGAAATATATATATATATAGAGCCTCTGGAAATATATATATTGAGTTGGTGTAAAAAAGGTTTTTTTGCTTTTAGGGTGAATAGAGCGCGCTTTTAGTCCGAAAACAGGTGAAAATAAACCACCCAGAGGCATACTTATTACATATGACAATACCATCCAATTGGTTTGAAACGAATAGGCTTTTCCATATATTAGCTACGACTGCCTAGCGTGTTCTTGAGATAGTGAAGTCAAGCGTATGGATGAATTGACTGGCTCTCTTTAGTGGGAGAGCTGTTGGAAAATTGTAAAAGGGGGAAAAATAAACAAGAAGACCATGTTATTTTATGGAAATGTCTATTCTCATCATAAGTTTCATAACGCGAAGTTGATATTTCAGCGGTACCGGATTTATTGAAGGTGGGGCCCTAGGCTCTAAGTAGGCAGATTTTGGTGGAGGCCAATGGATTTTCATTTTGCATGGTAAAAAATAACTCACTTTTATTACACTGTAATAGAACAACGCAGACATCTCCGTCACCAATATGATATTCGTAGATGGATTAATTACGAATAATTAAAAAACGTAAAGATATATTTAATAATCAATGATTACATGGCAGCGGCCTCAACAACAAATTATATATCTAAAACTAAAACTATTTCAAAAATTAAGAGACGTTTGCTATAAATAAAACAGGGCAGATAATAAGATATTTATTATTCTGATTTTTTATTAATGTACACAAAATAAAATTTGCCGTTTGTGGGAGCTTTCTGTTGGTAGGCCAAGTCCATAATCCGGCCCTGTATTTCCACCGCTAGATGTTGAATCTGTCCCTAGAACTTTTCACATTAGCAAAACGGCTCTTTCATCGAGTCAGCTAGAAACATGAATTCGTAGTGACAGCGAGGAATCATAAATGGCTCGGAGCGTCGCTTTGTGGGAGGAACTTCCAAGCTCAGTACGTTCCTTGTGACACGTTCAATGACCCGTGGCCGTCAACCACGCCGTCAACCTTTACCATTCGTCGCCATAGCGTTGTTTTGAACCTTTAAACGCAGCATTTATTTCTAGATGCATCACACCACTGTACTGTAAAAGGAGATGTTAAATACAGATTGATAAATTGCTAGCAGCTTGGATTTTCGTTTAAATTCACTATGATCAAGAACGCATTGAAGTAACTAAGAACTGCGGGAGATAACATCGTCCCTGCTACCATGATGTTATTCGCGACCGTAACGAGTCTAGGTGGCGTAACGGCGCTATCTTCTCCGAGGTTGCGCCTATGATCTAGCTTCTACTACAGCCAAATATTAAAGTCATAAGAACGTCTTTTCTTAAAAAAAACTTATCAAAATATAAGAAAAGGTATATTCCCATTCTATCGAAATCCCATTCGACCGAATTCAATTAGGTTAGGTCGAATGAGACCAAAGCATAAGAAAACGTTGCAATAATTACATTAAAATGCGAGTATCATTATTTATAAATTCAACTTTACGAATAACGATGAGGAAAAACTAATAGCGTCTGCTGTAGCCTATATCCGCTGTCTATCTAAGTTTCAATGGCGAACCAAACGAGGCATAGCTATAGTCTTCACTCACAAATACTTCTCAAAATGGAAACGCCCTAAATATTTTTCTGTTTTTCCATTTGGACCGAAGTTGGATATTGTTTCCTACTCTGCTTTAAAATTCAAATATTTTATTTATTCTCTGATTGGGGAATGTTAATTAATTCTTTGAGTTTGAGAAGTAAAATTTCAAGGTACCAGCATTTAACATTTTCAAAGTTCTTAGTTACTTCTATGGGTTCTTGGTACGAAGTAAAATTTCATGATACCAGTATTTAACATTTTCAAAGTTTTTAGTTACTTCTATGGGTTCTTGGTACGAATTAAAATTTCATGGTACCAGCATTTAACATTTTCAAAGTTCGTAGTTACTTATATGGGTTCTTGGTACGATCAGGTTGGTATTTAATGCCGGGCGTTTTTGGGGTCACTCACCTTCCAGGGACCAAGAAACTCAAATCATAGCTCAGCAACCATTACGCCGAAATATGAACGGAGCCTCCGAAAATATAAGCGGAGCCTCCGAAAATATAAATGGAGCCTCCAAAAATATAAACGGAGCCTCCGAAAATATAAACGGAGCCTCCGAAAATATAAACGGAGCCTCCGAAAATATAAACGGAGCCTCCGAAAATATAAACGGAGCCTCCGAAAATATAAACGGAGCCTCCGAAAATATAAACGGCGCCTCCGAAAATATAAACGGAGCCTCCGAAAATATAAACGGAGCCTCCGAAAATATAAACGGAGCCTCCGAAAATATAAACGGAGCCTCCGAAAATATAAACGGAGCCTCCGGAAATATAAACGGAGCCTCCGGAAATATAAACGGAGCCTCCGGAAATATAAATATAGAGCCTCCGGAAATATATATATAGAGCCTCCGGAAATATATATATAGAGCCTCCGGAAATATATATATAGAGCCTCCGGAAATATATATATAGAGCCTCCGGAAATATATATATATATATATAGAGCCTCCGGAAATATATATATATATAGAGCCTCCGGAAATATATATATATAGAGCCTCCGGAAATATATATATATAGAGCCTCCGGAAATATATATATATAGAGCCTCCGGAAATATATATATATAGAGCCTCCGGAAATATATATATAGAGCCTCCGGAAATATATATATAGAGCCTCCGGAAATATATATATAGAGCCTCCGGAAATATATATATAGAGCCTCCGAAAATATATATATAGAGCCTCCGGAAATATATATATAGAGCCTTCGGAAATATATATATAGAGCCTTCGGAAATATATATATAGAGCCTTCGGAAATATATATATAGAGCCTTCGGAAATATATATATAGAGCCTTCGGAAATATATATATAGAGCCTACGGAAATATATATATAGAGCCTACGGAAATATATATATATAGAGCCTCCGGAAATATATATATAGAGCCTACGGAAATATATATATATATAGAGCCTCCGGAAATATATATATATAGAGCCTTCGGAAATATATATATATAGAGCCTTCGGAAATATATATATAGAGCCTTCGGAAATATATATATAGAGCCTTCGGAAATATATATAGAGCCTTCGGAAATATATATATAGAGCCTCCGGAAATATATATATAGAGCCTCCGGAAATATATATATGGAGCGTCCGGAAATATATATATGGAGCGTCCGGAAATATATATATAGAGCCTCCGGAAATTTATATATAGAGCCTCCGGAAATATATATATATATAGAGCCTCCGGAAATATATATATGGAGCGTCCGGAAATATATATATATAGAGAGCCTCCGGAAATATATATAGATCCTCCGGAAATATATATAGATCCTCCGGAAATATATATAGATCCTCCGGAAATATATATAGATCCTCCGGAAATATATATAGATCCTCCGGAAATATATATAGATCCTCCGGAAATATATATAGATCCTCCGGAAATATATATAGATCCTCCGGAAATATATATAGATCCTCCGGAAATATATATAGATCCTCCGGAAATATATATAGATCCTCCGGAAATATATATAGATCCTCCGGAAATATATATAGATCCTCCGGAAATATATATAGATCCTCCGGAAATATATATAGATCCTCCGGAAATATATATAGATCCTCCGGAAATATATATAGATCCTCCGGAAATATATATAGATCCTCCGGAAATATATATAGATCCTCCGGAAATATATATAGATCCTCCGGAAATATATATAGATCCTCCGGAAATATATATAGATCCTCCGGAAATATATATAGATCCTCCGGAAATATATATAGATCCTCCGGAAATATATATAGATCCTCCGGAAATATATATAGATCCTCCGGAAATATATATAGATCCTCCGGAAATATATATAGATCCTCCGGAAATATATATAGATCCTCCGGAAATATATATAGATCCTCCGGAAATATATATAGATCCTCCGGAAATATATATAGATCCTCCGGAAATATATAAAGATCCTCCGGAAATATATATATATATATAAATATATATATAAATATATAGAGCCTCCGGAAATATTTATATATAGCCTCCGGAAATGTATATATAGATCCTCCGGACATATATATAGATCCTCCGGAAATATATATATAGAGCCTCCGGAAATATATATAGATACTCCGGAATTATATGTAGATCCTCCGGAAATATATATATAGAGCCTACGGAAATATATATATTGAGCCTACGGAAATATATATATAGAGCCTCCGGAAATATATATATAGAGCCTGCGGAAATATATATATAGAGCCTGCGGAAATATATATATAGAGCCTCCGGAAATATATATATATAGAGCCTCCGGAAATATATATATATAGAGCCTCCGGAAATATATATATTGTGCCTCCATAAATATATATAGAGCCTCCGGAAATATATATATTGTGCCTCCATAAATATATATATAGAGCCTTCGGAAATATATATATAGAGCCTTCGGAAATATATATATAGAGCCTTCGGAAATATATATATAGAGCCTTCGGAAATATATATATAGAGCCTTCGGAAATATATATATAGAGCCTTCGGAAATATATATATAGAGCCTTCGGAAATATATATATAGAGCCTTCGGAAATATATATATAGAGCCTTCGGAAATATATATATATAGAGCCTTCGGAAATATATATATAGAGCCTACGGAAATATATATATAGAGCCTCCGGAAATATATATAGAGCCTCCGGAAATATATATATAGAGCCTACGGAAATATATATATTTATAGAGCCTACGGAAATATATATATAGAGCCTCCGGAAATATATATATATATATATATAGAGCCTGCGGAAATATATATATAGAGCCTCCGGAAATATATATATAGAGCCTCCGGAAATATATATATAGAGCCTCCGGAATTATATATATTGTGCCTCCGGAAATATAAATATAGAGCCTCCGGAAATATATATATAGAGCCTCCGGAAATATATATATAGAGCCTCTGGAAATATATATATAGAGCCTCTGGAAATATATATATAGAGCCTCTGGATATATATATATAGAGCCTCCGGAAATATATATATAGAGCCTCCGGAAATATATATATAGAGCCTCCGGAAATATATATATAGAACCTACGGAAATATATATATATATAGAGCCTCCGGAAATATATATATATAGAGCCTTCGGAAATATATATATAGAGCCTTCGGAAATATATATATAGAGCCTTCGGAAATATATATATAGAGCCTCCGGAAATATATATATAGAGCCTCCGGAAATTTATATATAGAGTCTCCGGAAATATATATATATATATAGAGCCTCCAGAAATATATATATAGAGCCTCCGGAAATATATATAAAGAGCCTCCGGAAATATATATATGGAGCGTCCGGAAATATATATATATAGAGCCTCCGGAAATATATATATAGAGCCTCCGGAAATATATATATGGAGCGTCCGGAAATATATATATATAGAGCCTCCGGAAATATATATAGATCCTCCGGAAATATATATATAGAGCCTCCGGAAATATATATATAGAGCCTCCGGAAATATATATATAGAGCCTCCGGAAATATATATATATATTTATATATATATAGAGCCTCCGGAAATATATATATAGAGCCTCCAAAAATATATAAATAGTGCCTCCGGAAATATATATATAGAGCCTCCGGAAATATATATATAGAGCCTCCGGAAATATATATATTGTGCCTCCGGAAATATATATATAGAGCCTCCGGAAATATATATATAGAGCCTCCGGAAATATATATATATATATAGAGCCTCCGGAAATATATATATATAGAGCCTCCGGAAATATATATATAGAGCCTCCGGAAATATATATATAGAGCCTCCGGAAATATATATATAGAGCCTCCGGAAATATATATATAGAGCCTCCGGAAATATATATATAGAGCCTCCGGAAATATATATATAGAGCCTCCAGAAATATATATATATAGAGCCTCCGGAAATATATATATAGAGCCTTCGGAAATATATATAGAGCCTTCGGAAATATATATATAGTTCCTCCGGAAATATATATATAGAGCCTACGGAAATATATATATATATATATATAGAGCCTTCGGAAATATATATATAGAGCCTTCGGAAATATATATATAGAGCCTCCGGAAATATATATATAGAGCCTCCGGAAATTTATATATAGAGCCTCCGGAAATATATATATATATAGAGCCTCCGGAAATATATATATAGAGCCTCCGGAAATATATATAGAGCCTCCGGAAATATATATATAGAGCCTCCGGAAATATATATATAGAGCCTCCGGAAATATATATATAGAGCCTCCGGAAATATATATATGGAGCGTCCGGAAATATATATATATAGAGCCTCCGGAAATATATATATGGAGCGTCCGGAAATATATATAGATCCTCCGGAAATATATATAGATCCTCCGGAAATATATATAGATCCTCCGGAAATATATATAGATCCTCCGGAAATATATATAGATCCTCCGGAAATATATATAGATCCTCCGGAAATATATATAGATCCTCCGGAAATATATATAGATCCTCCGGAAATATATATAGATCCTCCGGAAATATATATAGATCCTCCGGAAATATATATAGATCCTCCGGAAATATATATAGATCCTCCGGAAATATATATAGATCCTCCGGAAATATATATAGATCCTCCGGAAATATATATAGATCCTCCGGAAATATATATAGATCCTCCGGAAATATATATAGATCCTCCGGAAATATATATAGATCCTCCGGAAATATATATAGATCCTCCGGAAATATATATAGATCCTCCGGAAATATATATAGATCCTCCGGAAATATATATAGATCCTCCGGAAATATATATAGATCCTCCGGAAATATATATAGATCCTCCGGAAATATATATAGATCCTCCGGAAATATATATAGATCCTCCGGAAATATATATAGATCCTCCGGAAATATATATAGATCCTCCGGAAATATATATAGATCCTCCGGAAATATATATAGATCCTCCGGAAATATATATAGATCCTCCGGAAATATATATAGATCCTCCGGAAATATATATAGATCCTCCGGAAATATATATAGATCCTCCGGAAATATATATAGATCCTCCGGAAATATATATAGATCCTCCGGAAATATATATAGATCCTCCGGAAATATATATAGATCCTCCGGAAATATATATAGATCCTCCGGAAATATATATAGATCCTCCGGAAATATATATAGATCCTCCGGAAATATATATAGATCCTCCGGAAATATATATAGATCCTCCGGAAATATATATAGATCCTCCGGAAATATATATAGATCCTCCGAAAATATATATAGATCCTCCGAAAATATATATAGATCCTCCGAAAATATATATAGATCCTCCGAAAATATATATAGATCCTCCGAAAATATATATAGATCCTCCGAAAATATATATAGATCCTCCGAAAATATATATAGATCCTCCGAAAATATATATAGATCCTCCGGAAATATATATAGATCCTCCGGAAATATATATAGATCCTCCGGAAATATATATAGATCCTCCGGAAATATATATAGATCCTCCGGAAATATATATAGATCCTCCGGAAATATATATAGATCCTCCGGAAATATATATAGATCCTCCGGAAATATATATAGATCCTCCGGAAATATATATAGATCCTCCGGAAATATATATAGATCCTCCGGAAATATATATAGATCCTCCGGAAATATATATAGATCCTCCGGAAATATATATAGATCCTCCGGAAATATATATAGATCCTCCGGAAATATATATATATATATATATATATATATATATATATATATATATATATATATAGAGCCTCCGGAAATATTTATATATAGCCTCCGGAAATGTATATATAGATCCTCCGGACATATATATAGATCCTCCGGAAATATATATATATAGCCTCCGGAAATATATATAGATACTCCGGAATTATATGTAGATCCTCCGGAAATATATATATAGAGCCTACGGAAATATATATATTGAGCCTACGGAAATATATATATAGAGCCTCCGGAAATATATATATAGAGCCTGCGGAAATATATATATAGAGCCTGCGGAAATATATATATAGAGCCTGCGGAAATATATATATAGAGCCTCCGGAAATATATATATATAGAGCCTCCGGAAATATATATATATAGAGCCTCCGGAAATATATATATATAGAGCCTCCGGAAATATATATATTGTGCCTCCATAAATATATATAGAGCCTCCGGAAATATATATATAGAGCCTCCGGAAATATATATATAGAGCCTTCGGAAATATATATATAGAGCCTCCGGAAATATATATATAGAGCCTCCGGAAATATATATATAGAGCCTTCGGAAATATATATATAGAGCCTTCGGAAATATATATATAGAGCCTTCGGAAATATATATATAGAGCCTTCGGAAATATATATATAGAGCCTTCGGAAATATATATATAGAGCCTACGGAAATATATATATATAGAGCCTCCGGAAATATATATATAGAGCCTACGGAAATATATATATATATAGAGCCTCCGGAAATATATATATATAGAGCCTTCGGAAATATATATATATAGAGCCTTCGGAAATATATATATAGAGCCTTCGGAAATATATATATAGAGCCTTCGGAAATATATATAGAGCCTTCGGAAATATATATATAGAGCCTCCGGAAATATATATATAGAGCCTCCGGAAATATATATATGGAGCGTCCGGAAATATATATATAGAGCCTCCGGAAATTTATATATAGAGCCTCCGGAAATATATATATATATAGAGCCTCCGGAAATATATATATGGAGCGTCCGGAAATATATATATATAGAGAGCCTCCGGAAATATATATAGATCCTCCGGAAATATATATAGATCCTCCGGAAATATATATAGATCCTCCGGAAATATATATAGATCCTCCGGAAATATATATAGATCCTCCGGAAATATATATAGATCCTCCGGAAATATATATAGATCCTCCGGAAATATATATAGATCCTCCGGAAATATATATAGATCCTCCGGAAATATATATAGATCCTCCGGAAATATATATAGATCCTCCGGAAATATATATAGATCCTCCGGAAATATATATAGATCCTCCGGAAATATATATAGATCCTCCGGAAATATATATAGATCCTCCGGAAATATATATAGATCCTCCGGAAATATATATAGATCCTCCGGAAATATATATAGATCCTCCGGAAATATATATAGATCCTCCGGAAATATATATAGATCCTCCGGAAATATATATAGATCCTCCGGAAATATATATAGATCCTCCGGAAATATATATAGATCCTCCGGAAATATATATAGATCCTCCGGAAATATATATAGATCCTCCGGAAATATATATAGATCCTCCGGAAATATATATAGATCCTCCGGAAATATATATAGATCCTCCGGAAATATATATAGATCCTCCGGAAATATATATAGATCCTCCGGAAATATATATAGATCCTCCGGAAATATATATAGATCCTCCGGAAATATATATAGATCCTCCGGAAATATATATAGATCCTCCGGAAATATATATATATATATATAAATATATATATAAATATATAGAGCCTCCGGAAATATTTATATATAGCCTCCGGAAATGTATATATAGATCCTCCGGACATATATATAGATCCTCCGGAAATATATATATAGAGCCTCCGGAAATATATATAGATACTCCGGAATTATATGTAGATCCTCCGGAAATATATATATAGAGCCTACGGAAATATATATATTGAGCCTACGGAAATATATATATAGAGCCTCCGGAAATATATATATAGAGCCTGCGGAAATATATATATAGAGCCTGCGGAAATATATATATAGAGCCTCCGGAAATATATATATATAGAGCCTCCGGAAATATATATATATAGAGCCTCCGGAAATATATATATTGTGCCTCCATAAATATATATAGAGCCTCCGGAAATATATATATTGTGCCTCCATAAATATATATATAGAGCCTTCGGAAATATATATATAGAGCCTTCGGAAATATATATATAGAGCCTTCGGAAATATATATATAGAGCCTTCGGAAATATATATATAGAGCCTTCGGAAATATATATATAGAGCCTTCGGAAATATATATATAGAGCCTTCGGAAATATATATATAGAGCCTTCGGAAATATATATATAGAGCCTTCGGAAATATATATATATAGAGCCTTCGGAAATATATATATAGAGCCTACGGAAATATATATATAGAGCCTCCGGAAATATATATAGAGCCTCCGGAAATATATATATAGAGCCTACGGAAATATATATATTTATAGAGCCTACGGAAATATATATATAGAGCCTCCGGAAATATATATATATATATATATAGAGCCTGCGGAAATATATATATAGAGCCTCCGGAAATATATATATAGAGCCTCCGGAAATATATATATAGAGCCTCCGGAATTATATATATTGTGCCTCCGGAAATATAAATATAGAGCCTCCGGAAATATATATATAGAGCCTCCGGAAATATATATATAGAGCCTCTGGAAATATATATATAGAGCCTCTGGAAATATATATATAGAGCCTCTGGATATATATATATAGAGCCTCCGGAAATATATATATAGAGCCTCCGGAAATATATATATAGAGCCTCCGGAAATATATATATAGAACCTACGGAAATATATATATATATAGAGCCTCCGGAAATATATATATATAGAGCCTTCGGAAATATATATATAGAGCCTTCGGAAATATATATATAGAGCCTTCGGAAATATATATATAGAGCCTTCGGAAATATATATATAGAGCCTCCGGAAATATATATATAGAGCCTCCGGAAATTTATATATAGAGTCTCCGGAAATATATATATATATAGAGCCTCCAGAAATATATATATAGAGCCTCCGGAAATATATATAAAGAGCCTCCGGAAATATATATATGGAGCGTCCGGAAATATATATATATAGAGCCTCCGGAAATATATATATAGAGCCTCCGGAAATATATATATGGAGCGTCCGGAAATATATATATATAGAGCCTCCGGAAATATATATAGATCCTCCGGAAATATATATATAGAGCCTCCGGAAATATATATATAGAGCCTCCGGAAATATATATATAGAGCCTCCGGAAATATATATATATATTTATATATATATAGAGCCTCCGGAAATATATATATAGAGCCTCCAAAAATATATAAATAGTGCCTCCGGAAATATATATATAGAGCCTCCGGAAATATATATATAGAGCCTCCGGAAATATATATATTGTGCCTCCGGAAATATATATATAGAGCCTCCGGAAATATATATATAGAGCCTCCGGAAATATATATATATATATAGAGCCTCCGTAAATATATATATATAGAGCCTCCGGAAATATATATATAGAGCCTCCGGAAATATATATATAGAGCCTCCGGAAATATATATATAGAGCCTCCGGAAATATATATATAGAGCCTCCGGAAATATATATATAGAGCCTCCGGAAATATATATATAGAGCCTCCAGAAATATATATATATAGAGCCTCCGGAAATATATATATAGAGCCTTCGGAAATATATATAGAGCCTTCGGAAATATATATATAGTTCCTCCGGAAATATATATATAGAGCCTACGGAAATATATATATATATATATATAGAGCCTTCGGAAATATATATATAGAGCCTTCGGAAATATATATATAGAGCCTCCGGAAATATATATATAGAGCCTCCGGAAATTTATATATAGAGCCTCCGGAAATATATATATATATATAGAGCCTCCGGAAATATATATATAGAGCCTCCGGAAATATATATATAGAGCCTCCGGAAATATATATATAGAGCCTCCGGAAATATATATATAGAGCCTCCGGAAATATATATATAGAGCCTCCGGAAATATATATATAGAGCCTCCGGAAATATATATATGGAGCGTCCGGAAATATATATATATAGAGCCTCCGGAAATATATATATGGAGCGTCCGGAAATATATATAGATCCTCCGGAAATATATATAGATCCTCCGGAAATATATATAGATCCTCCGGAAATATATATAGATCCTCCGGAAATATATATAGATCCTCCGGAAATATATATAGATCCTCCGGAAATATATATAGATCCTCCGGAAATATATATAGATCCTCCGGAAATATATATAGATCCTCCGGAAATATATATAGATCCTCCGGAAATATATATAGATCCTCCGGAAATATATATAGATCCTCCGGAAATATATATAGATCCTCCGGAAATATATATAGATCCTCCGGAAATATATATAGATCCTCCGGAAATATATATAGATCCTCCGGAAATATATATAGATCCTCCGGAAATATATATAGATCCTCCGGAAATATATATAGATCCTCCGGAAATATATATAGATCCTCCGGAAATATATATAGATCCTCCGGAAATATATATAGATCCTCCGGAAATATATATAGATCCTCCGGAAATATATATAGATCCTCCGGAAATATATATAGATCCTCCGGAAATATATATAGATCCTCCGGAAATATATATAGATCCTCCGGAAATATATATAGATCCTCCGGAAATATATATAGATCCTCCGGAAATATATATAGATCCTCCGGAAATATATATAGATCCTCCGGAAATATATATAGATCCTCCGGAAATATATATAGATCCTCCGGAAATATATATAGATCCTCCGGAAATATATATAGATCCTCCGGAAATATATATAGATCCTCCGGAAATATATATAGATCCTCCGGAAATATATATAGATCCTCCGGAAATATATATAGATCCTCCGGAAATATATATAGATCCTCCGGAAATATATATAGATCCTCCGGAAATATATATAGATCCTCCGAAAATATATATAGATCCTCCGAAAATATATATAGATCCTCCGAAAATATATATAGATCCTCCGAAAATATATATAGATCCTCCGAAAATATATATAGATCCTCCGAAAATATATATAGATCCTCCGAAAATATATATAGATCCTCCGAAAATATATATAGATCCTCCGAAAATATATATAGATCCTCCGGAAATATATATAGATCCTCCGGAAATATATATAGATCCTCCGGAAATATATATAGATCCTCCGGAAATATATATAGATCCTCCGGAAATATATATAGATCCTCCGGAAATATATATAGATCCTCCGGAAATATATATAGATCCTCCGGAAAAATATATAGATCCTCCGGAAATATATATAGATCCTCCGGAAATATATATAGATCCTCCGGAAATATATATAGATCCTCCGGAAATATATATAGATCCTCCGGAAATATATATAGATCCTCCGGAAATATATATAGATCCTCCGGAAATATATATAGATCCTCCGGAAATATATATAGATCCTCCGGAAATATATATATATATATATATATATATATATATATATATATATATATATATATATATATATATATATAGAGCCTCCGGAAATATTTATATATAGCCTCCGGAAATGTATATATAGATCCTCCGGACATATATATAGATCCTCCGGAAATATATATATATAGCCTCCGGAAATATATATAGATACTCCGGAATTATATGTAGATCCTCCGGAAATATATATATAGAGCCTACGGAAATATATATATTGAGCCTACGGAAATATATATATAGAGCCTCCGGAAATATATATATAGAGCCTGCGGAAATATATATATAGAGCCTGCGGAAATATATATATAGAGCCTGCGGAAATATATATATAGAGCCTCCGGAAATATATATATATAGAGCCTCCGGAAATATATATATATAGAGCCTCCGGAAATATATATATATAGAGCCTCCGGAAATATATATATTGTGCCTCCATAAATATATATAGAGCCTCCGGAAATATATATATAGAGCCTCCGGAAATATATATATAGAGCCTTCGGAAATATATATATAGAGCCTTCGGAAATATATATATAGAGCCTTCGGAAATATATATATAGAGCCTTCGGAAATATATATATAGAGCCTTCGGAAATATATATATAGAGCCTTCGGAAATATATATATAGAGCCTTCGGAAATATATATATAGAGCCTTCGGAAATATATATATAGAGCCTACGGAAATATATATATAGAGCCTCCGGAAATATATATAGAGCCTCCGGAAATATATATATAGAGCCTACGGAAATATATATATTTATAGAGCCTACGGAAATATATATATAGAGCCTCCGGAAATATATATATATATATATAGAGCCTGCGGAAATATATATATAGAGCCTCCGGAAATATATATATAGAGCCTCCGGAAATATATATATAGAGCCTCCGGAAATATATATATAGAGCCTCCGGAATTATATATATTGTGCCTCCGGAAATATAAATATAGAGCCTCCGGAAATATATATATATAGCCTCTGGAAATATATATATAGAGCCTCTGGAAATATATATATAGAGCCTCCGGAAATATATATATAGAGCCTCCGGAAATATATAAATAGAGCCTCCGGAAATATATATATAGAGCCTCCGGAAATATATATATATAGAGCCTCCGGAAATATATATATAGAGCCTCCGGAAATATATATATAGAGCCTCCGGAAATATATATATAGAGCCTCCGGAAATATATATATAGAGCCTCCAGAAATATATATATAGAGCCTCCGGAAATATATATATATAGAGCCTCCGGAAATATATATATAGAGCCTCCGGAAATATATATATAGAGCCTCCGGAAATATATATATAGAGCCTCCGGAAATATATATATAGAGCCTCCGGAAATATATATATAGAGCCTCCGGAAATATATATATATAGCCTCTGGAAATATATATATAGAGCCTCTGGAAATATATATATAGAGCCTCTGGAAATATATATATAGAGCCTCTGGAAATATATATATATATAGAGCCTCTGGAAATATATATATAGAGCCTCCGGAAATATATATATATAGAGCCTCCGGAAATATATATATAGAGCCTCCGGAAATATATATATAGAGCCTCCGGAAATATATATATAGAGCCTCCGGAAATATATATATAGAGCCTCCGGAAATATATATATAGAGCCTCCGGAAATATATATATAGAGCCTCCGGAAATATATATATAGAGCCTCCGGAAATATATATATAGAGCCTCCGGAAATATATATATAGAGCCTCCGGAAATATATATATAGAGCCTCCGGAAATATATATATATATATATAAAGCCTCAAGAAATATATATATTGTGTCTCCGGAAATATATATATAGAGCCTCCGGAAATATATATATATAGAGCCTCCGGAAATATATATATAGAGCCTCCGGAAATATATATATAGAGCCTCCGAAAATATATATATAGAGCCTCCGGAAATATATATATAGAGCCTCCGGAAATATATATATAGAGCCTCCGGAAATATATATATATATATATTTATATATATATAGAGCCTCCGGAAATATATATATAGAGCCTCCGGAAATATATAAATAGAGCCTCCGGAAATATATATATATATAGCCTCCGGAAATATATATATAGAGCCTCCGGAAATATATATATTGTGCCTCCGGAAATATATATATAGAGCCTCCGGAAATATATATATAGAGCCTCCGGAAATATATATATATATAGAGCCTCCGGAAATATATATATATAGAGCCTCCGGAAATATATATATAGAGCCTCCGGAAATATATATATAGAGCCTCCGGAAATATATATATAGAGCCTCCGGAAATATATATATAGAGCCTCCGGAAATATATATATAGAGCCTCCGGAAATATATATATAGAGCCTCCGGAAATATATATATAGAGCCTCCAGAAATATATATATAGAGCCTCCGGAAATATATATATAGAGCCTTCGGAAATATATATATAGTGCCTTCGGAAATATATATATAGTGCCTTCGGAAATATATATATAGAGCCTACGGAAATATATATATAGAGCCTCCGGAAATATATATAGAGCCTCCGGAAATATATATATAGAGCCTACGGAAATATATATATTTATAGAGCCTACGGAAATATATATATAGAGCCTCCGGAAATATATATATATATATATATATATATATATATAGAGCCTGCGGAAATATATATATAGAGCCTCCGGAAATATATATATAGAGCCTCCGGAAATATATATATAGAGCCTGCGGAAATATATATATAGAGCCTGCGGAAATATATATATAGAGCCTCCGGAAATATATATATATAGAGCCTCCGGAAATATATATATATAGAGCCTCCGGAAATATATATATATAGAGCCTCCGGAAATATATATATTGTGCCTCCATAAATATATATAGAGCCTCCGGAAATATATATATAGAGCCTCCGGAAATATATATATAGAGCCTTCGGAAATATATATATAGAGCCTTCGGAAATATATATATAGAGCCTTCGGAAATATATATATAGAGCCTTCGGAAATATATATATAGAGCCTTCGGAAATATATATATAGAGCCTTCGGAAATATATATATAGAGCCTTCGGAAATATATATATAGAGCCTTCGGAAATATATATATAGAGCCTTCGGAAATATATATATAGAGCCTACGGAAATATATATATAGAGCCTCCGGAAATATATATAGAGCCTCCGGAAATATATATATAAAGCCTACGGAAATATATATATTTATAGAGCCTACGGAAATATATATATAGAGCCTCCGGAAATATATATATATATATATATAGAGCCTGCGGAAATATATATATAGAGCCTCCGGAAATATATATATAGAGCCTCCGGAAATATATATATAGAGCCTCCGGAAATATATATATAGAGCCTCCGGAATTATATATATTGTGCCTCCGGAAATATAAATATAGAGCCTCCGGAAATATATATATATAGCCTCCGGAAATATATATATAGAGCCTCTGGAAATATATATATAGAGCCTCCGGAAATATATATATAGAGCCTCCGGAAATATATAAATAGAGCCTCCGGAAATATATAAATAGAGCCTCCGGAAATATATATATAGAGCCTCCGGAAATATATATATAGAGCCTCCGGAAATATATATATAGAGCCTCCGGAAATATATATATAGAGCCTCCGGAAATATATATATAGAGCCTCCGGAAATATATATATAGAGCCTCCGGAAATATATATATAGAGCCTCCAGAAATATATATATAGAGCCTCCGGAAATATATATATATATAGAGCCTCCGGAAATATATATATAGAGCCTCCGGAAATATATATATAGAGCCTCCGGAAATATATATATAGAGCCTCCGGAAATATATATATAGAGCCTCCGGAAATATATATATATAGCCTCTGGAAATATATATATAGAGCCTCTGGAAATATATATATAGAGCCTCTGGAAATATATATATATAGAGCCTCTGGAAATATATATATAGAGCCTCCGGAAATATATATATATAGAGCCTCCGGAAATATATATATAGAGCCTCCGGAAATATATATATAGAGCCTCCGGAAATATATATATATAGAGCCTCCGGAAATATATATATATAGAGCCTCCGGAAATATATATATAGAGCCTCCGGAAATATATATATAGAGCCTCCGGAAATATATATATATATATATATATATATATAGAGCCTCCGGAAATATATATATAAAGCCTCAAGAAATATATATATTGTGTCTCCGGAAATATATATATAGAGCCTCCGGAAATATATATATATAGAGCCTCCGGAAATATATATATAGAGCCTCCGGAAATATATATATAGAGCCTCCGGAAATATATATATAGAGCCTCCGGAAATATATATATATATATATTTATATATATATAGAGCCTCCGGAAATATATAAATAGAGCCTCCGGAAATATATATATATATATATAGAGCCTCCGGAAATATATATATAGAGCCTCCGGAAATATATATATAGAGCCTCCGGAAATATATATATAGAGCCTCCGGAAATATATATATTGTGCCTCCGGAAATATATATATAGAGCCTCCGGAAATATATATATATATATAGAGCCTCCGGAAATATATATATATATAGAGCCTCCGGAAATATATATATATAGAGCCTCCGGAAATATATATATATAGAGCCTCCGGAAATATATATATAGAGCCTCCGGAAATATATATATAGAGCCTCCGGAAATATATATATAGAGCCTCCGGAAATATATATATAGAGCCTCCAGAAATATATATATAGAGCCTCCGGAAATATATATATAGAGCCTTCGGAAATATATATATAGTGCCTTCGGAAATATATATATATAGTGCCTTCGGAAATATATATATAGAGCCTTCGGAAATATATATATAGAGCCTTCGGAAATATATATATAGAGCCTTCGGAAATATATATATATAGAGCCTACGGAAATATATATATAGAGCCTCCGGAAATATATATATATAGAGCCTACGGAAATATATATATATATAGAGCCTCCGGAAATATATATATATAGAGCCTTCGGAAATATATATATAGAGCCTTCGGAAATATATATATAGAGCCTTCGGAAATATATATATAGAGCCCCCGGAAATATATATATAGAGCCTCCGGAAATATATATATAGAGCCTCCGGAAATTTATATATAGAGCCTCCGGAAATATATATATAGAGCCTCCGGAAATATATATATAGAGCCTCCGGAAATATATATATATATATATTTATATATATATAGAGCCTCCGGAAATATATATATAGAGCCTCCGGAAATATATAAATAGAGCCTCCGGAAATATATATATATATAGAGCCTCCGGAAATATATATATAGAGCCTCCGGAAATATATATATAGAGCCTCCGGAAATATATATATAGAGCCTCCGGAAATATATATATAGAGCCTCCGGAAATATATATATTGTGCCTCCGGAAATATATATATAGAGCCTCCTGAAATATATATATATATATAGAGCCTCCGGAAATATATATATATATAGAGCCTCCGGAAATATATATATATATAGAGCCTCCGGAAATATATATATAGAGCCTCCGGAAATATATATATAGAGCCTCCGGAAATATATATATAGAGCCTCCGGAAATATATATATTGTGCCTCCGGAAATATATATATAGAGCCTCCGGAAATATATATATATATAGAGCCTCCGGAAATATATATATATATAGAGCCTCCGGAAATATATATATATATAGAGCCTCCGGAAATATATATATATATAGAGCCTCCGGAAATATATATATATATAGAGCCTCCGGAAATATATATATATAGATCCTCCGGAAATATATATATATATATATATATATATATATATATATATAGAGCCTCCGGAAATATTTATATATAGCCTCCGGAAATGTATATATAGATCCTCCGGACATATATATAGATCCTCCGGAAATATATATATAGAGCCTCCGGAAATATATATAGATACTCCGGAATTATATGTAGATCCTCCGGAAATATATATATAGAGCCTACGGAAATATATATATTGAGCCTACGGAAATATATATATAGAGCCTCCGGAAATATATATATAGAGCCTGCGGAAATATATATATAGAGCCTGCGGAAATATATATATAGAGCCTCCGGAAATATATATATAGAGCCTCCGGAAATATATATATATAGAGCCTCCGGAAATATATATATTGTGCCTCCATAAATATATATAGAGCCTCCGGAAATATATATATAGAGCCTCCGGAAATATATATATAGAGCCTTCGGAAATATATATATAGAGCCTTCGGAAATATATATATAGAGCCTTCGGAAATATATATATAGAGCCTTCGGAAATATATATATAGAGCCTTCGGAAATATATATATAGAGCCTTCGGAAATATATATATATAGAGCCTTCGGAAATATATATATAGAGCCTTCGGAAATATATATATAGAGCCTACGGAAATATATATATAGAGCCTCCGGAAATATATATAGAGAATCCGGAAATATATATATAGAGCCTACGGAAATATATATATTTATAGAGCCTACGGAAATATATATATAGAGCCTCCGGAAATATATATATATATATATATATATATATATAGAGCCTGCGGAAATATATATATAGAGCCTCCGGAAATATATATATAGAGCCTCCGGAAATATATATATAGAGCCTCCGGAAATATATATATAGAGCCTGCGGAATTATATATATTGTGCCTCCGGAAATATAAATATAGAGCCTCCGGAAATATATATATATAGCCTCTGGAAATATATATATAGAGCCTCTGGAAATATATATATAGAGCCTCCGGAAATATATATATAGAGCCTCCGGAAATATATAAATAGAGCCTCCGGAAATATATATATAGAGCCTCCGGAAATATATATATAGAGCCTCCGGAAATATATATATAGAGCCTCCGTAAATATATATATAGAGCCTCCGGAAATATATATATAGAGCCTCCGGAAATATATATATAGAGCCTCCAGAAATATATATAGAGCCTCCGGAAATATATATATATATAGAGCCTCCGGAAATATATATATAGAGCCTCCGGAAATATATATATAGAGCCTCCGGAAATATATATATAGAGCCTCCGGAAATATATATATAGAGCCTCCGGAAATATATATATAGAGCCTCCGGAAATATATATATATAGCCTCTGGAAATATATATATAGAGCCTCTGGAAATATATATATATAGAGCCTCTGGAAATATATATATATAGAGCCTCTGGAAATATATATATAGAGCCTCCGGAAATATATATATATAGAGCCTCCGGAAATATATATATAGAGCCTCCGGAAATATATATATAGAGCCTCCGGAAATATATATATAGAGCCTCCGGAAATATATATATAGAGCCTCCGGAAATATATATATAGAGCCTCCTGAAATATATATATAGAGCCTCCGGAAATATATATATAGAGCCTCCGGAAATATATATATAGAGCCTCCGGAAATATATATATATATATATATATATATAGAGCCTCCGGAAATATATATATAAAGCCTCAAGAAATATATATATTGTGTCTCCGGAAATATATATATAGAGCCTCCGGAAATATATATATATAGAGCCTCCGGAAATATATATATAGAGCCTCCGAAAATATATATATAGAGCCTCCGAAAATATATATATAGAGCCTCCGGAAATATATATATAGAGCCTCCGGAAATATATATATAGAGCCTCCGGAAATATATATATATATATTTATATATATAGAGCCTCCGGAAATATATATATAGAGCCTCCGGAAATATATAAATAGAGCCTCCGGAAATATATATATAGAGCCTCCGGAAATATATATATAGAGCCTCCGGAAATTTATATATATAGAGCCTCCGGAAATATATATATTGTGCCTCCGGAAATATATATATAGAGCCTCCGGAAATATATATATAGATCCTCCGGAAATATATATAGATCCTCCGGAAATATATATAGATCCTCCGGAAATATATATAGATCCTCCGGAAATATATATAGATCCTCCGGAAATATATATAGATCCTCCGGAAATATATATAGATCCTCCGGAAATATATATAGATCCTCCGGAAATATATATAGATCCTCCGGAAATATATATAGATCCTCCGGAAATATATATAGATCCTCCGGAAATATATATAGATCCTCCGGAAATATATATAGATCCTCCGGAAATATAGATCCTCCGGAAATATAGATCCTCCGGAAATATAGATCCTCCGGAAATATATATAGATCCTCCGGAAATATATATAGATCCTCCGGAAATATATATAGATCCTCCGGAAATATATATAGATCCTCCGGAAATATATATAGATCCTCCGGAAATATATATAGATCCTCCGGAAATATATATAGATCCTCCGGAAATATAGATCCTCCGGAAATATATATAGATCCTCCGGAAATATATATAGATCCTCCGGAAATATATATAGAGCATCAAGAAATATATATATATATAGAGCCTCCGGAAATATATATATTGTGTCTCCGGAAATATATATATAGAGCCTCCGGAAATATATATATAGAGCCTCCGGAAATATATATATATAGAGCCTCCGGAAATATATATATAGAGCCTCCGGAAATATATATATAGAGCCTCCGGAAATATATATATAGAGCCTCCGGAAATATATATATATATATTTATATATATATAGAGCCTCCGGAAATATATATATATATATATTTATATATATATAGAGCCTCCGGAAATATATATATAGAGCCTCCGGAAATATATAAATAGAGCCTCCGGAAATACATATATAGAGCCTCCGGAAATATATATATAGAGCCTCCGGAAATATATATATAGAGCCTCCGGAAATATATATATAGAGCCTCCGGAAATATATATATAGAGCCTCCGGAAATATATATATAGAGCCTCCGGAAATATATATATAGAGCCTCCGGAAATATATATATAGAGCCTCCGGAAATATATATATAGAGCCTCCGGAAATATATATATAGAGCCTCCGAAAATATATATATATATAGAGCCTTCAGTAATATATATAGAGCCTTCGGAAATATATATATAGAGCCTTCGGAAATATATATATAGAGCATCCGTAAATATATATATAGAGCCTACGGAAATATATATATAGAGCCTCCGGAAATATATATATAGAGCCTACGGAAATATATATATGGAGCGTCCGGAAATATATATATAAAGAGCCTCCGGAAATATATATATAAAGAGCCTCAGGAAATATATATATAGAGCCTCCGGAAATATATATCGATCCTCCGGAAATATATATAGATCCTCCGGAAATATATATAGATCCTCCGGAAATATATATATATATATATATATATATATATATATATATATATAGAGAGCCTCCGGAAATATATATATAGCCTCCGGAAATATATATATAGAGCCTCCGGAAATGTATATATAGAGCCTCCGGAAATGTATATATAAAACCTCCGGAAATGTAAATATAGAGCCTCCGGAAATGTATATATAGAGCCTCCGGAAATATATATATAGAGCCTCCGGAAATATATATATAGAGCCTCCGGAAATATATATTTCCGGAGGCTCTATATATATATTTCCGGAGGCTCTATATATATTTCCGGAGGCTATATATATATATAGAGCCTCCGGAAATATATATATATAGAGCCTCCGGAAATATATATAGAGCCTCCAGAAATATATATATAGAGCCTCCAGAAATATATATATAGAGCCTTCGGAAATATATATATAGAGCCTTCGGAAATATATATATAGAGCCTTCGGAAATATATATATAGAGCCTTCGGAAATATATATATATAGAGCCTCCGTAAATATATATATATAGAGCCTACGGAAATATATATATAGAGCCCCCGGAAATATATATATAGAGCCTACGGAAATATATATATATAGATCCTCCGGAAATATATATATAGAGCCTTCGGAAATATATATAGAGCCTTCGGAAATATATATATAGAGCCTCCGGAAATATATATATAGAGCCTACGGAAATATATATATATAGATCCTCCGGAAATATATATATAGAGCCTTCGGAAATATATATATAGAGCCTTCGGAAATATATATAGAGCCTTCGGAAATATATATATAGAGCCTCCGGAAATATATATATAGAGCCTACGGAAATATATATATAGAGCCTACGGAAATATATATATAGAGCCTACGGAAATATATATATAGAGCCTTCGGAAATATATATATAGAGCCTTCGGAAATATATATATATATAGAGCCTCCGGAAATATATATATAGAGCCTCCGGAAATATATATATAGAGCCTCCGGAAATATATATATAGAGCCTCCGGAAATATATATATAGAGCCTCCGGAAATATATATATAGAGCCTCCGGAAATATATATTTAGAGCCTCCGGAAATATATATTTAGAGCCTCCGGAAATATATATTTAGAGCCTCCGGAAATATATATATAGAGCCTCCGGAAATATATATATAGAGCCTCCGGAAATATATATATATAGAGCCTCCGGAAATATATATATAGAGCCTCCGGAAATATATATATAGAGCTTCCGGAAATATATATATATAGAGCCTCCGGAAATATATATATAGAGCCTCCGGAAATATATATATAGAGCCTTCGGAAATATATATATAGAGCCTTCGGAAATATATATATAGAGCCTCCGTAAATATATATATATATAGAGCCTCCGGAAATATATATATATAGAGAGCCTCCGGAAATATATATATATAGAGCCTCCGGAAATATATATATAGATCCTCCGGAAATATATATATAGATCCTCCGGAAATATATATAGAGCCTTCGGAAATATATATATAGAGAGCCTTCGGAAATATATATATAGAGCCTTCGGAAATATATATTTAGAGCCTCCGAAAATATATATATATAGAGCCTCCGGAAATATATATATAGAGCCTACGTAAATATATATATAGAGCCTACGGAAATATATATATAGAGCCTACGGAAATATATATATAGAGCCTACGGAAATATATATATAGAGCCTCCGGAAATATATATATATATAGAGCCTGCGGAAATATATATATAGAGCCTCCGGAAATATATATATAGAGCCTCCGGAAATATATATATTGTGCCTCCGGAAATATATATATTGTGCCTCCGGAAATATATATATAGAGCCTCCGGAAATATATATATAGAGCCTCCGGAAATATATATATAGAGCCTCCGGAAATATATATATAGAGCCTCCGGAAATATATATATAGAGCCTCCGGAAATGTATATATAGAGCCTTCGGAAATATATATATAGAGCCTTCGGAAATATATATATAGAGCCTTCGGAAATATATATATAGAGCCTTCGGAAATATATATATATATAGAGCCTCCGTAAATATATATATATAGAGCCTACGGAAATATATATATAGAGCCCCCGGAAATATATATATAGAGCCTACGGAAATATATATATATATAGATCCTCCGGAAATATATATATATATAGAGCCTTCGGAAATATATATATAGAGCCTTCGGAAATATATAAAGAGCCTTCGGAAATATATATATAGAGCCTCCGGAAATATATATATAGAGCCTCCGGAAATATATATATAGAGCCTCCGGAAATATATAGAGCCTACGGAAATATATATATATAGATCCTCCGGAAATATATATATAGAGCCTTCGGAAATATATATATAGAGCCTTCGGAAATATATATAGAGCCTTCGGAAATATATATATAGAGCCTCCGGAAATATATATATAGAGCCTACGGAAATATATATATAGAGCCTACGGAAATATATATATATAGAGCCTACGGAAATATATATATAGAGCCTTCGGAAATATATATAGAGCCTTCGGAAATATATATATATATAGAGCCTCCGGAAATATATATATAGAGCCTCCGGAAATATATATATAGAGCCTCCGGAAATATATATATAGAGCCTCCGGAAATATATATATAGAGCCTCCGGAAATATATATATAGAGCCTCCGGAAATATATATATATAGAGCCTCCGGAAATATATATATAGAGCCTCCGGAAATATATATATATATATATATATAGAGCCTCCGGAAATATATATATAGAGCCTCCGGAAATATATATATAGAGCCACCGGAAATATATATATATAGAGCCTCCGGAAATATATATATAGAGCCTCCGGAAATATATATATAGAGCCTCCGGAAATATATATAGAGCCTCCGGAAATATATATATAGAGCCTCCGGAAATATATATATATAGAGCCTCCGGAAATATATATATATAGAGCCTCCGGAAATATATATATAGAGCCTCCGGAAATATATATATATAGAGCCTCCGGAAATATATATATATAGAGCCTCCGGAAATATATATATATAGAGCCTCCGGAAATATATATATATAGAGCCTCCGGAAATATATATATATAGAGCCTCCGGAAATATATATATATAGAGCCTCCGGAAATATATATATATATACATAGAGCCTCCGGAAATATATATATATAGAGCCTCCGGAAATATATATATAGAGCCTCCGGAAATATATATATAGAGCCTCCGGAAATATATATATAGAGCCTCCGGAAATATATATATAGAGCCTCCGGAAATATATATAAAGAGCCTCCGGAAATATATATATATATAGAGCCTCCGGAAATATATATATATAGAGCCTCCGGAAATATATATATATAGAGCCTCCGGAAATATATATATAGAGCCTTCGGAAATATATATATAGAGCCTCCGTAAATATATATATATATAGAGCCTCCGGAAATATATATATAGAACCTCCGGGAATATATATATAGAGCCTCCGTAAATATATATATAGAGCCTCCGTAAATATATATATAGAGCCTCCGTAAATATATATATATAGAGCCTCCGGAAATATATATATAGAACCTCCGGGAATATATATATAGAGCCTCCGTAAATATATATATAGAGCCTCCGTAAATATATATATAGAGCCTCCGTAAATATATATATATAGAGCCTCCGGAAATATATATATATATAGAGCCTCCGTTAATATATATACAGCCTTCGGAAATATATATATAGAGCCTCCGGAAATATATATATATAGAGCCTGCGGAAATATATATATAGAGCCTCCGGAAATATATATATTGTGCCTCCGGAAATATATATATAGAGCCTCCGGAAATATATATATAGAACATCCGGAAATATATATAGAGCCTCCGGAAATATATATATATATATATATATATAGAGCCTCCGGAAATATATATATAGAGCCTCCGGAAATATATATATAGAGCCTCCGGAAATATATATATATAGAGCCTCCGGAAATATATATATAGAGCCTGCGGAAATATATATATAGAGCCTCCGGGAATATATATATAGAGCCTCCGTAAATATATATATAGAGCCTCCGTAAATATATATATAGAGCCTCCGTAAATATATATATATAGAGCCTCCGTAAATATATATATATAGAGCCTCCGGAAATATATATATATAGAGCCTCCGTTAATATATATACAGCCTTCGGAAATATATATATAGAGCCTCCGGAAATATATATATATAGAGCCTGCGGAAATATATATATAGAGCCTCCGGAAATATATATATTGTGCCTCCGGAAATATATATATTGTGCCTCCGGAAATATATATATTGTGCCTCCGGAAATATATATATAGAGCCTCCGGAAATATATATATAGAACATCCGGAAATATATATATAGAGCCTCCGGAAATATATATATATATATATATATAGAGCCTCCGGAAATATATATATAGAGCCTCCGGAAATATATATATATAGAGCCTCCGGAAATATATATATATAGAGCCTCCGGAAATATATATATAGAGCCTCCGGAAATATATATATATAGAGCCTCCGGAAATATATATATATATAGAGCCTCCGGAAATATATATATATAGAGCCTCCGGAAATATATATATATAGAGCCTCCGGAAATATATATATATAGAGCCTCCGGAAATATATATATATACATAGAGCCTCCGGAAATATATATATATAGAGCCTCCGGAAATATATAAATAGAGCCTCCGGAAATATATATATAGAGCCTCCGGAAATATATATATAGAGCCTCCGGAAATATATATAAAGAGCCTCCGGAAATATATATATATATAGAGCCTCCGGAAATATATATATAGAGAGCCTCCGGAAATATATATATATAGAGCCTCCGGAAATATATATATAGAGCCTTCGGAAATATATATATAGAGCCTCCGTAAATATATATATATAGAGCCTACGGAAATATATATATAGAGCCTCCGGAAATATATATATAGAGCCTCCGGAAATATTTATATAGAGCCTACGGAAATATATATATAGATCCTCCGGAAATATATATATAGAGCCTTCGGAAATATATATATAGAGCCTTCGGAAATATATATATAGAGCCTTCGGAAATATATATTTAGAGCCTCCGGAAATATATATATAGAGCCTCCGGAAATATATATATATAGAGCCTACGGAAATATATATATAGAGCCTACGGAAATATATATATAGAGCCTCCGGAAATATATATATATATAGAGCCTGCGGAAATATATATATAGAGCCTCCGGAAATATATATATAGAGCCACCGGAAATATATATATTGTGCCTCCGGAAATATATATATTGTGCCTCCGGAAATATATATATAGAGAGCCTCCGGAAATATATATATATAGAGCCTCCGGAAATATATATATAGAGCCTTCGGAAATATATATATAGAGCCTCCGTAAATATATATATATAGAGCCTACGGAAATATATATATATAGAGCCTCCGGAAATATATATATATAGAGCCTCCGGAAATATATATATATACATAGAGCCTCCGGAAATATATATATATAGAGCCTCCGGAAATATATATATAGAGCCTCCGGAAATATATATAAAGAGCCTCCGGAAATATATATATATATAGAGCCTCCGGAAATATATATATAGAGAGCCTCCGGAAATATATATATATAGAGCCTCCGGAAATATATATATAGAGCCTTCGGAAATATATATATAGAGCCTCCGTAAATATATATATATATAGAGCCTACGGAAATATATATATAGAGCCTCCGGAAATATATATATAGAGCCTCCGGAAATATTTATATAGAGCCTACGGAAATATATATATAGATCCTCCGGAAATATATATATAGAGCCTTCGGAAATATATATATAGAGCCTTCGGAAATATATATATAGAGCCTTCGGAAATATATATTTAGAGCCTCCGGAAATATATATATAGAGCCTCCGGAAATATATATATAGAGCCTACGGAAATATATATATAGAGCCTACGGAAATATATATATAGAGCCTCCGGAAATATATATATATATAGAGCCTGCGGAAATATATATATAGAGCCTCCGGAAATATATATATAGAGCCACCGGAAATATATATATTGTGCCTCCGGAAATATATATATTGTGCCTCCGGAAATATATATATTGTGCCTCCGGAAATATATATATAGAGCCTCCGGAAATATATATATAGAGCCTCCGGAAATATATATATATATATATATATATAGAGCCTCCGGAAATATATATATATAGAGCCTCCGGAAATATATATATAGAGCCTCCGGAAATATATATATAGAGCCTCCGGAAATATATATATAGAGCCTCCGGAAATATATATATAGAGCCTCCGGAAATATATATATAGAGCCTCCGGAAATATATATATAGAGCCTTCGGAAATATATATATAGAGCCTTCGGAAATATATATATAGAGCCTTCGGAAATATATATATAGAGCCTTCGGAAATATATATATAGAGCCTTCGGAAATATATATATAGAGCCTTCGGAAATATATATATAGAGCCTTCGGAAATATATATATAGAGCCTTCGGAAATATATATATAGAGCCTTCGGAAATATATATATAGAGCCTTCGGAAATATATATATAGAGCCTTCGGAAATATATATATAGAGCCTTCGGAAATATATATATAGAGCCTTCGGAAATATATATATAGAGCCTTCGGAAATATATATATAGAGCCTTCGGAAATATATATATAGAGCCTTCGGAAATATATATATAGAGCCTTCGGAAATATATATATAGAGCCTTCGGAAATATATATATAGAGCCTTCGGAAATATATATATAGAGCCTTCGGAAATATATATATAGAGCCTTCGGAAATATATATATATATATATATATATATATTTCCGAAGGCTCTATATATATATTTCCGAAGGCTCTATATATATATTTCCGAAGGCTCTATATATATATTTCCGAAGGCTCTATATATATATTTCCGAAGGCTCTATATATATATTTCCGAAGGCTCTATATATATATTTCCGAAGGCTCTATATATAGATATATTTCCGGAGGCTCTATATATATATTTACGGAGGCTCTATATATATATTTCCGGAGGCTCTATATATATATTTCCGGAGGCTCTATATATATATATATATATATATTTCCGGAGGCTATATATATATATATATATATATTTCCGGAGGCTCTATATATATTTCCGGAGGCTCTATATATAATTCCGGAGGCTCTATATATATTTCCGGAGGCTCTATATATATTTCCGGAGGCTCTATATATATTTCCGGAGGCTCTTTATATTTCCGGAGGCTCTATATATATTTCCGGAGGCTCTATATATATTTCCGGAGGCTCTATATATATATTTCCGGAGGCTCTATATATATTTCCGGAGGCTCTATATATATTTCCGGAGGCTCTATATATATATTTCCGGAGGCTCTATATATATATTTCCGGAGGCTCTATATATATATATTTCCGGAGGCTCTATATATATATTTCCGGAGGCTCTATATATATATTTCCGGAGGCTCTATATATATATTTCCGGAGGCTCTATATATATATTTCCGGAGGCTCTATATATATATTTCCGTAGGCTCTATATATATATATATATATATATATATATATATATATATATATATATATATATATATATATATATATATATATATATATATATATATATATATATATATATATATATATATATATATATATATATATATATATATATATATATATATATATATATATAGAGCCTACGGAAATATATATATAGAGCCTCCGGAAATATATATATAGAGCCTCCGGAAATATATATATAGAGCCTCCGGAAATATATATATAGAGCCTCCGGAAATATATATATAGAGCCTCCGGAAATATATATATATAGAGCCTCCGGAAATATATATATAGAGCCTCCGGAAATATATATATAGAGCCTCCGGAAATATATATAGAGCCTCCGGAAATATATATAGAGCCTCCGGAAATATATATATAGAGCCTCCGGAAATATATATAGAGCCTCCGGAAATATATATAGAGCCTCCGGAAATATAAAGAGCCTCCGGAAATATATATAGAGCCTCCGGAAATATATATAGAGCCTCCGGAAATATATATAGAGCCTCCGGAATTATATATAGAGCCTCCGGAAATATATATAGAGCCTCCGGAAATATATATAGAGCCTCCGGAAATATATATATATATAGCCTCCGGAAATATATATATATATATATATAGAGCCTCCGGAAATATATATATAGAGCCTCCGGAAATATATATATAGAGCCTCCGTAAATATATATATAGAGCCTCCGGAAATATATCTATATATAGAGCCTTCGGAAATATATATATAGAGCCTCCGTAAATATATATATATATAGAGCCTACGGAAATATATATATATAGAGCCTTCGGAAATATATATATATAGAGCCTTCGGAAATATATATATATAGAGCCTTCGGAAATATATATATAGAGCCTTCGGAAATATATATATAGAGCCTCCGGAAATATATATATAGAGCCTACGGAAATATATATATAGAGCCTCCGGAAATATATATATAGAGCCTGCGGAAATATATATATATAGAGCCTCCGGAAATATATATATATAGAGCCTCCGGAAATATATATATATATAGAGCCTCCGGAAATATATATATATATAGAGCCTCCGGAAATATATATATATAGAGCCTCCGGAAATATATATATATAGAGCCTCCGGAAATATATATATATAGAGCCTCCGGAAATATATATATATATATATATATATATATATATATATATATATATATATAAGAGCTTCCAAGTATGGCGGGCTACCCGTGGTCGACCTACTTCGTTCCTGTTCTGTAAAACGGACAGTCCGTTTGTAACGAACGTAAAAAATTAAGTAACGTACCCAGAATGTGCCGGTCTCACGTAATCGACGATGGACATTGGTAAAAGTCCGTGAGCCGTGGATGCGCCGGTTCGGGTACCTTTCCTGGAAGAGACGTTGAGCTTCCAAAGCATTGCCACCCGCTAGTCCTTACACGAAATGAATATACACCAGTTCTTCCGAAGTGAACTCCAATGTTGCAGTTTGAAAGTGTGCAGAAATCGCGCTCCATCACGACTTTAAATTCTGTTGAAGTTTACCTTGATTTAATTAAAAAGTCTTATCACACGAACCCAAACCTTAATGTTCGAATTTCGTTGGTGCTTGGTTTTGCGCTTGTTATCGCCTACTTCCAGGGGCTAGTAGGCCACGCTTTGAAGCTCTCTGGCGCTATTTTAACTCATCGTAGGAAAATGAAAACAAACAAACAGACATACTTCTCAACTTACTCCTACAACTCCTTCAATTTTGGGCATAACACTTGAAACACCCTGTACAGAGCCTCCGAAAATGTATTGCGCTTCTCGAAAAATATAGGACGTTATTTACCGCGAACATTTAAAAGGCAGCTTTTATGACATACTTATTAGTAATTATGTTAGTATGAAGCTTTCCTTTTGTCATTTCGTAAAAATATGTAATGTAAGCGTATGTGAGCACGATGTGTTAGAAACACTTCATACACCCCCTCCCCCCTTACGAACAATGGTATAAAGAGATCATCACGAGATACACCCAACCTGAAATAGCTCACCAGAACCGAACGCTGTAGTCGGCGACATTTGTGGAAAGTTCGAATATTCCCATTCCAGTGAGAGGTACCTGTAAGTATGAGAGAATGGTTCGAATCTCTGTGGGTTCTGTTGCGGGGCCAAGCTAGACTGCAGATTTTGAGATTTAGATTCCTCGCGTCATTGCAAACGTTTTTCTTTCAGAAAATGGCCGCCAACATTCTGCAATTTCTTCTGAAATACTTGATCTTGATTCTGACATTCATCGCTATGTTGCCAATCTGTAAGTGTGATATTTGGAATTTTCCATCTGTTCAAAAAACTCTCCCGCTGGTGATTAGAAATCTTAAACGGGCTGCAATGTTGGTAGTTCCTCTAAACCTCTTTGGGTGGGCTAAAGCCCCCTCAATATAAGCTTTCTTAGTTTGAAAAAGAAGAATTCCAAACTAGCCCACGAAATAAATCGCGTATGTAGGGTTTATTATCGTATGTTAACTAGAGTTAAAAATTTTCCACAAATCGGAAAAATAAAAAATAAATAAAAATAAAAAACTTTTTTAAGGGTTTTTAATGTTTTTAACTTTTTATCGATATAAAATGTCTAATAACAGTAAACATACTACAAAAAATTAATAGTGTTACATTGTTAACCAGTTTAAAGCTAGTCTAAAGGTTTAGTTTCACTTTTAGATTCGAAAAAATTATGCGATAATGCCGCTTTATTTAAATTGTCCAACAATATTAGACTAATCATGGAATGAAAACTTGTTTTCGGAAAGATACGGAAAAATTTCTGACTCGCAATACTAGCTTTAACCAACCATTGGTAACTCTATTGCTTTACGATGGTACAACCATGGCAAATAACCCTTTAAGAACAAGTCATCAAGCGTGCTAGTGAATTTCTACTACCTTTAATAACAACAGGCATTTCTATAAATTCCTAAATAAAGTGTTCAATTGCCTTTCCAATTTACATAGAGCCACCTAGCGGTCAAGCCGTAGAACCAATATTTAAAAAATTGTCAAAAATGAGTTTTGACGGTTCCCGCCAAACTATTAATTTTTGGCGGATTAAACCGATAAATAACGAAAGATCTTGGGGAAAAAATAATAGTTGCAATTGGTTTCATCGATCTATCTATTATAGTTTTCTAGCAGAATTAAAAAGAGGGCAAAAATTTCACATGTAGAAGACTTTTTAAACAGAGTGTAAGTTTCCAATATTTGATAAGTCAGTTTTCGATCGGAAATGGTTAGTTATATCAAAAGCGACATAACACCCAAAAGTGTGTTAGTCACTTCAGCGCCGCCGGTTAGAACCGCGGCAGACCATAGACTAAATATAATGTTGCTAGTACTATTCCAACTAGTTGGGTTATGTAGTCTATTGTATGTAGTCTATAATGAGACTAGCTCTCAGATAATATTTTAACGGGTTGAAAGGTAGAGTTGACACACTTTGGGTCTTTTATATCAAGTCGATTCGATGACGTTTTGGAGTAGGTTCTTATAACATTAAATGTCGGTAAGCAGTCCACCATGATAGTTGGCAGACTTCAGTGTTGAAGTATCTTTCGCCGACGCAATAGATGAAGTTGGTTGGCGGAGTAGTTAGAACTTTCGGCGCGCAGCAGAAGGAGCCGGGTTCAATCCCAGATTTTAGCACCTTGGATTAATAATAGGACTATTGGATGTGTTTTGTTTTTATTGCGAGTGTGGTGTGCACGTACGTCGTTAGGCTAAATGATTTTTATATTGAATAATTTGACGGTACATTTTTAGTGATAATTTCTTGGTAAGTTTAATGCATTTATTTAAAGTTAATTTCGGTCAATTAACCTTAAATTAAATTAATGAACATTGTCCTTACCTTAAATTTGTTGAAAGACTCGCGAATCACGAGCCAAAAATCAACCGTATTTTTTCAAAGCTAGCATCGTGAATTGGGCATGCGCAGAAAAAATTGTGGCTCAACGAGCTCGTTTTTACACACAATCCTAAGGATTTGTGTGTATTAGTCTCACGTACAGTGTAACCGTTGCCGCCGAAGCCGATGCCACCGTGTCGCGCATAACTCTTCCATGGTTAGGGCTAGACGAGTCAATGATATCTCGTTCGAGTGTGCATATCTAGCCATTGATAGCCATCATAAATTTTTGAAATTGAAGCCCAAGAAGTTGGGCATTTGCCCAATTTACCGTTTTCGGTAGTTCATCTGTGTGTGGTTGATATTTTCTTTAAAATTAAGTACCTTAACGTTAAAAAAATACTATTGGATAGGTTACGATTCAGCGGTAAATATTAAATTTAAGTATAGTTTTCAGGGTAATTTACGGGACCCCAATTTTCGTGGTTTTATATTTTCGCGTAAAAATCTTCCTACAGTTCCTTAATTTAAGTCCGATTTTCATGAAAGTTATATTTTTGAATAGCTGTGGTTTCCATAGAACCTAGAGTTGCAAATACGTTCCTTAATTTTAATTCTAACTAAGGTACTTTGGGCAGCGTATACGGACCCCGCAATTTCGAACATTGTAAATCCGCGTGTTTAGAGGTCTACATACCCGTTTCCCTCTAGCGTTTTTCAAGGCCATTCAGAGTGTGCCGCGCAATCGACGTATGAACAGAAGTAACAATTAAGTATGACACTGATCAACCTAGTCCTCGGCGTATAACCAGAAGTAATAAGTGTGACACGCAACGTAACAAATAAGTGTGATCAGAAGTTACAAATAAGTATGAAACTGATCGAACTAGTCTTTGTCGTATAACCAGAAGAAATAAGTGTGACACTCAAAGGCTGACTAGTAGTAACAAATAAGTGTAAATATATGGGGATATATTTTTGTTGTGATACCGGCGTTGCAGGTTGCTGTGAATAGCTCAAACAAACTTAACACATTAGAAGGTTTGTGTGTATTCTGACCGTCGTACGTCTTGTTATTTTCCGTTTCGAGAGACCAGAGTCCTATTATTAATCCGAGGGGTGCTGGGTGAGAACTGGGAACCACTCGATCCCTTCGCGTTCAGTTTAGAGAAGGATTTTCAAGGTACACCAGTAACGAAATAATATTCCAGCCTTCTTGGCGAACTTGTTTATTTCTTGTTGTCGATTTGCAGGTTTGAAAGCAGACGTGTGCGAAGGACGGCCTGAGGGCGTGCGTTGCTATCCGCTGGACGAATGCTATTACTGCTTTAATGGAGAGTGCCGCTACCAAGGCGACCAAGTCTGTCTTTTTGAATAAAGTAAGAGCCAGTGATGTGAAAGTAAAATTAAAAAAAGAAGGCCAAGTGACGTTATAGAGAAACGCATTATCGACCATTTTTGACTTTCTGAGTGTGAATGCTCCTCGTACTAATTTTAGGGCGCTGATTCTAAATTTGAAGTCTGCAAAAACGCATTAACGGACGTTATGTCGTTATTAACCAATATGAGTCGTCATATCGTATAATTTCGTCTGCTCTTATTTATCCAGCGTTATATTTAGATTGAAGACTTATTTTCAGTTACCTAAGTACGGTAGTTTTGTTATTTTTCATAAGAATTACAAAAATGATTTATCTCGAAATGCCATTTTTGGAGATAATGCTTTTCTGAAACGTAAGGGAGTCTTGTCTATTAAGCGGTATAGAGCCTGCTATAGAATTGTTTGTTGATTATTTTATTGATATCGTGGCTCAATTTGCAAAAATTCGTTTTCGGTATGAATATATTATTTCCGCGAAGAAAATCTAGTGAAGACAATTTTGTTTTCTCCAAAAGTGGTCAGTGAAGTGAAGATGCCCTGCTCGGGGTGTTAGTTCCTCGTCTCATCTGTTTCTGTTTATAAGTTAGTTTCGTTGTTTAGCACGCTCGATCCCTACCCGTGAGATTTACTCGATTTTTTACTGTTCGAAATGATGTTTCTTTGGCTAAGGTTACGTATTTCGTGGTTAATAATTTTCAGGGTTTGATTTATCCAAAGCAAATCTTAAAAAACTCAAAAGGCGAAAAACCTTCAAAATAAAAATAATATTTCGCAAAGAAAACTTTGAGGGCAACCACATAGGCCAAACCTATTCGGGGTGATTTCCGAGACATACACCAACTACCCCTTTAAGGGTCGCCATTGAATGGGCTTTATCGCTGAAATTGAAGGCTTTTGGTTCTATTGGTCTGTCTAAATCCTACACGGGCAACGAAATAATATTATAACCTTTTGGTTAACTTGTTTATTTCCTTTTGCCAATTAGCAGGTTTAAAGACGGACGGTTGCCCTGATTTCACTTACGATTTTTTTCCTGAGCATCAAAGAAATGCACCTACAACCAGGGCCGTCAACAACCTTCGAATTTGGATGGGGGTCATGGTATATTTTCTAGCACCAAATACGTAGCACCCTTTCTACACTCATAAAATCAATTGTTACCCGAGATAAGTCGACAATTTACGGACTTTGCACTCAAGCTCACTAAGAACAATTTAAGTGTTAATTTACACAGCAAACTAATAATTTTCTTGGAGGAATAAAAAATGGCAAAAAATAGGTTCTTAAAAACTTAAAATACCCAGAAAATCTGAGCAAACTAAAATATTAAATAGTAATTAAATTTAATCGAGATTTAATTTTATTCAACTAACTGATAAAAGTAAAATATCCGTTCATTATACAGAAAAAAATACATTAATTAAATAAACATCAATAAATTCAATTAAAAAATTCCGATTTAAATAAAAAAAATTGATTTGTTATTAAAAATGACTGCGATCGCTGTTTGTGTAACTTTAAATTTAAGATAAAATATATTTGGTATCAAAAATAATAATTTTAACAGGCTTTAAAAAAAACTGTAATTCATATTACTGTCACACCATATATATATATAATACTCCAACGAAATTAATTTATAAAGAGAACCATGTGGTCTTATGTAATAATTGTTAAAATTTATGATTGCACATTTAATAGGTTTTTTTGAAACACGAGTACAACCTAGTAGATTAAATATTACATAAAAGAGGTTATTATATACAGATTGTATAATCAAACGTTTGCACGAATAAAGTTATTGGCTAACTATGTGTCATTTGGAGTACTGATGTTCTTTCAAACTAGGATTTAGTTTGCTTGTTTTTGGATCTTTTGTTGGTTTCACAGTAAGTAAAAGCACTTTGAACATTAATGGTTCATTGCTCGTCAAAACTTCACCGGAAATGCATCAATTGATAACAAATTTCAAGTGTCTCGTCTATACGTCTTGTCCAGAAAATATGTTGATAATTTCCATGCTATTTGTATAAAACTACGAATAGTGGAGGTCAAAATTCAAAGTAAGAACAAATAGTTTTCGAACTGCATAGTAAGAACAAATAGTTTGCGACCCGCGTAGTAAGAACAAATTGTTTTCGAACTGCATAGTAAGAACCAATTGTTTTCGAACTGCATAGTAAGAACCAATTGTTGTCGAACTGCAGAGTAAGAACCTATTGTTTTCGAACTGCATAGTAAGAACCAATTGTTTTCGAACTGCATAGTAAAAACCAGTTGTTTTCGAACTTCATAGTAAGTACCTATTGTTTTCGAACTGCATAGTAAGAACCAATTGTTTTCGAACTGCAGAGTAAGAACAAATTGTTTTCGAACTGCAGAGTAAGAACCAATTATTTTCGAACTTCATAGTAAGAACCTATTGTTTTCGAACTGCATAGTAAGAACCAATTGTTTTCGAACTGCATAGTAAGAACCAATTGTTTTCGAACTTCATAGTAAGAACCAATTGTTTTCGAACTGCATAGTAAGAACCAATTGTTTTCGAACTGCATAGTAAGAACCAATTATTTTCGAACTTCATAGTAAGAACCTATTGTTTTCGAACTGCATAGTAAGAACCAATTGTTTTCGAACTGCATAGTAAGAACCAGTTGTTTTCGAACTTCATAGTAAGAACCTATTGTTTTCGAACTGCATAGTAAGAACCAATTTTTTTCGAACTGCAGAGTAAGAACAAATAGTTTTCGAACTGCCGAGTAAGAACCAATTATTTTCGAACTTCATAGTAAGAACCTATTGTTTTCGCACTGCATAGTAAGAACCAATTGTTTTCGAACTGCATAGTAAGAACCAATTGTTTTCGAACTGCAGAGTAAGAACAAATTGTTTTCGAACTGCATAGTAAGAACCTATTGTTTTCGAACTGCATAGTAAGAACCAATTGTTTTCGAACTGCGTAGTAAGAACCAATTGTTTTCGAACTGCATAGTAAAAACAAATAACAAATTGTTTTCAACCTGCATAGCAAGGAAAGCTCGATTGGCCAAATAGGCGTCTTCAAATTTAAGTATTTAACCAATTATTAAAAAGGAATCGACAAGTTTGATACGTCGCCATGTCGCTTTGGGGCAGTTCGCTCTCGTTACGGCGCGGCGAGCGTGTTACGGATTTGTAAGGCAAATAAATAGTCTTTTTTGGCAGAGCAAACGATATTTTTTATTCACATTTGAAAACTGTCTAAAAACGCCACCGCTCTTATACCCGACCAAATCGCATCTCAAAACACTTCTCCGTTTTAGTTTTTTACTTTCCGCGGCCACTCCTAGGAGTGACTAATTTTCCGAGAAAGCCCGTGTTATATTATAGTAACAATAAGAACGAGGAAGCTGCGAAAAAGAGCGGGCGAGATTGGGAACCCAGCTGAAAGCCATAAACGCATTAAGTAGATAGGGATCTCTTCTCTATTAGGGCACTAATGGTTAATTTTTTAGACCCATTTAACTTCGAACCCGAAACCTCCATATTCTACAAGCATGAAGCATGCTCGTTAAATTTTACGGCATTTCCCCATCTCTGGCTCTTCCTCGTTACAAACATCTTACGTTTAAAGGAATCAAGAAATTTCCAATCCTATCACAACAATTACAGACATATTTCAAATCTTGTAATAATTTTAATTAGCAGCCCATACTCATTGCTCTTTGCGGCATTGCTCATTTGCGGCGTTGCTCTTTGCGGCGTTACTCTTTGCGGCGTTGCTCTTTGCAGCGATGTTTTTTGCGGCGATGCTTTTTGCGGCGATGCTTTTTGCGGCGATGCTTTTTGCGGCGTTGCTCTTTGCGGTGTTGCTCTTTGCGTCATTGCTCTTTGTGGCGTTTTTCTTTGCGGCATTGCTCTTTGCGGCGTTGCTCTTTGCGGCGTTGCTCTTTGCAGCATTGCTCTTTGTGGCTATGCTCTTTGCGGCATTGCTCTTTGCGGCATTGCACTTTGTGGCGTTGCTCTTTGCGGCGTTGCTCTTTGCGGCGTTGCTCTTTGCGGCGTTGCTCTTTGCGGCGTTGCTCTTTGCGGCGTTGCTCTTTGCGGCGTTGCTCTTTGCGGCGTTGCTCTTTGCGGCGTTGCTCTTTGCGGCGTTGCTCTTTGCGGCGTTACTCTTTGCGGCGTTGCTCTTTGCAGCGATGCTTTTTGCGGCGATGCTTTTTGCGGCGATGCTTTTTGCGGCGTTGCTCTTTGCGGTGTTGCTCTTTGCGTCATTGCTCTTTGTGGCGTTTTTCTTTGCGGCATTGCTCTTTGCGGCGTTGCTCTTTGCGGCGTTGCTCTTTGCGGCGTTGCTCTTTGCAGCATTGCTCTTTGTGGCTATGCTCTTTGCGGCATTGCTCTTTGCGGCATTGCACTTTGTGGCTATGCTCTTTGCGGCATTGCACTTTGTGGCTATGCTCTTTGCGGCGTTGCTCTTTGCGGCGTTGCTCTTTGCGGCATTGCTTTTTCCGGCGTTGCTCTTTGCGGCGTTGCTCTTTGCGGCATTGCACTTTGCGGCATTGCACTTTGCGGCTATGCTCTTTGCGGCATTGCTCTTTGCGGCATTGCTCTTTGCGGCATTGCTCTTTGCGGCATTGCACTTTGCGGCATTGCACTTTGCGGCATTGCACTTTGCGGCATTGCACTTTGCGGCGTTGCTCTTTGCGGCATTGCTCTTTGCGGCGTTGCTCTTTGCGGCATTGCTCTTTGCGGCATTGCACTTTGTGGCTATGCTCTTTGCGGCATTGCTCTTTGCTGCATTGCTCTTTGCGGCATTGCACTTTGTGGCTGTGCTCTTCGCGGCATTGCTCTTCGCGGCGTTGCTCTTCGCGGCGTTGCTCTTTGCGGCATTGCTCTTTGCGGCATTGCTCTTTGCGGCATTGCTCTTTGCGGCATTGCTCTTTGCGGCATTGCTCTTTGCGGCATTGCACTTTGTGGCTATGCTCTTTGCGGCATTGCTCTTTGCGACATTGCTCTTTGCGGCATTGCTCTTTCCGGCGTTGCTCTTTCCGGCTATGCTCTTTCCAATTTTAATAATATTCACAGATCAACTACAATATACTACACAACACATAATTATACCAAACAAATGACAATACGTATATATATATATATATATATATATATATATATATATATATATATATATATATATATATATATATATATATATATATATATATATATATATATATATATATTTTAAACGCCCTCTTTGCTTTATATTTTTAACAGATCAAGCTTAGCGCGAGCGGAGGACTATTTTTAGCTTTACACGAGCCTAGGCTAGAGGAAAACTCCCGTAGCCGCTTCAGTCCCCGCCGCGTCCAATCGCAAACACGCCTTTTTCGGAGGCCATGGTAGGATTCCACCGTCCGCAATAACGTCGTTCTCTTAAGGCGGGTTTATAACAAGTCGGCCCAGGCCGTAATATTAGTTCCACATCAGTGTATTAGAGTGGACAAATATATACACCCTTAGTAGACACAGGTAGGCAAACTAATAAAGAAAGGTAATGAGGCTACGTGATTTATTATCTTTTTATAAATAAATTGCCACCCTAAGTTAAAGAGTGGATGCCGCCCACCATCAGCTGACCCGGGTGGGAAAACTAATAAAAAATCTGTTGGGCCCATGTGATTTCCTATTGTTTGAAATAAAATTCACCATCCTATGTTAAAGAGTGGCCACCGCCCACCCTCATGAAATCAACTTTTTTTTCCCGGTAACTCTCCCTTTAAGGGGGTTGGTCAGAGGGGGCGGAAATTAACGGCACTGCGTGCGCGTTAAAGAGTTCTATCGAATGAGACCAACTGTTTTTTTTTCGGTCACTCTCCCTTTAATAAGAAAGTGCCACACTTATTTATTACTTCTGACCATACACGGTTTCGATAAGAAAGTGCCACACTTATTTATTACTTCTTACCATACACGGTTTCGATAAGAAAGTGCCACACTTATTTATTACTTCTGACCATACACGGTTTCGATAAGAAAGTGCCACACTTATTTATTAGTTCTGACCATACACGGTTTCCATAAGAAAGTGCCACACTTATTACTTCTGACCATACACGGTTTCGATAAGAAAGTGCCACACTTATTACTTCTGACCAAACACGGTTTCGATAAGAAAGTGCCACACTTATTACTTCTGACCAAACACGGTTTTGATAAGAAAGTGCCACACTTATTACTTCTGACCAAACACGGTTTCGATAAGAAAGTGCCACACTTATTACTTCTGACCAAACACGGTTTTGATAAGAAAGTGCCACACTTATTACTTCTGACCAAACACGGTTTCGATAAGAAAGTGCCACACTTATTTATTACTTCTGACCATACACGGTTTCGATAAGAAAGTGCCACACTTCTTACTTTTGACCAAACAAGGTTTTGGTAAGAAAGTGCCACACTTATTATCCCCAGTCCGACCCGCAGACCGCACCGTCAGCGGGGCCTCGCGATTCAGGGGCGAGGGAGAAAATTGACGGGTGAAAAAGCCTATGTGATACGAAAAGAGAACGGAATATGGTTGTCCGCAAATATCCAGCCGACCCGCAGACCGCACCGTCAGCGGGGCTTCGCGATTCAGGGGCGAGGGAGAAAATTGACGGGCGAAAAAGCCTATGTGATACGAAAAGAGAACGGAATATGGTTGTTCGCAAATCCCCAAGGTAAGAATCGCATTAACATACTATGGTAAAATTTATCAGCCTCTGTTTCAGATTTGTATGGATCATGGTGTGGGAGCTGAACTATAAAAGGTGTTACCCCCATTTTAACAAAACCATTATTGTTTTTCCATTCTAGTACATCTGCCGGTCTTTTTGTGGTAGGCTTTATTTGAACACGATAGTAGAACCTCGACCAGTCATACAAACATATGTCTTCACGACTATCCGGACGATTAGGATAAAAATCATCAACCAGTTGTTTCATAAATACATCTGTGTTTTCGGGATCATTCTCTTTAAGAATTTGCATATCTTTGTGTCGCTTTAACAAGCGTTTTCGATGCTCTTTAGTGGTAGTATTGATTAATACAAACTAATCAGATTTCCCATACAAATGTTGATGGGTTAAACGATCGGCTGCTTCGTAGCTTCCAATTTCTCTATGCAAAATAGCATTTAAACCTAACACCCAAAGACGACCACGAAGATCTTTGTTGGATAATTCATTCCATACACTGTTAAAAAAATTGTTCTAATTTGTACAAATCGCCGTTCCGAAGGTTGTCCCCGTAACAGAACGCCATTTTGTTCTAATATGAACAAAAAATATTCGTTCGATAAAGAACGATGGTTGACGGTTCAATATTGAACATAGATGTTCAAATTAGAACGTTTTGTCGTTCGCGGTGGAACGATTTGTCGTTCGCCATGGATAATTTTCTCGTTCAGCGTGGAATGCTTTGTCGTTATCCAATACAAAGAGTACGTAAAGTAATTGCTTTCAAAAATTATACATCGTGTCTCCTGTCGGCGGTTCATTATGTTAAATTAATAAAAGTAACCTAACCTAACCTAACCCATTGCCCCCAGTAAAGGAAAAGCAGCCCTGAAACTAGATTATTTGAATTTAGTTCCAACCTCAACTACAACAATCCAGAGATTGGCAAAAATTGCGAGCGTTCATATTTGAAAATCCTTTGCAGTGAGCCAGCACTGTAGATTAGAAGTCAGCTAATCTTGTTCGGGGTTAGGGCAAAACTGAGCCAGCTCAGGCCGAGCGCCAAAAAGTTATCTCAGTCGTTGATCGCTCACGACACTTTGAGCGAGATCGGCCGATCGACGCGCTAGCATGCTCACTTCTGAGCGCCGCGTCGTCTAACGGCCAAATAGTTCGTTCAATAAAAAGCGCTGCCGTAAAGTCGAAAGAGATCTACCCGAGTGATTGAATTAGTTTTTAAAGCTAACGGACCTCAATCACGGTGGGCGACCGGATGGTTTGTTCAACCACACCCGCTCACTCGTCGGGAGGCCTACGTTTCAAAATTCTTGATTTTTTATCATCATAACTTATTTTTTAATTGTTATAATCAGTGACGGGATGAATATTTTTCCTTAATTTCTCATCGATTTGTGCGTTCTAAGAATTAAATAAAAAGCGGAACAGAGGGTGCCTAATACTAACTGCAAAAATTAAAAAATATTTAGAGTAATATAAAGGAATACGAAAAACAATTGGATAAAATAAACCGCAAACCTGGGATAGGATTTGTAAAATTAGACTTTCGTATCTATATTGCACTATTTTATTACGGAAATATATCATCCGTCGAGATATTGTCATATCCAGATTGAATGTTACCACTGTAGGTAACAGGTTCATCGAAATCTCGGGGACTCGATTGCTGCAAACAGTTTTCTCTCGCTATTAATAAATGCTAGTTTTTAGTCATTCCGCCTGATACGTCATATGACCCTTTAAGAAACCAAATTTTTCTTAGACTAGTGTTTTATTGTCTACGAATGTAATCAGTGGTCGGATTGGGATAAGAGTAGCGGTTTTACCTCAGTTTACCGACTATCCAAATCTTTGGGGGGAGCCTCCCACATCCCCTAAGGGACGCCTCTGGAAATAAAGATTATAATATAATAACTTATTTTAAGGCTTTCAATATGTTTTCCCAATGAACCATGAAGTATCTGTCTCTATAGTATATTACTTACTATTTACTAGTTTAAACTAACCATGGTTAAATTTTGCATTTCTGATGTTTTCCCAATTCTAATACGTTCAGTCTAGCAGACTGCCCACAAAATCGAAATGTCTGGTTTCAGCGTTTTATACATTAGCCTATATGGAGAGATGGCCCTAAAAAATAGTGAACAATGAAGATGGCGTCAACGGTCACCGTCGAGCTGAGGATGTGGCGGACGACAACCCACTGGTTAGTCGGAGTACAAACCAAATTTTTCTTAGACTAGTGTTTTATTGTCTACGAATGTAACCAGTGGTCGGATTTGGAGGAGAGTAGCGGTTTTACCTCAGTTTACCGACTATCCAAATGTTTGGGGGGAGCCTCCCACATCCCCTTAGGGACGCCTCTGGAAATATAAATATAAAGGTATACGAAAAACAATTGGATATATTAAATTATTAGACTTCCATATCTATATGGCACTATTTTAATATAAAAGATATTGACCGACTAACCCCTTCTAGATTGAAAGTTACCGTTGTAAATAACAGGTTCATTAATCCTGGTTTTATACTAATCAGTGACGTACATGTACATAAGGGGTCATATGGGGGTAGTATTGTACCAAAACTGAGTGCACTCCACCGGAGGTCCTTATCATATTGCCCTACGCCAGCGTCCACAGCCCGGACAGGTGACAAATCCAGCATGAATGTTTTCATTTCAACCATGAATATCGAACTGCATTAAGTAGTCTGACCTCAGTCGCTAGGATGGGAGGGGCTTAGTTATTATGACGGTGGTCACGCGCCACCGCTCAAAAATTGTATTGAAGCTTATTTCAAGGGCAACGTTTTGTGTCAAGTCTTAGGGCGAAATTAAGTTTCTAAAATTTTAATACACATCTTTTTGATTGAAAGAAAATAGGTAAGAATATTAATAATAATTTCGTGTATTTATGATTATCAAGTAATTTGGATAGAGTACAGATATTTTCCTAAGAATCACCAGTCATTTTCTTCGCCAGTTAAATCGCGCAATTCCGGAACCGTTTTGTGGATTAACTCAACGACAAACGCCTGTATTCTGATTGGCTCAAGTGATTACGTAAAACGCAGAAAGGCACCGCCCATCCCAGCCCCAGATGGCAGAAAGGGTAATGATGTAATTCGATATTCATCGTTGAAATGAAAACATTCATGGTAGTAGCACCCTACCACTGATGGTCGCAACTGTGACGCAAGAAACTCAACCCTGCAGAAAGTGCAGCAATGGGTGGACCAATTCTCACTTCGCTCACAACAGTGGGAGTAATAGTGTAAGCTGTAGCCACACCCTTCAGAAAGAGCTCCTAAAGGGGAACGACGGACACACAGCGGTCCACGTAACCCGGCACATCTGGCAACGGGATCCCGGTGCTGCCCCAAAATACCGGGAAACAGGACCACTGCGCCTCATACGGAGGCCCGCCGCCCCACAGCAGGCTACCCGAGACAGCCAGTTTGCACGGACCCTCTCCGTTAGCCTGAGCCGAAACTCAGTTTCCAGCCCATAACTGACCGGAGTCGGAGGTGGATATAGGACCCTTTGATCAGAGCTAACATCTCACAGTGCGCCACCACCCTTATGGGTTACTAGAGCTGGACCCCGACTCCCCAGTAAAGCCATCAGTTATTGCACACTCCAATCCCTTAAAGGGGAGTAGCTGTTTTACCAAGTCTACCCGGATATTTTTCAAGTTAAAAAATAGACCTCAGTTTACCGACTATCCAAAACTTTGGGGGGAGCCTCCCACATCCCCTAAGGGACGCCTCTGGAAATAGCGATTATAATATAATAAATTATTTTAAGGCGTTTACAATTATTTAAAGCCTTCAATATGTTTTCCCAATTCTAATACGTCCAGTCTAGCAGGCTGCCCACAAAGTTGTTATTCCACAATTCGTATATTTATATTCACATTCTTAACTATACATACTTACAAGTTAGTCAACAATATTATATATTTATGTTTACACTAAATACCAATATGATGGTGAAAGGGAGATTTCGTTCGAAAGAATAGCCGAACGAATATCCTCCGCCGAAAATCAGAGACTAAGTTTTCAATTAACGTCGTAGAGAGAATGACCAGTTTCCATCGTCCTTATCCGGAACTGGCGCTAAGACTTCGGCTCTGCTATGGTATTGAGAACTTGAGAATATTAATGTTTTCTTGCTCCATTATAATATATTTTACAATCTAATAGCACCGTCCAAAACAGTGTAAATGTAATGGTTTGAATGATAGCAAGCTTAAGGTTAGACGACGGAACACACGACGTTTTCGAATGTGGTCAAAACTCGTGTTTGATAGTGCCCAACTTTAACCATAGAAAAATAAGATAATAAAACAGCAGCCTACAGTATAAGCACTGCTAAAAATATTCTTATCAACGGTTAATAAACAGCGTTTTTAGCATTCCGAAAACTGAATTCACTACTAAAAATACCCCAGCTAACCGTAAGGTTTTATATCCCCCTTTTCCCCAAAGAAATAAGAGGTGTTTGAACTGCGACTAACCAGTGGGTTGTCGTCCGCCAACATGATCTGAAATGAACTTTCCCAACCCTCAAACTAATGTTTATTAAGAGATTTTCAAAAAAAGTTAGAAAATAGCCATGGAGGTAATGTTGATTTAAAGTATAACAAAATAAATATTCCATGAAATTCATACAGTATATGATGCAACAATTTTAACCCTGATTTCAGATAAGTGTATTTATTTACCTGTTCAGAGTCCCAAAACTGCATTACAGTGGGATAGCAATGTTTAATTTGCTTCTCGATCAAGCATGTCTCTCCTATTAGTTTCAAATCCAAAAATTTGCCAAAAGTTTGGAACTACAAATTTTATGAACATTTAAATTATTGCGTTGAACTAAATTTAAGCAAATTGAAGTGCATACTTTTGTAAATGAAGTCCCAGCATATAATAAAGATGCAGATCGCTTAAGATTAAAATTTTCATTAACTGCTTGCCATTTACCGTAATGGTAGTCTGCCCAATGACTGCATCTCCAGGATATTTTGAATATTGCCCCATCAAAGTATGGTTTGAAACTTAAGGCTCTCCCGCAATTGGAGTATGGGCAAAGAGTGCCGTTGCATTGTTTCACGAGTGACTCAAGACTTTCAACCGAAGCCAAACATTATTTATCTGGCACTGGATCATTGTGCTCTGCAGTACTAGACGCTTCAGTGTATTTCAGATCACGTGAAAGACTGCCAACAGTTGCTCTTGAATGGAAAAAAGGTAATATTTTTTCAAAAGTACAATAATACCAGAAGTTAATGAACCGTAGTTATTGAAATAGGTTGAATTTTTTAACAATATAACAAGTGCAGTTTACTTAATTTTAGAGTACACATACAGTACAAAATAGGTTTTTAGATTGAGCGTGTAAGGAAAGCACATTCAATATGAGGATATAGCAGACATAACTTGGGTTCATTTACTTATGATAATATCTCGTTTGTTTTTTTACATTGATGAGAAACTTCGATTCAGTTCTAGCTCTTCAGGTGATATACTAAATATAAAAACATAAAATTAAACATAACAAGCATTGCATCAACATTGTTGACCAAAATGTTTACAATGAAGTTGGAGACTGTGTAGTGGGATAATTTACAACAAGGGCAGGTGTGGAACATGATGGCATTGATGAAGTTGTACTTCTAGAACATAAATAAATTGATTAAATTGATAAAACCGTGCTGAAGTTAACGGAAATCGTAGGTATAGGGAGCTGTCGGTTAGCTTGCGTGGCATGAAGGGCTGAGCACCACCCTCGTACGCTGTATAACCCAGCCACCATTAATAAGGCAATACAAGTCGCAAGATGACTTAGACCTTTGGTGGTGACTTGGGTATTAGCTTAGCTGATTATTATTACTACATGCATTACAGTACCAAGGTTATTTGAGTGAGATAAATACTTACACTGAAATTGGATACTCCCTGCTCTGAGAACTTACAGAGGAAAGCGTAGCACAAGGTGGCATTAATGGTATTGTTTCACTAAAAAGTAAACAAAATAATGAATCATTATTAAAATAGATGCAAATGTAATCCAAGTTTATGTTACCTATCTGGAAAAAGCCTTTTCTCCCAAGCTGTCTGACTGAAGCTTTTCCGTACGGAGTTTTACATTTTTTCAAATTTCATTCTTAACAAAACGGAGCAGTTAGGAAATGGTTTATGGAAAATGTACTTTAAGACCTAGAAATTTAGTCTTAGCAATTTACATTTTGCTGGTTTCTTAGGCCTAGTTTAAAATATTACGTAACAGAAAATATATTTTAGCGTATTAGAAGTAAAATTTTATTCTTCACAACGAGCGGTTAGGAAATGGTTTATGGGAAATGTACTTTCAGGTGTTAGGCTTAGAAATTTAGTCTTAGAAATTTACACTTTGCTGGTTTCTTAGGCCAAGTTTAAAATATAACTTAAAGGGATGCTGAAGACGATAAATAACTTACTTTTATTCGATTCCCCATCTATAATTAAGCCTTTTTAAATATTCGTTAAAATACTTTAAATCCATTTCTTAAAAAAATAAAAACTTTGAAAAATTCGGGCCTAACGCGTCGACCCAAAATCATTGAGTTGGGAATAAATAGAGGTGCAACTAAATTTGCCTGGCGCGGGACCAATTTCTTTCCATAAGGAGACTATAGGCCAAAACTATTCGCTCGCTTTGGGACGAAAAGAGTACACCTTTTACCCCAAACTACCAACTCCTTCCATACAAACTGTATTTTGAAGTTGCTCGCTGTTTCCTAAAAATTACTCTAGAACTAGCGAATAGTTTCCGCCTAACATCAACTTTATCGTTCTACCGTAGCGGCATCTGTCTCTAGTGGTGGCAACTATATTGCAATTGAATTTTTTCGCAAATCTGATGCGAAATTGAAATGTATGATTTCTCGTAACAAAAAAACCTTTGAAGTTGTTTAAAAATAATTTTATTTTGTCAACACGATCCTTTTTAACTCAAGTTACGGTGAGTTAGCTAGTAATTATTTATTTTTAGCCATATAACTTTACAAAATATAGATGGCGCTACCACCTAATTATAAAGATGAATTTCGTACAGTCTTATTAGAACAGGTCCCGCGTAACCATGGTATCCAAAATCGTAATTGTAATTCTAGCAGTATTATTCCCAATTCAATGCCCAAAATGTTCTCTGAAATTTGTGTATTCCGCGGCTGTACGAACGACCAATGAGAAGCCTCTTTCAACATTTATAACACCAACCAATGAGAGAGCGAATTTAGGCGCACGCTCAGAGCCACTGCATTTTGCGATTTTTAGCCTAATGTTTGTTAAGACACTTTTCTTCATAAATAAATTCGGATAACTAATTTATATAAACGTATTGATCGGTTATTCTACTGTAGATTTTTTTAACATCTATTCTTTAGGCCAGCGGTCAACGCACGTGATTTTATAAGGTAAACAATCATTTTCACCACGATTTCCAATATATAAGCATAGGATCCTTGATATAAGGCCAAGCCTTATATTGGTTTATGAAACTTAGTTAAATTTAGAAAGAGCCGGGAGTAGTGGCTCACTCCTGTAATCCCAGACGTCCGGGAGGCTGAGTTTGTGGATGGCCGTGTGAGGACGACCACCAATCCCCCAACGGGTGGTCGGAATACTTCCGCTACGGGTGTCCCCACCCCTGTCCCCACGTATCCCCCCGTTGGCGTGGCCGTTACACATATCTCGCCCTGATTAATCAGATGGACGAGAGGACTGAATTGTCCCACACGTTACAAACGAATAAAAAAAAATTTAGAAAGGGTCCTGACGGAAATTATGGCTGAAGAATTGGAGAATCTAGGGGCCGTTCGCCCGTTCCGTATAACGTTGAGCCTCTACTTGTTGACCACCCCGAGTATTTTGCGAATGATGATGAAAATGAAAAGCCAGTAGTATAGCGGGAAATAATGAACGTATTGGAAAATACCAATTTTTAAAAATGAATTCTGAATATTTTTCACGAATCATTATACTAATTTAAACATAAACAATTTCTTTTAGGTGTACTTGCGGTAATTGCAGGCCAATGCCTACAGAGTATTTATTTTCGAGAGATAGGAAGATTAGTGCGAGAAACCCCTAGTTTACGCTGCTGTCTCGATTGGAGAAAATTTCGATTAAATTGTTTAGAAATTGATGTTATCGAGCCAGCGTACCTCCATTACGTACAGGAAATGGTCGATGATAAGAATGAACAAGAAATACACGGGTAAGATACTATTTGGTTTTAACAAAAGTTTATAATAAACCTTATTTAACCAATGTTTTAAATTACAATAATTGAAGTAAAAAATTCAGGAGAATGGATTAAAATATATAAAGGCAAGTTTTTAAAGAACCTGAAAACGTACATTGCCCTAATGTAAAATTTTCGTAAGGAATGCGTACATTTAATATTCTTCAATTGTATATAAAATTGTGCACATCCGCAAGCTGTAAATTGTTAAAACAACGTTTCTAGAAAATTTGCGGTTGGATACTTCTCCCAGAAAAGGGATTAAAATAGATTTCTGGTTTAAGTTTTACAGTCTATTTTCACTTGTGATAATTGCTAATAAAGCTCTATTTTTCAGAAAATATAGATATATTGCATATAGGCAATTTGTTTACATTACATTCCGTAGAACGGGAAGGAGAAATCGAGCACCAATTCCTATAGTTGTGCAGTCTCAAAAATAATTGACGAATTTCCATCAGATGAATTTACTGGATTTAAGTATCCAAGGCAATGAAATAAATTTCAGAATCTTTCTATTGAAAACGAGTCTTTTTTTTTGGCCACAACATCACTTTTACTGACATCAGCTGAATGCTTTGCTGCTAGAGTGTTATAAAAGTTGAAAGAGGCTTCTCGTTGGACGCTCGTACAGCCGCGGAATACACAAATTTCCGAGAACCTTTTGGGACGACGCGTTAGGCCCGAATTTCTCAAAGTTTTTATTTTTTTTTTAAATGGATTTAAAGTATTTTAACGAATGAAATATTTAAATAGGCTTAATTATAGATGGGGAATCGGATAAGAGTAAGTTATTTATCGTCTTCAGCATCCCTTTAATAGAAAATGTATTTTAGCCTATTAGAAGTAAAGTTTTATGCTTCATAAAACCGAGCGGTTAGGAAATTGTTTATGGAAAATGTACTTTCAGGTGTTAGGCTTAGAAATTTAGTCTTAGCAATTTACACTTTGCTGGTTTCTTAGGTCTAGTTTTAAATTTTTTACGTATTGGAAAATGTATTTCAGCGTATTAGAAGTAAAGTTTTATTCTTAACAAAACCGAGCGGTTAGGAAATGGTTTATCGAAAATTTACTTTCAGGTGTATAATTTAGTCTTAGCAATTTACACTTTACTGGCCTAGTTTAAATTTTTTTAATTATTGGAAAATGTATTTCAGCGAATTATAAGTAAAATTTTAGTCTTAACAAAGTCCACCAGTTAGGAAATGGTTTATGGATAGGAAAATATTTATAAATACTTATGACAGAAGCAGAAACTAGGAGATCAGAGGAAAATGAACAAACGCGATCGAAAAAAAATAATAAAGCCTTTAAATACGTTTTGCGTTCTTTATTGCATACCATTAACTTATTTTAGTTAGGGCTTACTGTATTGAGAACCATGGCGCCATCTAAACTTTGAAATAATCCGTAAATAAATAAATATATTGATAAAAGGGCTCAAGTGATGACACTTCCTGTGTCGTACCGATTCTCACGTGACCCTTTCATCTTTCCCTGCTCACGATTGATAAGATAACTGCTCTTTGACTAAGCGAGATCTTTGTTTTATTTGATCGTTTACGCTACAATCGGAAAGGTTTGAGTAGAAATACTGTCTTGTTTCATGTTTTTCTGTACATTTTCCGTCTTCCAGAGCGTTCGTTGTACATACAGAGTAAGTTTTTTTCATGAATGTTTTTTATTGTATTAGACAGCATTAAAACTTTAAGACATATTATACTAAGTATGCTTAATTGAAGCCTACCTGGTAGGAATCCGAATTAGGGTTAAAAATGAGTTTTAGTAAGTTGTTTTAGGCAAATCAATAAAATAATTATCATACAGAAGTGAGTAAGACAAACTAGGCATAGCGGATTACACATTAGGTAAAATTAGGTCTAGGGGGAAGCATATGAGAAAAAGGATTAAAACTACTATAATTAATGCAGACCACTACCATTTTTTGAGTAACTTTACTGTATTGAGATTGCTTGGTTTGTAGAGAAATGAAGCCAAACGATGTTTTTTTTCCCATTTTAGATATTCAAGTGGGTTAATTATATGACGTCAAACAATGTTTTTTGTTCCAAATATTCAAGTGGGTTAATTATTTGAAGTCAAACAATTGGAATCATTCCTTACTTGCAGTTTCGATCACGAGTCAGTTTAATCTTAAGTGCGTAGAACTGTTATCTCAGAAATAGACACAACCAATATAATTTAATGGTTAGTTGTCGTTTGGATCACGTGATAATTATTATTAGTTAGGGCTACCATGATATACTGTCAATATTTTTTTAAACTTGTAAAATGACGTCGACCAATAGGAAACAACCTTCAGTTGCTGTTTAAGCCTAGTTAAATATAATAAACACGTGATAATTATTAGTTCGAAAAAATTTCGTTAGGGCGACCATGATATCGCTCAATGGGTTTTATCCACACGATTATTAGGTCGGAAAAATTACGTTTGGGGTCATCCTGAAATAGCGTCAAAGGGTTTTTTCCACACTGGTACTTAAGACATGACGTCAGTGTAGTCATCAACCAATGAGAAATGAGTTTCAGTTTCGTTTTTAGTTGCAGTTTCGATATTAATCTCAAGAGCCTTATCTACACGTCATATAGCGTTCTTTCCGTCGTAGTGAATAGTCGTGGAAGGTACCGCAGTTGTTTTGATTCGCTTTTAGCCGTTCGTCGACTCTATTTTACGCCATAGGCTTAAGGATTTCCGACCGTAGAAGAAGAAAAAGTATGTTTCTATTTTCATACATTTTTTTACTATTTTTAAAATGAAATTTTTAGGCATTCTTTTATATATATTGGAAATGTATTTCAACGTATTAGACATAGAAAATTAGGCCTAAATTAGGTCGAGTAGGGCTAAGTTAGCGTAGAAAGTAAGTTACTATTTTTTTAGTATTCTATAATTATACAGGGTTTTTTTTTGCTTGAAAGGGTGATTTGGGCAAGCTAAAATAGCTTTTTTGAATTCCATTGGGAGAGTAGTGTAACTTCATGAAAGTCAGAAATTTGTTAATCTTGTGTTTAAGGTTAACCTAAAGAGGTCTTGACCAAATTGTTTTCAAATAGAGCATTTTTAAAAGTCTTATAAAGTGCGCTTGGAAAATAATTTTATAATACTGTCAAATACCATAATGTTGGTTTTTTTTCACTCTATGCATTTAGTATTTTGTTTTACATATATGTTTAATGGTTAATGTTTTATAATTATTTAAAAACGAAGAAATCTAGAAACCATTTTAAACCTCTTGGCGTTAATTTTTAAGTAATACTTTTGAAAATGTTAGAGAAAATAGTGGGTTTTTAATTATAGCTTTTAATCTTGGCAGAAATTAATTAAATTTATTTGCTTTGGTTTTATTAAAGAATTAAAATTTAGTAAATTTTTATTTTACGAAATAACGATTTTATTCAAATTATTTGTAATTTGTGCCAAGATTAAATAATTATCCCAAGTTTAAACTTAATTTTAAAACCATTTAAAAAATTTTAACTTGAAAAATTAACTACTTATCGTTAAAACGCTGAAAGCCGTAGCATCAACTGTGCATTTTGTTTACGGGCGTAGTTCACCTTTTCTACGATAGATGGTCGTAAATACGGATACGAATAAAGAGTACTTGGGAACTATAGTGTCCGAAAACCTTTTATCTCAGATTTCACCCCCGTCATTAGTCGAAGGTCGGCGTTGTATTGTGCCATCTTCGTCTGGGTAAGCGCCTGAAGGAGTAAGTGGCAGCTTACAGCGATGCATTCAAACCCACAGCAATCTGCAATTTTTCCACTCTTTCTTGCCCATTGTGGCGACATTTATTTTTGCCCGTTTCGAGAGATTTTTAGCTTCAAGCTTGCTTGGCGGGTGAAGTTTTAGTGCAAAAGGATTATCTCCTGACTACATTTTTCACCCTAAAGAAATTTAACCCCCTTTTACCTACCTACCTGTAGCTAAAATTTCCCCAATTTTTAACAAGTATTGTGCCAAGTAAGACGTTCAGTTTTCGACTCCCAAGTTTTTTTCCGTTTTCCACTCTATTGGTTTTCGGTTTTCATAGTTTTTTGATATTCCATAAATAAGTTAATAAAGAGATGGCTCCTCGATCTCATAAATATTACAAAAAAAAGACAAACAAAAGAGGAACAAATTTACGAGAGCGTAGTCGAGAAATATTAGATAGGATGAAAATGGCTCCCTCCTTCGAAATGACTACTTCCTTAGCTTCGAATACGTCATCGGTATTAGCAATTTCTTCGGAGAAATTCGTGACCTTGTCACCCGTATTGAGTGCTCCGTGCCCGATTTCACATTCATCGCCATTATTACATTCAATTTGGATATATCGCGGCCACAGCCGATAATAATTCTACATCTGACAGTTTTGAGAAGTAAGTGCCGTTATTGTTTTAGACTCGTTTTGCCGTACATTAATAACTAAAATGATATTAGGATAGCCGAAGGATTCCCAGAGCGAAAAGACATTTCGTCATTCAGGCTAACAACGGAACCCATAAAATATGGTTTTTCATCTCCAAATTTGAAAAACCTTGAAGGACGAAGAATTGTGGACATTGGGTTCTTTTTAGATGAAATCAGCTCGTTAGAAAAGCATAGACACAAATGCCGAAAACAAGGATATTTTCGGTTCGAAAAGGAGTTGATTCTTGGACTTCAAAGCCACCTTATATTCCAATGTAACTCGTGTTCGGCTACTAAGAAAATCCTAACAAATAAAGAAACGGAACACGATAAAAGTATCAATTATATTGGAACGTGGGCATTTACGTCAATTGGAGCGGGTCACGCCCAGCAGGATGAAGCGTTGTCAGTTCTAAATGTCCCTTCTATGAGTTTGCCAACATATTTGAAACTTGAAAACCAAGTGGGAAAAGTATGAATATTTTTGACATTGTGGTCTAGAATTTAAAATGCCCCATGCATAAAGTGGTTTCTTCTATGTATAAAGGTTTATTTTTTCCATGTATAGTGGTTTTTTCCCAGTATAAAGGTTTTCTTTTTTCCCATGTATAATGTGGTTTTTTCCCAGTATAAAGGTTTTCTTTTTTCCCATGTATAATGTGGTTTTTTCCCAGTATAAAGGTTTTCTTTTTCCCCATGTATAATGTGGTTTTTTCCCCAGTATAAAGGTTTTCTTTTTTCCCATGTATAATGTGGTTTTTCCCCAGTATAAAGGTTTTCTTTTTTCCCATGTATAATGTGGTTTTTTCCCAGTATTAAGGTTTTCTTTTTTCCCATGTATAATGTGGTTTTTTTCCAGTATAAAGGTTTTCTTTTTTCCCATGTATAATGTGGTTTTTCCCCAGTATAAAGGTTTTCTTTTTTCCCATGTATAATGTGGTTTTTCCCAGTATAAAGGTTTTCTTTTTTCCCATGTATAATGTGGTTTTTTCCCAGTATAAAGGTTTTCTTTTTTCCCATGTATAATGTGGTTTTTTCCCCAGTATAAAGGTTTTCTTTTTTCCCATGTATAATGTGGTTTTTTCCCAGTATAAAGGTTTTCTTTTTTCCCATGTATAATGTGGTTTTTCCCAAGTATAAAGGTTTTCTTTTTTCCCATGTATAATGTGGTTTTTTCCCAGTATAAAGGTTTTCTTCTTTCCCATGTATAAAGTGGTTTTTTCCCAGTATAAAGGTTTTCTTTTTTCCCATGTATAATGTGGTTTTTCCCAGTATAAAGGTTTTCTTTTTTCCCATGTATAATGTGGTTTTTTCCCAGTATAAAGGTTTTCTTTTTTCCCATGTATAATGTGGTTTTTTTCCCAGTATAAAGGTTTTCTTTTTCCCATGTATAATGTGGTTTTTTCCCAGTATAAAGGTTTTATTTTTTCCCATGTATAAAGTGGTTTTTTCCCAGTAAAAAGGTTTTCTTTTTTCCCATGTATAATGTGGTTTTTTCCCAGTATAAAGGTTTTCTTTTTCCCCATGTATAATGTGGTTTTTTCCCAGTATAAAGGTTTTCTTTTTCCCCATGTATAATGTGGTTTTTCCCCAGTATAAAGGTTTTCTTTTTTCCCATGTATAATGTGGTTTTTTCCCAGTATAAAGGTTTTGTTTTGTCCCATGTATAATGTGGTTTTTTCCCAGTATAAAGGTTTTCTTTTTTCCCATGTATAATGTGGGTTTTTCCCAGTATAAAGGTTTTCTTTTTTCCCATGTATAATGTGGTTTTTTCCCAGTATAAAGGTTTTCTTTTTTCCCATGTATAATGTGGTTTTTTCCCAGTATAAAGGTTTTCTTTTTTCCCAGGTATAATGTGGTTTTTCCCAGTATAAAGGTTTTCTTTTTTCCCATGTATAATGTGGTTTTTTCCCCAGTATAAAGGTTTTCTTTTTTCCCACGTATAATGTGGTTTTTTCCCAGTATAAAGGTTTTCTTTTTTCCCATGTATAATGTGGTTTTTTCCCAGTATAAAGGTTTTCTTTTTTCCCATGTATAATGTGTTTTTTTCCCCAGTATAAAGGTTTTCTTTTTTCCCATGTATAATGTGGATTTTTCCCAGTATAAAGGTTTTCTTTTTTCCCATGTATAATGTGGTTTTTTCCCAGTATAAAGGTTTTCTTTTTCCCATGTATAATGTGGTTTTTTCCCAGTATAAAGGTTTTCTTTTTTCCCATGTATAATGTGGTTTTTTCCCAGTATAAAGGTTTTCTTTTTTCCCATGTATAATGTGGATTTTTCCCAGTATAAAGGTTTTCTTTTTTCCCATGTATAATGTGGTTTTTTCCCAGTATAAAGGTTTTCTTTTTCCCCATGTATAATGTGGTTTTTTACCCAGTATAAAGGTTTTCTTTTTTCCCATGTATAATGTGGTTTTTCCCCAGTATAAAGGTTTTCTTTTTTCCCATGTATAATGTGGTTTTTTCCCAGTATAAAGGTTTTCTTTTTTCCCATGTAAGAGAGAAGGGTGTCCATCTGGTGAATGAGAATTTCATTCTCAATCACCAGAAGGACACAAAGCTGTAGCTTGGCTCCCACCGTTCACCCGCGCCTCTCCCGTTCCTCCCTTGATCACCAGAATTTCTAATCACCAGATTCTCTCTCCCCCAACCCCATTCACTGGCTACTTTATCTCTCGTTCACCCGCTCCTTTCCCCCATTGCGTTCCTCCCTTAATCACCAGAATTTCTAATCACCAGATTCTCTCCTCCACCCCCATTCACTGGATACTTTATCTCTCGTTCACCAGCTCCTTTCCCCCCATTGCTTTCATCCCTTCTAATCACCAGTTGCTTTCCCCCATCCCCATTCTCCAGAATTTGTTTTCCTCGTGCAGATATCTGGAGATTAGATTTTTACCCGTTTGCTTATCGCTTTCGAACCCCTTAATTTCTAATCTCTAGGCAATAAAAACAAGTTATTTACATTTATTTTTTTTATTTTAGAACTTTGGTTTACATGTTAGTAGGTACTATCAGATATTCCATTAGATGGTTATCTTGTGCATTACACAATGAAAACAAATTAAAGTAGCTAAGTTTACAGGTTAATTGATTATCTACGAGTAAATTAGTAAAATCTTGTAGTACTTCCGAGGGTGATTTAAAACAGCCAAAATAAGATTTTACTTGATGGTACGAATTAAATTGATCTGGGTACAAAAATAAACCCTCGAAAGGTTTTCCATATAATAATTCGTGAATTTTTTTAAGGTTTTTAACAATAGCTAAGTACATGCATTCGATAACATTTTTATGTTCGTTTAAAAGATTTATTTGAAACCGAATAAAATCAATTTTTTTTTGGAACTCACCGATTTCGCGAGCTCCCAGATCCAGAACATGACCGTAGGCAGAGTTCAATTTGATGTTGTTGGTCGTGGCGACGACGGATACGTTGTTGTCGTGATAGTCGATGATGTTGTGGGTTAGAGACGATGCTCCGGTTTGCGTAGCGGCGAAAAGCTCTCCCCAAAGAGAGAGTAGATTGGTGAAAGCTTCGGAGGTCAGGAACAGAATATTTTCGTTCGATTTTTTGAAGAAGAGAACTTGTAATTTTGATCCGTCGAAACCAAAAGAAATGTAGACTGATCCTCCTAACGTGATTTTTATGTTGATACGTCTTTCTTTGCCCCTGCGTTTGGATACGGTATGCGTCTCGGCTATAGAAAATGAAAATGTTAAGCCTTTGTCTATTGAAATAGTAATAGTATTAATAAAATAATGCTTACCAATAGATCGTTTTTCCATGTTTACGGTAGATGACGAGAGCAAAGCGGATGCACTTCTTTTCAGTTCAGCGTCTCAGAGAGAAATGACGCATGGGAGATTAATCAGTTCCTATCTTGTTGAGATTAATTCATCACGTGATCTAAACTTCAAATAACCCTCAAATTCTATCGGCTGTCTCTCTGAGATAACAGTTCTAGACACTCGAAATTAAACCGTCCCGTGCTCGAAACTGCCTCTAATTATTCCCATTGACGTCACATATTAATCCACTTGGAAGAAGAAAAAAAACCCATTGTAGTTTCCTCTCGAGAGCTTGTGATGCAATCATATCCTAGAAAACAATACAATTAATAGAAATTAACATAAAATTAGTATACTTTTAATACCATTTTGTGAACTACAGTGAAAAAAGTTACAATTTTACGGTAGAAACGTTTTCAAAATACCACAAAATGAACTCAAATAAGAAAATTGTAATTAAAATAATCACTACGGCTATAATTTTAGAAGGTTGTTTCAGGACGGTGATTATGGCAGATTTTGTACTTCAGTGTCCATATCGGAAATGAAGTTAAATGGAATATTTTGCGTAAATAAGTATAAATTTTAGCATAACCCTAATATATTCTCGAGAACTGAACAAGTTCTTTGGGAATAAGAGATAAGCTTACTATCTTCCCCTAGGCCCTATATAAGGGGGGTGTCTGAACCGGGGGAACGTCACTCTATTGTTGTTCTTTGTGCGTCTAGTACCAGGATTTTTGAAGCGCGCTCTCTCTCTACGTAAGTTTAATTTGATTTTTTTTATCGTAATTTTTTGAATAAGGTTTAAGTAAATTGGCATTAAAATGAAAGGTGTACAATACCCAGAAATTAATTTAGTTGATACCCCGGAAATGATTATAATCGACTCCCCTGAATTGATTGATATAACTGATAACGAGCTCCCGCAAGTATCCATAGTAACTTTACCCGATTCTCCAGAAATGGAAATAATAGATTTAACTGATACCCAAGACCCTACCCTTTCCTTAACTACAGTAACTGATTCGCAATTGGAACGTTTAAAAGAAATGACAATGGTACGAGATTATCTTAGAGAATATCAACTAACCCATCAAATCTGTTCGCCCCCTATCGTTAATTTACCTTCACCCCTTTTAAGACCTAGTTCTATTCCACCTGACGAAGTACGTTTTTCGCCCTCGTATACGCCTATGGATGCTCCCTCACCCTTTCTAGAATCAGATGACACATGCCACTCTTTATCTTTGGAAGATAATTTTATCATGTCGTCCCCCAGTACGGACAGCATTCAGCGCTTAGCTGAGAACGTACAAGTTGCCCGACGGGACGCGGAGGAACTTGCAGCCGCAGCTGCAAGGGCAGCCGAAATGTTCGAGGAAGCTAAAGCGTTGTTAGCTGCTCGTACGGCTAGTAGTAGCAGGCCCCCTCATAATATTTCCCCTCAGCGTAATAATGACCCTATAGCGATCGCTGGCCCCTCACGAGCTCCGCAGTATTCACCTCCATCGTCTCAGACTGCTGAGAAAAACGCGAACCCCGAGAACGCAAATTTGGCTGCCCCCACTTCGTCTCCTCCTCAAGTTGGAGGTGGGCTGGTTGACGCTCCAAAAACGCCTCCGTCCTTTCCTAATTTACCAGGTTCTGTTAAAATATTGAATAATAATATCCAAAATTTCCCAAATTTTGGACTAATGGGACGGACTTTAAATGTCCGGTTAGAAAATAATATAGAAAATGGTATTTATATATTGATGGAAACCCTATTAGAGGACTGTTTGGCTTCAGATATGGTTTCGGTTTCATTCGTGAACGTCACTAACCACGGCTTTCAAATTAACGTCAGTTTCCGGCGTCGGGACCAATTAGACTTGCAATGGTTGATGATGTATATCGAAGAAAAAAGCTATAGATCCGAGAACGATGGTAGTTTTTTTGAAGGAATAGTTACGGTTACGTTTAATCGAGTCAGATTACCGCAAGGAGGAACTAGATCAGTTGGGTTAGGGATTTCCCTTGAAAAAGAGTTTTCTTTTTATAAAAAATGCACCATAACGATAAATAACCCTGATAAAATTTGTTTAGCACGAGCTCTTGTAGTAGCCATAGCTCATAGAGAATACATGGATAATAAAAATGATGGAGAACTTAAAAGAAAATATACTACTATAAGACAGTGTAGAGGAAAAAATATTGAAACGCAATTACAGACCCGCGAAGCTAGGACCCTTTTGGTATATTCTGCATTAACAGACGAAGAATGCGCTGGTCCGGACGCTTTAACTCGCTTCCAAGAAATCTTGCCCGAATACAGTATTATCGTTTTTCGATTACACGATCCCGTACCCTTAGTTATTTTTGGCGACGTCAAAGAAGAGAGGGAACTAGAAGGGCCTCTCCGCAAACGTCTTTATCTTCTAAATATTGACACACATTTCAACGTAATTACTAACCCCAAACCCCTTTTCGCGTTTAATTACTTTTGCGAAAAATGTTTGATAGGTTTTAATCATCTCGCTGACCATAAATGCCTTCTTTTCTGTCACGCTTGTTGTAGAAAACAAGATTGCAGGAAGGAGGTAGATAAAATAACTTGCCAAACATGTTTAAGAGTTTTCCCTAATCAAAATTGTTACGATTACCATTTATCAGGACCCGAGCCCTTATGTAATAAAATTTACGTTTGTAATCTTTGCGGAAAATTTATCAGTATGTTTAAGCGTAAGGCAGTACACGTTTGTGGAGAGACCTATTGTCTTTCGTGTAGTGAGTTTAACCCCGCAGGTCATCTATGTTACATGCAACCTTTAAAGACCGTCCGTAAAGATTCTGCCGATAAAACTACTCGTTCTCGAATAAATAGCAATAATAAACGGGTCCACGACTCCGACAATGAACAATCACCACTGACCAAGAGAAGTACTCCAAAAACGGAAGTCTTTGTTTTTTATGACTTGGAATTTAAACAAACAAATCGTACTGACGCCAATGCTTTGATTCACGAACCAATTTTATGCGTTTCGCAAAAAGCGTGTAAATTCTGTTTCGAAGAAAAAGATAGTCAGTACGCATGCGCTAAATGCGGTAGTGGTCCTCGGGAGAAAATATTTCTCTCAAAAGACCCCGTCGGCGACTTTCTAGAGTATCTTCGTACGCTTAACAGAGTGGCTGATAAGATAATATGTATTGCCCATAACGCTAAAGGTTACGACGCGCAATTTATAGTACGTAAAATGATCGATTTAAAGTGGACCCCTAAAGTCTTGACAGACGGTACCAAATTCATGAATGTACAGTATAAAAAATTAAAATTCTTAGATTCCTTAAATTTTATGCCCTTTGTCCTTTCTCAATTCGTTTCCACATTTGGTTTAGATAATAATTTAAATAAGGGACATTTCCCGCATTTACTGTTTAATACCGTAGACCATGAATTTGATCCGGCCCGTTCGAACGAAACCAATTACGTACTACATAATGACATGCCTCCGATGGACGCTTTGACCCTAATCGTTTAAGCGGTAAGGCCTACGATGAATTTATCCAGTGGTATAACGATTCCCGGTCCGAAGCTTGCGGTAATTCGGACCCAAACTTTAATTATTTTGATTATAAAAGAGATTTAATCCGGTACTGTCGCCAGGACGTAAACATTCTTTTGCAAGGCTGTTTATCATATCGTTCTATTTTCATGGATAAATTCGAAATAGACCCGTTCTTAACTGCGATAACGATTGCAGGAGTATGCAGTTTTATCTTTAGGAAACACTTTTTACAGTCCGATACGATTGGTGTAGTGCCCCCTTTCGGCTATCGTATGAACTGCAACCAGAGTTTTGTAGCGATCGAATGGCTTGAATGGATGTCTCACTTACGAGGGAAGGAAATTCAGTCTGCTTTTAATGGATTTGAACCTAGAATTCTTAACATTAACGTGGACGGACTTCTCGATAACGAAGTGTTTCAATATCACGGATGTTATTTTCACGGGTGTAAAAAGTGTTTTCCTATCAATAGAAACTTAGCGTTATACGGCGACCACACTCAGACCCATAATTCGCGATACGCGTCAACCATTGCTACCACTAACCGCTTGAAACAATTGGGATACACTGTCCATGAAAAATGGGGATGTACCTTCAAAGCTGAGAGGAGTACTAACCCCGCCATCAACGCATATCTTTCTACCGAAAATTTAAAATTAAAAATTAAAGAGCCAATCCGCCCCCGCGAAGCCTTTTTCGGAGGACGTACGTCAGCCTTGAAATTACATCACAAGTGTAAAGAGGGGGAGGAAATTAAATACATTGATATTTGTTCACTCTATCCGTGGTGTAACAAGTATTGCAAGTTACCCGTGGGACACCCTAAAATACATGTAAAAGCTCCTTTCCCTGACATTTCTACCGTAAACGGATTAATAAAAGCCACAATGTTACCGCCTCAAGCTCTCTACCATCCCGTTTTACCCCAAAGAATAGGATCGAAACTAGTGTTTGCCAACTGCCAAAAATGTAGTGAGTCTCGAAACCAGCAGGATTGTCCCCACGAAGACTCAGAACGACAAATAACTGGTACTTGGGTTGCAGACGAGGTACAGCTGGCAATCGAAATGGGTTACAAGGTCATTTCTATTCACGAAATTTGGGAATACGAGGTAGTAAAATACGACCCGATATCGAAAGAGGGCGGTCTTTTCTCCGAGTACGTCAACGCGTTTCTTAAACTCAAACAGGAATCCAGCGGCTTACCCACGGGAATAGAGACCGATGAAGAGATTAAGAAATACGTTGACGAATATTACGAAAAGGAAGGAGTAAAACTTGATCCTACCAATATTAAAAAGAACCCTGGTCTTCGTACCATCGGGAAGCTTTGTCTTAACTCTTTTTGGGGTCGTTTTGGTTTAAACCCTCGCAAAGACCAATCGGCTATTATTAGCGATCCCAAAAAGTTTTTCGATTTATTCTTAGACCCCGACATAGAAGTTAAATCGGTTATTCCCTTAAGTCAAACGCATTGCGTGATCAAGTGGGCGTTTTTGAAAGATATTGATCTTGTTTACCCAAACACGAACGTAGTAATTGCAGCCTATACGACCGCAATGGCTAGGATCAAGTTATACTCTTATTTAAGGAGATTAGGCCAGCTTACGTATTATTATGATACGGACAGTTGCATTTATCTAAAAAAACGAGATGGAATAGAGATTGAGACGGGCAACTATCTCGGAGACATGACCGATGAGTTGGAAAAGTACGGAAAAGGCTCGTACATCCAAGAATTGGCAACAGGTGGCGCAAAAAATTACGCCTTTAAAGTACTGAACCCTACGACCGGTAAAGTCTCGTACGAAATGAAAGTCAAAGGGTTCCGTATAAATCAAGGCATTAAAGATTTGGTTAATATGGACACGCTTAAAAGATTGATAGGTGTCGACGGAGAAACGAACGAGCCAGTAACCATACCACAGCCGAGGCAAATTTGGCGTCTACCCGATCATACGGTCGTTTCCGTCGACCGTACTAAAATCTATAGACCCGTCGTAGACAAGGTACGGTTACTGGACGACTTCACTACGGTACCCTACGGTACCCTACGGCTATAAAGCGAATCTAATTGGTCCTGAGGACGGGGACGTAGAGCCCTCCAATCGCTAATTCTCGCTAAAAATTAGTCTCTCCACTCTAAAGTGAATATAGGTTTCAGTCTTACGACTCTAAAGTAAATATAGTCTTGCGACTCTAATGTGAATATCAAACCTATACGGGGTAAGGGATGAAATAGGTTATTCGATTATATTTTTCCTCCGCTGAAGAGTCCCATAAATTTAACCGAATTTTAATTTACATTTTCATTTGTACGCTAGTACTCGAAGGGAGATAACCATGCAATTTATTCATCCGTTTAATTGCGTAACGGCAGGCCCAAGTCAGAGTGGTAAAAGCTATTTAATTGAATCTATAATTAATCACGAAGAGGAAATGTTTGTTCCGGGTTTCGAAGAAATACATTGGTATTACGGAGAATGGCAAGCTCTATACGATAAAATGAAGCCCAGGGTAGTTTTTAAAGAAGGATTGCCTGTTTTATCTGATTATGACGGAAAAGATCCTATATTATTAGTTATCGACGACCAGATGAGCGAGAGTAAAGGTCAAATTGGCGATTTATTCGTGAAAGGGACTCATCACCGTTCTCTAAGCGTTATTTTTATTACACAGAACTTATTCCATCAATCAAAAGATAGCAGAACCATTTCCTTGAATTCGCATTACATAATTTTATTGAAAAGCCCCCGAGACCGTCAGCAAGTGGCTTATCTCGCTAGACAAATGTTCCCTGATAAGTGGCGTTTTGTAGTTGACGCCTACGAAGACGCGACTTCGAGACCTCACGGTTACCTAGTATTCAATTTAACTCAAACTTGTCCCGAAGATCAAAGAGTCTTAACTAATATTTTACCGGGAGAAACGTGCTACGCTTATCTCCCTAAATAAATAAATAGAACTTACATTTCGTAACTTCAATCAGTTATGAATCATGTCTCGTAGAGTACGTATCGAGAGAGACGCTCTCCGATATCTCGGTCGTTGCAAACCCGTTCAAAGAAAAGCCATTTTAGCTAAAGCCGACAAATCCCTCATAGACGCTATCAGTGAATGTATTCATAACACTTTAATTGGTAACGTAAAACTATCAAATACCCAAAAAACCAGGTTATCTCGTCATAAAAATACCCTTCGAAAACTAGCTAGTAAGCGGGTAGCTTGGAAAAGTAAAAAGAAATTGTTAGTTCAGTCTGGGGGCGGATTTTTCTCGTTTCTTCTACCCGTCGTTTCAACCCTTCTTGGTTCTATATTCGGTAGTAAACAATGAAACACGCCAGAAAAATGATTCTCGTCCCTAGCGGCGTTTTAAAGCCCGACCCGTTCCCCCACCCCCTCGCTCTGACAGTCTCTGAATTAGACGTTAAGATGGACCAAATATTAAATATGAAAGATTTAGACGACGCCTCGAAATGGATTTTATACGAACAAGCTTTAATGAAACACGGAAATCTACGTAAGCAAGCCTCGGCTCCTAAAGAAATCGAAATTGCCCCCGCACTCGACTCGCTAAGTAGGGACTGGATAGACGATTTGCCTTTGATATATTACCAAAAAGCGCAAAGCATGGTGGATCAGTTGGAAACTGTACCAGAAAGAATACGGTGGGATGAAAACGGGGAGCTCGTAATAAACGGTCGACCTATTAAAGGTTCCAATATTAGCGAAATTGCCAAAGCGTATTTAAATCCTAAAGCCTACCCAAAACCTATCGGATATTTCGCGTTTATTTCCAATTTGACCCAATTTAACTCTTCACCGGCGATCCAAGGCTTTCCATCCCCGCTAGCTCCGAGAACCCGGCAACGACGTTCTCCCGTTAAGCGCGAGTATCCGGTTCCTCAAAGAGGGCGCGCGCGCAGGACAGATAAGCCCCGCCCCACTCGTAGCCTCGACCGAGATCACTCCACGTCCGACTCTTCTCTTCACTCTTATAAACAAACAAGGAGTCGCGCGCAAAAGTCGAAAATATGGGCGAAGCTATTTTAGAAAAAATATATTTTGACCCGAAGCATCCGGCGTCTTTCGGAGGCGCTGAAAGGTTATTCCAGTCTGTAAAGTCTCTCGGTTTAAGTAGGGAAACTGTAGAAAAATGGTTAAGAGGAATCGACGCTTTTACGATGCATAGGCCGAAATATAAAAAGTTTCAACGAAATAAAATAGTAATTAGTAATATAAGGGAACAATACCAGGCGGATATTAACGATATGCGCTCGTTAGAGGCAGATAATGACGGATACAAATACATTTTAACAATTATAGACTGTTTTAGTAGAAAAGCGTGGGGGTTACCTCTTAAAACTAAATCGGGGAAAGAGGTTTTGAAAAATATAAAAATTGTTTTTAAAGACGGAATTCCTGATAAATTTCAATCGGACAAGGGCACGGAATTTAGGAATAAAGAAGTACAAGGATATTTCAAAAAGAATAAAGTTAAATTTTTTAGTACCGAAAATGACGAAATAAAAGCCTCTATCGTAGAACGTTAAAAACAAAAATGTATAGATATTTTACCCATCACTCCACAAATAGATATTTGGAAGTCTTACAGGACTTGGTCGAAGCGTACAATTCCTCTTATCATAGCTCAATTAAAATGGCCCCTAATGACGTTTCGGAAAATAACGTATTACGTGTGTACAATAATATCTACTCTAAATATTATGCCGAGAAACTGAAAATGAAACCGCAATTCCAAGTAGGGGATTTGGTTAGAATAAATACAACTAAAATGATATTTCAAAAGGGTTTCGAAGCTAATTATACCGAAGAAATATTTAAAGTCGTAGCTATAGTTAAAAGACATCCCCTCGTTTATAAAATAAAAGACTTAGCAGAAACCGATATAAAAGGGACGTTCTATTTTCGAGAGCTTCAAAAGGTCAGTGCGCGTCGTTCGTTCAAGTTAAACAAGATTTTACGTCAGAGAACTAAAAACGGAGTAAAACAATTGTACGTTAGTTGGCTAGGATATCCTCCATCGTTTAATAGTTGGGTTAATCAAGATGACGTCTGGGATTTACATAACCCTTCCTAGTAATACTAGAGATAAGAATAAGAATAATTCAGAAAATACTCTAGCCTCGTATTCTACAACGTTGGCCAAACCCATTAGTTTACGCGGAGATTGGGAAATTGCTCTGGTAGAAATTATTTATCCTTTATCTTTTTATAACGTAAGCGAGCCAATGGGATGTGGAATAGAAATTAAGGAATTACTATCGAAACCTCCAGCCCACATAGTAGATTACAAATATACGTACGACTTCCGCGAGATACCTCAGGGCTACTACAAAAATCCTCATGAACTTTTGGCCGTACTTAATGAAAGTATTAAAAGTTTGAACCTTGATTTAAAGGAAAGCGCTAATTCAGAGTTCGATAATGATTCATTAGGAAAATTTGAATATAGTTTAGAAAGTGGACACGTACAATACACTTCCTATAGTAAACATTATTACCAACTCGAGTTAACGCCAAAGTTGAGGAAAATTTTAGGATTTAGAGATAATGTTACTGATATTTCACCTAAGGTAGCATTCAGATCAGATTCCCCTATGCAATTAAACTTATTCATCCCCGATCTTATGTTCGTGTATTCCGATTTGGTAGGAAATGAAATGGTTGGGGATACATTAGCCCCCTTTTGCGAACAATTGTTGTAGACCAAAACGACCCCAATGGATCAACCGTTTCAAAAACTATCGATTCTCCGCATTACCTTAAACTGAGTAGAAATTATTTTGACTGTATCGACATAAATATAAGAACTAGTTTAGGTGAATTCGTGCCATTTCAGTTTGGTTCAGTCACGTGTAAAGTACATTTACGACGAGCTCAGTAAAAAAAAATGACTTATCAGTACGTTGATAGAAATTGTCCCTACATGCAATATTATTTAAATCAGGTGGGGGGCGGAGTAGATTTACCTTATTTCTCTGGGTTTGCGGGACAAAAAGGACACGGAATTGGTAGCTTTTTTCTGGGCTAGCTAGGTTTGTATTCCCATTCCTAAAACAGTCTGCCAAATACGTGGGAAAAAGGGCTCTTTCTACAGGAAAGAAAGTACTCGGAGACGTCTTGCAAGGTCAGGACTTAAAAACGTCAGCCAATAAACGAATGACAGAAACTGTGGACGAAATGGCTGCGCAAGAAGGTTCGGGTCGTCGCAAGAGAAGAAAAACTACTAAGAAAGCATTGAAGAAGAAGAACCCCAGCGCAAAGAAAAAGAGTTCAGTTAAACGCCGCAAGTTCACGCGTACGGTTCGTGATATTTTTGCTCTCTAAAAATGGAAGTACTTAAAAGCGAATTAAATATTTTCAACGAACTACCAACTCAACTCAGCGTTGAAAAAGGTCAAACGGTATGGTGTAAGCCAATTTCTTCTATCGACAGCAGTTCTATCATCGAATTCGTGGTACCGGGTACGGGAGACTCTTACACAGATTTGGCAACGACAATGATATATTGTAAAGTCAAAATCGTCAAGACCAACGGTGACAACTTGGATGCCGGGTCTAACGTTTCGCTCGTGAACAATTCTCTGCATTCGCTATTCAAACAATGCGAAGTGAAACTCAATGATACGACGGTTTCACCATCGGCCGCAAATTACCCCTATAGGGCCTATATCGAAACCTTGCTCAACTTTGGGTATGATGCAAAAAACACTCACCTTGCGACATCTGGATGGTACGATGACACGGCTGGAAGTATGGATCTGATAACAAACGCCGGATTCATAAAACGTCAGACTCTAGCCGCTGAATCAAAAGAAATTGAACTTTACGGGAACATTTTTTGTGACATTTTTAATTTCAACAAATATTTAATTAATGGCGTACAACTTAAGGTTTCACTCACTAGAAATAGCGATAATTTTACAATTTTTAGCGACACTGTCGACGCGTATAAAGTCGAATTTATAGACGCTGCTCTAATTGTACGTAAAGTTAAAATTATGCCTAAAATTTTATTAGCCCATCAGCAAGGATTATTACGTAGCAATGCCAAATATCCCTTTACTCGTACCGAAATTAAAGTTAAAACATTGGCTAGTTCTATTCAGAACGATAGTTTTGACAATATATTCTTAGGTCCGATGCCCAACAGAGTCATTATTGGTTTAGCCACCAACAAAGCGTATAAGGGCTCCGTTAAGTCTAATCCTTATAATTTTGAAAATTTCGACCTAAATTATTTGGCTCTATACGTTGATAACGAACAAATCCCTTCGAAAGCGTTGACCCCTAATTTTAATAGTAAACAATTTACGCTAGCCTATCATTCGCTATTCTCGGGATCTGGGATACTCTACCAAGACGAGGGAAATCACATCGCGTTGGCTCACTTTCCTCTAGGCTTTGCCCTATATGCTTTTGATTTAACCCCCGACAATTCGGCCAGTGACGTCACGTTTTGGAACCCCGTAAAGAGAGGGCAACTACGTTTAGATTTAGGATTTGGTACCCCTTTAAAAGATTCTACGGTCGTTATCGTGTACGCTGAATTTCAATCTTGTTTACAGATAGATAAAAATAGGAACATTATCCGAGACTATTAAAATGACTACGACAAACGTGGACTTATCTCAGGCACTGTATAAAACACCGAACTTTTTAGGCGTTTTTTCTTCCGATAATTTAAAACCCATGGTGAAATATCCGCAATCGCTTATCATTAATTTTGATAAAAAGGGAGAAACAGGTTCTCATTGGATTTGCGTCTACGTCGATGGCCGAAAACGGGGATTCTATTTTGATTCAATTGGGCTTCCCCCATTTTTACCCCCAATCAGAAAATATTTAAATTCAATGTGTAAGACGTGGACATTTAGCAAAAGACGATTGCAAGGACTAACTAGTAACGTTTGCGGCGAATATTGCGTAATGTATATTTTGCATAGAACTAAAGGACAGAGTACAAAAACGTACTACCAAAAGTTTTCCAAAAATTGGGAAAAAAACGACAGCAAGATATTTTTATCTTTCGCAAATCATGCTAGAAAAATCATCACATCGAATTTGGCGAATCCATTAGCTAGAGAGAGAGGTATGGTGACTGACTGGAAAAAATCCGGTTCCAGAGGATAAAACAATATATTCCCACGCTATCTGGTATCTTTTAGAGATATGACCCGACCTCTCTCGAAAACATGCGCGCGCTTCTACCTGCGCCAAACCATTTACTTTTGAATAAAATAAACCATCCAAAAACAAAAAAATTAAAATAGAATCAGAAAGTATTGGTATACTAGTTAGGACAACGGGGGTGGTTTACGAAATCTAGCATGAAAACAAAACATTGGTAGAAATATATTATTGCATTATTCCTGCACGTTCTATTTAAAGTACTTTCTAAAAGTCATTGAAATCTGTTACCGTCTTGAACCATTGAAAGATGTTTTCTACCCGTCATTAACAAAATATCTTTAGTACACGCAAAATAAGATTGGTGAAAAAAAAACATTGCCTTAGATAATTTAACAGGGATTTAGTTAGCTTTGGGTCTTGTAATGATAAAAAAGATTGAAATTTGACTCTGCCATTTTATTTAATAATATAAACTCATGTACGCGAAAAAAAACAATTGTAAACAATTTTTCCTATGTAACTTTTTTCACTCTTAATAAATACTTTAAAACGTCACAAAAAAAAGACTCTTTATTGAAAATCGCTTACCCCTTTTTTTTCCAGAATTTCGTTAAGTCAACCAGTCCGATGCAAGAACGTACTACAATGCGGACTCTTATCTGTAAATTTGTTAGACTTTGCACGAACCAAACCATCTTCTCGTGACGTACGCTAAGAGGAAGATGGTGGAAATTCCCAGTCTCACGAAATTAATTATCTACGAACACTATTTAACCAATGGAAAAATTTACCGACTTTACCCACTTATTTACACACTGAATAGATTCCACACTCACTCACTAACTTAGATTTCATCACGGAAAAGAAGGAGATAGGCTATAGGGGCTAGGAATTGGTGGGGAGGGAAAATGGTATAAAAAGGGAGTAAAAAAATTAGAACAAATTATTCCAACCTTTTTTCTTTGATTGGAGCCAACCGAAAACGAAATCAAAAATGAGGTAAATATTTTTTTAAGATTTAAATAACTTTTAGAACAAAAATTTTAGATTTTAATTTTCTTCATGTAGAATTGAAGAATTGAAGGGTATATTGATGCAAAGCGGGAGCGACGATTCAATTAAATTTGAGATTAGAATAAGGTAATAAATTAAATTTCACGAATTATTTATACTGTACTAAAGTTAAAATTTTATGTATTGTTCTGTTAGCCTTGAGGTGGGAGAGCCCAAGGGAGGCCCCCGGATGCTTCTTCAAGTCTTGGAACATCAATTATATTGGGACGATGAGGGCGAAATACATTCCAGTAGGATACTACTCATCGTCCCAATTATTTTATAATAAAAAAATTAACATTTATCACGATTCTTTTATTTTCCTATCCAACAATAATCATTTCAGTATATATCAAACATTACAATAACAAGGATTATATGCAATTGCAATTGCTAAAATAGTGTATTCTACCGAGTTAATAGTTTCTAAGATTTCCTCCTGTGGGTTCCCCGAAACAGGATTAATTTTTATCAAAGTTGTATCAGAAGTAAATTAGTGCGAAGTAAGCGCAATGTATTTTCAGCTATTCTAATTTGCCTAATTTAACACGTGACGAATTTTTTATCGCTAACCGATGAGCAGTAACCTCTATTTTTGGTTACATTTTACAATCTCCCGTGACGTCAATTGGTTTCAGCCAATGAGAAATCAGGATTTACTTGAAGTTTCGAGTGTTATTTGATCTCTAGATATACGACTCAGCGTTCTTTTAGTTCCTGGACCTCATCGAGAAGAGACACGTAGATTTTCGCGCTCCGTACCCCCGCCTTCTCGACTCTATTTACAGGCAAAGGCTTAAGGATTTCCGTAAAAGTAAGTGACTTTATTATTTTACTGTAGTGGGAAATTAGGCCTTGTTTAAATTGAAGTAAATAGACTTAGATTCTAGTCAAATAGTCTTAGAGTCTAACCAAAATAAATAGAAAAACATTTATTGAAATTTAGGCTTAACCAATTAGGCTTAAGAATGTTGACAATAGCTTATAGAAACTATCAGTTTACAGTATGGACATCGAAGCGTATCGACTTGAAACTTTTCGTCACTGGAGAAATCCGCACGTTACTAAGGAACAACTAGTAAAGGCTGGATTCTACTATATTCAGCGGGGCGATGAAGTACGATGTTACAAGTGCCATGGCGTATTAGAAGGATGGGAATCAGGAGACGTACCAGAATGGGAACATGCTAGATTCTTTCCACACTGTCCGTCGAGGGATAATTCACCATCGGAAAAAAAGTACCTTTCGCAAGAATGGGAGATCCCGGCACCACCAAGGTCAGCGGCACTGGAGGATGATGATTTCATATCTATTCCGGTCAGACGTGGTGAGGTAGAACTTTTAATAAAATTATTTATACAAACTGCACTTGCAGAAGGTAGTTCGTTTCAGCCCTTTAAATGAAATTGTACATATTCCTTACGAAGATCGAGTTAATTTTTTTTATATTGATAAAATGCGATTTAAACGCGTTATTTATATTGTCGGTCTAATATTAGAACCTGTTTTACGCAATCATGCAATTAAAAGTAAAATAAATTTGGAAATGTATATTTCTTGTTTTTATTGCCTAGAGATTAGAAATTAAGGGGTTCAGAAGCGATAAGCAAACGGGTAAAAATCTAATCTACAGATATCTGCACGAGGAAAACAAATTCTGGAGAATGGGGATGGGGGAAAGCAACTGGTGATTAGAAGGGATGAAAGCAATGGGGGGAAAGGAGCTGGTGAACGAGAGATAAAGTATCCAGTGAATGGGGGTGGAGGAGAGAATCTGGTGATTAGAAATTCTGGTGATTAAGGGAGGAATGCAATGGGGGAAAGGAGCGGGTGAACGCGAGATAAAGTATCCAGTGAATGGGGTTGGGGGAGAGAGAATCTGGTGATTAGAAATTCTGGTGATCAAGGGAGGAACGGGAGAGGCGCGGGTGAACGGCGGGAGCCAAGCTACAGCTTTGTGTCCTTCTGGTGATTGAGAATGAAATTCTCATTCACCAGATGGACACCCTTCTATCTCAAGTATAATGTGGTTTTTTCCCAGTATAAAGGTTTTCTTTTTTCCCATGTATAATGTGGTTTTTCCCCCAGTATAAAGGTTTTCTTTTTCCCCATGTATAATGTGGTTTTTTCCCAGTATAAAGGTTTTCTTTTTTCCCATGTATAATGTGGTTTTTTCCCAGTATAAAGGTTTTCTTTTTTCCCATGTATAATGTGGTTTTTTCCCAGTATAAAGGTTTTCTTTTTTCCCATGTATAATGTGGTTTTTTCCCATGTATAATATGGTTTTTTCCCAGTATAAAGGTTTTCTTTTTTCCCATGTATAATGTGGTTTTTTCCCAGTATAAAGGTTTTCTTTTTCCCCATGTATAATGTGGTTTTTTCTCAGTATAAAGGTTTTCTTTTTTCCCATGTATAATGTGTTTTTTTCCAGTATAAAGGTTTTCTTTTTCCCCATGTATAATGTGGTTTTTTCCCAGTATAAAGGTTTTCTTTTTTCCCATGTATAATGTGGTTTTTTCCCAGTATAAAGGTTTTCTTTTTCCCATGTATAATGTGGTTTTTTCCCAGTATAAAGGTTTTCTTTTTTACCATGTATAATGTGGTTTTTTCCCATGTATAATATGGTTTTTTCCCAGTATAAAGGTTTTCTTTTTTCCCATGTATAATGTGGTTTTTTCCCAGTATAAAGGTTTTCTTTTTTCCCATGTATAATGTGGTTTTTTCCCAGTATAAAGGTTTTCTTTTTTCCCATGTATAATGTGGTTTTTTCCCAGTATAAAGGTTTTCTTTTTTCCCATGTATAATGTGGTTTTTTCCCAGTATAAAGGTTTATTTTTCCCCATGTATAAAGTGATTTTCTATGCATAAAAAGATTTGCATATAATATATATATATATATAAATATATACCTTTTGGCATCGGGCATATTAGGTAGCCATAAACATTAGAAGTCTAGGGGATTTATATATATATAATTATTTTTGTATATATATATATAATTATTTTTGTATATATATATATAATTATTTTTATATATATACATATATTTATTTATTTGATATATATATATATATAATTATATATATATATTTATATATAATAAATAAAAATGTATATATAAAAATAATTAGATATATATATACAAAAATAAATAAATATATATATAATTATATTTATATATAATTATATATATATAATTATATTTATATATACATATATATTTATTTCTTTTTATATTTCTACCTTTTGACATCGGGAATAAGGTAGCCGTAAACTTTAGAAGTCTTGGGTGCGTAGCTCTACGAACGTAAACATAACGGATTCACCTAAAATGACTAAGCACTCTCCTCCCCCCTTCTCCCCCATTTTTACTATGGCACGAAGAAAGACACTCGTTCGTCTAGTACAATAGAAAGCCTTAGATATTATCTCCACAGGGAATCTGTCAGTCTGTCAGTATCACCGAGTCGCGAATTTGGTTCTTGTACAGTTTCTCACAATCTTTTACGTATTTCGCTTTTAACAAATTCAATGCCCTGGCGGATTTTTGAGGAACTAGAGCTGCCTTTAGGTTAACCTTAATAAACACCGCTGAAAAATTGAGGAGACAATGGCGAAGAAGGTATTACACGATTTAATTTTGTAAGATGAAAAATGCGAATTTTTTGAAAAAACAAAGAGACATTTTTTTATCTACTTACAAACAAAATTTATAAGTACGTTTCGAAAATACCACCTTCGGCTGCGATGCAGGCTTGGGTGCGAACAATCATATTGTCGAAGGCGGCTTGAATCATTTCCGGGGTTGCTTCCCGGCAAGCGCTTACAAATCGTTAACGCAGCTCTTCAAGGGTCTCAACCGGATTGGCGTACACCTTGTCCTTGACGAAGCCCCAAAGAAATAAATCCAACGGAGTTAGATCGGGCGACCTTGGTGGCCAGTGTAGGGACCGTTTCTCCCTATCCATCGTTGTGGAAATTCGTTGTTTAGGTAATCTCTCACATCTCTGCGGTAATGAGGCGAGACACCGTCTTGCTGAAACCACAGTCTTGCTCGTTGCGCCAACGGCAGTTCGTCAAGTTGTTGTTCTATAGTGAGTTGCAGGCTAAGAAAGACAAAATATATAGTACAATCGGCGCAAGGATGCCTCAGACCGTTTCCGGTCATTCCACGGCGCGAAATTTGAATTTGGCTATTTTACGGTCAAATTCGAATTTTGCTCTTTTTGTCGTCATCTAGAGTAGGCAGGGACGAAATACCAACATTGTGCGTCCAGGAAACGCCTGGGTGCGGAAAAGTGGCCCAGTCCAATCCGAAACTCAGCGCACTTTGAAATTTTGAAATCGGATAATATCTTCAGTCTGTTCTTTGAGGGTGAAATCTCGAAATTTCACTGAAAAACACTAAAATTTAAGGTTTTGCAAAAATGGGCTTAAAATCGATACCGATACCTTCCAAGGGTGACTTTACGATGAAAAGTCATCAGAGGGTACTTAGAGGTCCGTACCGAGTCGCCAAAGTCACCCCATGCCAATCCTCATGGAGGGGGAAATGGCTCAAAATTGCGTATTTTCGAGTAAAACGCTTAAATACTTGTGTGGTCCCTGGATCATGTCTGTCTACGAGCACACGAGTGTCTGTGCCACTTCTACACCAAAGCTGGAACCCCCCCCCCCCCCCCGGTCGGCGGTCTCCTTCTCCCCTCCCCCTCCCTCTGGTCGAGCATTGTCGAGACTTGTCAGACCCGGTCAATGGCTCGTACTATCGACTCACGCCTAATGTTCGTTCACTCGCAGGTGCTAGTCGACGTTGTCATTATAGTTTCTTCTTCTCATTGTCTCGTCGTTGGTTCTTTTGGTGGTAGAGATTCTGGTTCTGCCTGCACGCACTCCCCTCTTTGGTTTCTATGGCACAGCATGTCGAAATTCGCAAAGAGAGACTTTGTGCAGTGCCCTATATTTGGTCCATCAAAAGATTTTGGTCCGAACGTTTTGCCAATGAGGGCTGACGTTCTGCGATGTTGTCAGGAGGTTCGAAGGCAAAAGGGCCGTCTTTCAGAAAAAGACAAGGAGCTTTCGTTCGGAGACATTGCCGACGAAGTCCGTTTCAAACTTATAGTTATTTGGGAATCTGCTTCTATGCCAACGGTCTCAGAGCAGCGCATTAAAGAATGTCTCACAAATCTTCATAAAAAATACACTACATGTACGTTGAAAAATTTATTGAAGAGTAAAACAACTTCCCAAAGTAATAAGGATGAGAAAATCGCCGCCTTCAAAGAGTACTGCTCTGAATTATTTAACATAGCCGCTTGTAAGTGCATTGACTTGTCTAGGTGCTCCTGTCCCAAGGAAAAGAAGGTTCCAGCCATAGAGCATGCCTTCTATCTTGACCAAGGAGGTAAAAGACTCATGGGAATCGCCAGCGTAGATGTCTCTGAAACAAAAAAGTACATCAGAGAGCAGAACGTTATGCAAAAAGAGTCAGACTTGAACGGTGACAGGGTGGGGAAAGCGTTCCTACTGCATCGGCTTCCACATCTTCCTCTACGATTGATATGGATATAGATTTAGATTCCTTCTTTGAGGAAGGTGAAGGTGATAATCCTCCTCCTGAAATTAAGGTAAAGGTTGATGCTTCTACCAATGATGACGATTTTCACGACATACATGTACCACGCAGACTTGTGCAGAGAAAATCATCGCAGGCTAGACTTGACTTAACTTAAGCAGTAGTAGTTGCTCAAAGATATGGTATAAGTCAACGGGCTGCGGCACATTTAAGCTCGTCTGTACTCCTCGCTGCCAATCGAGCAGGTATGATCTCCCCGGATATTTCTCAAAAAGTACCTGAGTGTCTAGTCATATATAAAAGTAAGATAAGGCGCGAGAAAATTAAAACAGGCTCCAAGTTGAAGGAGGAATCACGCCATGAGGATTCTATTCGTGGCTTATACTTTGATAGTCGAAAAGACGAAACATTGCCAGCCTCCGTATTTATAAAGGAGGAACACATATCTTTGGTGGCCGAACCAGGTTCTAAATACGTAGGCCATGTCGTCACACCATCGAGCCATGCCCAAGATGAGTGTGATTCTATTTATAAATCCGTAACAACTGAACTGAATGGAGGCTCCGATGCAGTGGTAGTCGTGGGCTGTGACGGTACAAATATGAATATGGGCTGGAAGGGAGGAATTATTCGTCTACTAGAGGAACGACTTGATCGTCCCTTGCAATGGGTTGTCTGTCTATTACATTTCAATGAGCTACCGTTCAGAAGTCTTTTCGTATTTACTGACAGACCTACCTCTGGTCCGAACAAATACTCAGGGCCAATAGGGGGACAACTTTCAACTTGTGAGACCCTGGATGTTTTAAAGTTTAAACAAGTTGCAAGTGACTTACCTGAGATTGAGCCCACTGATCTCAGCTCAGATCAATAGTATCTTTATGAGATATCAGAAGTCATACGGTCCAGAGCGTGCTCTCCTGAGCTGGCCTCCCGGAAGATAGGCCCCATCAACATGGCTCGCTGGCTAACAACTGCAAATAGAATTCAGAGATTATACATATCAACAAAAAGACCCACAAAGAAACTGCAAGTATTAGTTGAATACTTACTCACAGTATACGTACCTGTGGTTCCACATCAGACGAGATAAGTCTATCGCTGGTGTGAGTCGGCACATCTTCCAAGCAATCAAATTGTCAAGGTTTCTTCCTCTGAAGTACCGAAATGTGGTAAACACTTCCATTCAGAGAAACGGCTTCTCTGCCATGCCAGAAAATATACTTCTTGGAATGGTAACCGACCTAGGCTTACCGTTCACCAAGACGCACTCACCAAAATCCTGGAAGCAAAACATAAGCAACAGACAACTGTTAGATACAATATTTTGCCAAAAATTAATTTTGGAGCTAATGATTACACAGAAATGATTGATTGGGAACAGACAGATGTTTCACTTACCGTACCTCCAGTTTTAATTCCTATAACAGAGGATGAACTTACCGCTAAGCTATCTATGGCTTGGTACCAGACTGGGACTTTAATCTTTCCCTTGTCACACAGTAGCGGTGGAAAGAACTGTTAGACTGGTAACAGAGGTGTCGAGACAAGGCATCAGTCCCGACGCTCGGGACCGACAGATACGCGCCACACTTCTTTCTCGAAAGACTGTCAAATTATTTGACACTAAGAAAGACTTTGTGGGTGAAATTAATGAATCTGAGACTTAAATAAGCACGTTCTACATTGGTTGGTTGGGTAGGGCGTGGGTGGAGCCCGATTTGCAGCCACCTCCACGTGGTGGGCTCTGGGCACTCGAAGTAGTAGAACTCAGTGAGCTAGGAGCTGCACAAGTATTTAACGGTTTTACTCGAAAATACGCAATTTTGAGCCATTTCCCCCTCCATGAGGATTGGCATGGGGTGACTTTGGCGACTCGGTACGGACCTCTAAGTACCCTCTGATGACTTTTCATCGTAAAGTCACCCTTGGAAGGTATCGGTATCGATTTTAAGCCCATTTTTGCAAAACCTTAAATTTTAGTGTTTTTTAGTGAAATTTCGAGATTTCAACCTCAAAGAACAGACTGAAGATATTATCCGATTTCAAAATTTCAAAGTGCGCTGAGTTTTGGATTGGACTGGGCCACTTTTACGCACCCAGGCGTTTCCTGGACGCACAATGTTGGTTTTTCGCCCCAGCCTAATCTAGAGACCGAAATTGGAATCTTTATTTTTTAATTTCATAATTGTGGTGGCGAGCAAATTTAAAAGATAAGGCATTCCTATCATTCTTAAATTTAAAATAGTAGGTATAATTATTTAATTTTGTAAATTTATTTCTACGCCTTACCAGTTAAATCGGCAGTTTCTTTTAAAATAGTTACCACGCTTTCTTGGGGGTAACGTTGTCTTAATGAGCTATAGACGTTTAAAATTATATTTTTCTCTTTACTTGTTAACAATAAACCTTTATCATGCTTTTTATAGTAACCTCTTGGGCTATTTAAAATATTTGGAGCTTCAATTATCGAATTTTCTTTAGCTGCATTCAGTAATTAAACTCATGACAACATGAAATTAAAAACAATTCCAATTTCGGTTCCTAGATGGCGCGAAAAAATGATGAAACTCACGAAATTTGAAATTGACCGTAAAGTGGTCAAATTTAAATTACGCGCGGTCGACTGGCCGGAACTGGTCTGAGGTATCCTTGCGCCGAATGTACTATATATTTTGTCTTTCTTAGCCTGCAACTGACTATAGCTCATTTCTCAAGAAATTTAAATAACTCTGGCTATTTAGATTTTGCGGTAAGAATACTGGACCAATTAACCGGTTTCCAACAAGACCAATCCAAACATCTAAGCGCCCAAATTGAAATTGGTGACGGTGTTCATATCCCCAGTGTGGATTTGTGTCTTCCCGAACATGATTATTTTGGTCATTGTAAGGGCCGTCTGTTGCAAACGAGGAATAGCATGTTGCGGAGGAATTGTGGGTCGTCGCGTACGGAATTTAGCAGCCAGTTGCAAAAATCCAGCCGTTGTTGCAGTGGTGGCTTAAGAAGGCTAGTTCCCCGGGGCGGCAATGCTTCGTGACACCCCTCACAGGGCCGTGCAGAGGTGCTCACGGGCCCTTCGAATTGCATCCCCCACTCAAGCCCAAAAAAATTTCAAGTTCAAACTTTCTGATTTGCACCCCCCTCGAGCTTCTCCGATGACACCCCTAGCTAACCTAGTCCCCGGGGAGGACCAACCCCCTCGCCTCCCTTACGCCGCCACTGCGTTGTTGAGCGTCTCCATCTCGTAAACTGTGGTGAAGCGTTGCTCTGTAAGAATGGTAGTTATGTAAAATTTCGCAAATGCGAGATTTTGAGCAAGCCAAATTGCATTAAAGACCTGATTAACAAATTTCTGACTTTCATTAAGTTACACTACTCTCCCAATGGAATTCAAAAAAAGTTATTTTAGCTTGCCCAGCTTGTCACATTTTCAAGTCGTATTTTGCCAGTGAAAAAGACGTCTATATTTTTCGCGCCAACGCTATTTGTACCTTTTCGGTGACGCTCTACAATTTTGTCCTTGACAATTTTCTTATAGCACCTAGCGGTTAAAATTTAAATTTTCAAAAAACGTGAAAATATTTTTCGATTTAGATGCAATTTTGGTAGAAAGTGTCCCCGGGCACGTGTAATGTACAGTACAAATTTCAATTTTCTAGAAAACATAGTTTTGGAAACAAATCACTTTTTCGAGCAAAACAAAAAGACCCTGTATATACTTATACATTTTCCAAACACTTCGCGTATTGAAAAAGCGGTTAAATTGATAAATTTGGCTTAGCAAGTAGGCTTAGTGATAAAATTAGGCTTAGCATGATGGATTAATGAATGTATCATTTGAAACAATAGAAAATATTTTGTCTAGATCAGCTCTGGAAATCGTAGCATATCGACTTGTAACGTTTCGTCACTGGAAAAACCCACACGTCACCAAAGAAAAACCAGCGTCGGCTGGATTCTACTATATACAACGTGGCGATGATGTACGATGTTACAAGTGCCACGGAATCTTAGGAAACTGGGAATCAGGAGACGTACCAGAAATTGAACATGCCAGATGCTTTCCAAACTGTCCGTCGAGGGATAATTCACCCTCGGAAAAAAGTACCTCTCACAAGAATGGGACATTCCACTTACGCCAAGAGCAACTACTGTCATCGATAAATGCATCTCACCTGTACCTGAAGAAGACGACGTTTGTGACTGTCCCTCATCTGACAGATGGTACTGCTGTTAGACGCTACAAATTTTAATTAAATTATTTATACAAGTTGCGCTTGCAGAAGGTAGTTTCGTCCCTTCAATTAAAATTGTTTATATCCGTTTCGTTGATCGAATTAAATACTATAGATAAATTACTATTTAAACGAGTAAAATGTCAGACTAGTCGTAGAACCAATTTTACGTAATTATCTAAAACAAGTTCTAAAATAAAAATAAATTAAAATAACTTGTCCTTATTCATTATATTATAGAGATTAGAAATTATGGTGAATTGAAGCAATAAATAAATTTATAGAGTTTGGAGATCGGTGGAAAAATTACGGATTTTCGTTTTTCCAACTGCTTTTCTGATGTACCCAAAAATGGACCAAAATGGACCAAAAGTACCCTAAAAGCGACCAAAGTCACCATTACCGGCCCTATGTACCCTATTTCAGAACAAAAATACCCCAAACTGGACCTATTAGCTTTATTGTAATGTTAAACTCCCTGAAGAGAGATAATCTTGCGATTACCGTCTGGTTAATTAGATTAGATATCAGAGTGATAATCTCATTAACTAGACGGTAATCCTGCTCTCTGATCATTGAGGTTTCGAGTTAAAAAAAACTGGATCAACGAGGTGATATCCACGAGTCCAACCCAAACATTTATGCGTTGAAACTGCACTTGGTGATGGTGTTGATTCTGTGGAAATCCCCAGTTAGGGTTTTCATCCGGCCATAAGTGATGATTTTGACGAGTCCATCCGTAGAAAACGAACATTTATCTGTGAACAAACATTCACTCTATTCTTACTAAAACGATACTCTGGAGCTCTTGAATGTGGGACTAAATATATCGTGTCGTAGGCTATGATGATAAGAAATAGATGACGTGCAGTCTCAGACAAAAGATTCTGGACATCTTGTTTTTAAAATGTTTCCAAAACCGTTTATAGAAGAAAGTTGAAAATTTAAAAAAACGGAAGAAACTTTTGGCTATTTTCAATTTTAAAATTTGAAGAATTATTCGACCGAGGCTTAAAAACTAATCATCGCCTTTTCAACCAATATAAATTTGAGGAAAAGCGAGTTTCTTAAGCCTAATCGAAATTATTTTCAAATTTAAGTCAGTTTTAGTTGGCAGCGAGGAATCGGCCGACGTATTTATTATCTCTGGTAGTAACGCTACTCAAGTTATTCAGATAAATATCTGAATAACTCGAGTAGCGTTACTATTGCAAGACGCTTTCCTAATATCAAACTGACTTACACCACCGTTCCTTAGCGGGGTTTCGTTACTAGTTATGTCAATCCAAGGTTTCGTCAAAATCTAGTCCTTGGTAGGTACCAACTAACCCCCCTTAAATTCTGCCTTTTAACTGCTTTGGTAAAAGCATTTTTGTTTTAATATCTGCCTCTTTATTTTGACCGTCAGGTCATATTTTGGACTAATTTTTAAAATATGCGACTGTATTCGCTACTGAAAACCATAGCGGTTTCAATTTAAGAAGGACAATTCTACCTAATTTAAATCCGAAAAATGAAACTTTACGCGCCCCAACATGGTGGCCACATGGACTAGCTATATGTTCATCCCCCCTTTTCTCATTCCCATTTAAACCTAGTTTTACGTTAGGTTTTAACTATACCGCCAGAGCGCACATTTAATAATCGCCCGAAGCAAATATTCGGGAACGGGGTGTCCCAAGATAGGTAGCGGCTAAAGCAGACGCCATTTGTTTTTCCTCATCTTTATTGGTAAATTTGACTTTATAAATAATAATACTTGCATTTCAATATATTTTTACATCATTTGCTTATATTTTGATAAGTTTATTTAAACAAACAGTTCTTATGGCTTTTTAATTCAAAATGGCTTAAGCAGACTCTAGTTCATAGGCGAGGAGAAGCTAGCGCCGTTACGCCACCTAGACTCGTTTCTGTCGCGAATACAGGTACAACAAAAAGTAACTGATTTACTATAATTTGCCACTGAAATTTAACACTCTCGGGCCATTTTTCTTTTTTTATGGATTCTTGTCATTTTTGGTAATTTTTCGCGTCTCCGGTAATTTTCTGGTCATTTAGTTAATTATCGTTTGTTTTAACAATTATTATGCGGGTTAAGTCAGCTAAATTATTCTATTAGTTATTATTTATTTTTTGCTCTATCAACTTACTGAAAGAATTAATTTATTAAACATAAATAAACGTTTTTAATAACGATATTAAGTAATTAATAAAATCTTACATTTTTCAACTGATATAATTGTGGAAAATATTCCCTTTTTGAATGTAACTAGTACAATGATTTGATATTAGTTACGTCCTTAACTCCACGATTCTTTATATTTTGGTTTTCGGGTAACAATATCAGATATTTTTTATATTTTATAATCAAATCTGTTTGTCGATAGTTCAGAATATTTCTGTAAAATTGACACACCTATGCATATTCCAAGAAACAGACCCATTTCTGTAAATTCTACAGTTGTCATCTGTGTTTCTAATATGTGTTTTTTACAGAAATAATGATAAATTTTACAGTTTCATCCTGCATTGAAAACCAGTAATTTTTTCAGAAACGTTTGTACATTATACTGTTATTCACTCGGAGACAAAAACTATCGAAATTACAGAAACTTTCTGGCAGCACATGACGGCTGAATACTTCAGTAAGATTTACAGGTAATTCTGCTCGTAGAGTTTGAGATTTTCCACATCCTCAATTACGCTTATGTTATTTTAACTTTATTGCGTGTTTCAGTGTTTTAACCAAATGAAAATTATACTATTTTTCATGGATTTAGAATTCAGTATTTAATGAATTTAGTTTTACTTGTATTCTGTGTATCCTGTTTTCATTTGTGTGGACTGTGGGTATGACACGAGGGGCTGATCACTCCGCGTAATCGGTGTACAGAGCCGTACCTTTGACTGTACTAATGGGGTTACGCGTAATCTTTGAAGTCCCTGCCTTTGGCAGTGCTAATCTAAGCGTAAACCGGCGTAATCGATGTACAGACTTTCTAAGAATGGTTAGCCCCTCGGTATGACACCAAAGGCAAAATTTCGGAGAGAAATTCCAACCATAGATCTGTTTCAGCCTTTAAGGACTTAACAGCACAGATTAGGAACTCTAGCTATCAGTATAATTAATATATAAATATATTACCTATATGTGAGCGAATCATTGCAATTTATAGTGACATGTTTCACAATTATTCCGTAGATTTTCCATATTCATCGAACAACTTCTATTCTCGGGCATCGATTGAAATTCGATGTTCTGATAAATGTCCCTAAGTAAATTTTTTCAAAGGCAATAGGGTTACATTGTTGTTTTTTAGTTCCATTGATACCTGCAGTTTCCGAGGATAGCCAAAGTTCCTATACACAGTACCGGTTACTGTTGGAATCTCTGGGCCGGACTGGCTAGTAGTTGGCCCCACCGGCTATGCAATCGTGTTGGCCGCATTTCATATTAATGCCAAAGTCTTCCTCTTTGTCCCCCAATTTGAGTTGGCCACCTGGGCCAGTCCGGGCCTGTCTCTGGCTGAAATTTTGACTTTTGTATTTGACCCATCGTTGGATTTCGACGAATGCCAGAGCATAAAATATGTTATAAAATCCAAAATGATATGTAATCATTTTGAAGAATTTCACTATAAATTGCAATGCACCGCTCACATACTTATATATTGGTTGTACATATATTGATGAAAATATTTCAAAATTCACAAACATTTTAATCCATAAATGACAGTAAAATAGATTTTAATTTTTAAAAATATTTTTTGATTCTTGTAGGATTCAAAATTAGTTATCGGAATTATAGATAAACCAACATAAATAATTTATTATTATTAAATATTTCAAGCATCTTCGGGAAATATTCTCATTTGTTGAATTATACGTGTACCAATCTGTACCTGAAAACTTGAAAAGCATTTAGAAATGTCATTGAAAAACACTGTGTGTACAGATTTCAGTAATTATTCCGTAAAATTTGCGGTTGTGTTTAAAACAAAGTTCACCAGTAAAGTATTTCTGGGACATTAAGAGCATAACACGGTATATCACAGATCTTACCCGTGTTATTGGGCGACGTGCCAATAGCAACGCGAGCGCGAATGTGGTTTTTGCACCAAGGAACTTCACCACCTTTTATCAGGCAAGTAAGGGACATTTCGTTTGAGGTGGATTGGTCGAGGGGGCGCAGTTCCGTGGTCGGCTCGCTCTCCACATTTAAATTATCCGCGACATTAACGACCTAAAGGCTACGACCAATAATAATTGACGACTGTGATACTATTCGTAACAAGCCAAAAGCGGTCATTTTGAACAGTTTCTGAAATTTAATTACTTTTCATACTTGTACCTTGAATGTCAAATTATTTAAAAGGTCCAATTTCAATGAAGATCTTTATTTGAAACTGCGTTGACATTTTCAAAGACCTTAATTATTATTAAATTTACTAGTACACGTAGCCTACTTATAACGAACTAATGCACTTTTGATACTAATTGATGTAATCTCATAAAAACCAATGGGTAATAACTGAAAAAGCAATTGAGACCAAGGCAGAATAAAGGACTTTAAAGGTTGTGTTTGTGTTTTCACGGCAGATTCTCGAGGGTCAATAACTTTAAAAAGAAATGCTTTAGGACCCATGCTAATTAGACATTTTCAATTCAGTAGGACCCAAAGAATACGCCCCATAATTTATGACATAGTTTCCCGTAACACCTTGTATATCCCAATAGACAATAATTTGGTCATACTTAAGGTTATTTTGTTACTTATGATAAAGATATTACCTTTACATTATAAAAAACGGTAGAAAAGGTTTTTGGCTATAATTAACTAATTTTCTTTCTCTCTTGGGTTGCAATAAGTTTACTTAATAATTAAATAATTATTTTCTTAAAATTGATATTTCTGGCTAAAATATGACTTTGTCGCAACAAAGGCTGGCCCTTATGAAGGTTAAATTTGACCTACCAAAACACTTTTCAAGCTCTAGAACAAGTTTGAATCACTCTCATAAGAGCTTAATTTTGACCAAAATGTATACCACAGGTCAAAAATAAAGATTATTTTTTACATAAAGATGAATCCTATGTGTAATAATAATTTATTTCATTGCTGGTCAATTTCAACCTGACTTAAAGAGTTAGTATACGGTCTATTTCATTATATAAATTTCCAAAATTTTCTTTCAATTGAGAATTCAGTACACAATAGACCTGGTCGCAGCAGAGGCTGCCCCTATGAAGGTTAAATTTGACCTACCAAACCACTTTTCAATCTCTAAAATTAATTAGAAAGATCCATATGAGTAACGGTGGAACGATTTTTTTTTCATATTTGTGTGGTTTCCCAAGGTTTACCCATTAAACTACGGTACGAAAACTTTCCGTTTTTAGTTGAATTTAAAATTTTAAAATAAACTAGATTTAATCATGAAGTGTCGTATTACTTTTATTACATTAATTTATCCATAAAAGATATCAATGCGACCCAGCAACAGGATAAAATATAAAATTAAATTTTCTATATCCCACTTAAATGGACAGTGTTTAACGTATTTTCGTTATATTCTCAGTACATGTATTTTACATTATAAAAGATTAAGAACTTCTAAATCTCAAATAAACACTTTCAACAGTACACTTGGAAACAAAATTAATTTGTTTTGTGTCAGTGATATTACCATGGTGTTTATATTTCTTTGTGTTACGTTATACCATAAGTTAATGATACCTTTAAGTAGACAAATAAGCCCTTTCAAGGTGGAATCTTTGTCCAGAAAATGTGATGTCAAATCTTGTCTCTCCGATTCCCGCTAAAATGAAAGATTTTAAAAATATCTCGGACCCAGCGCCGCTGTGCGGTCGAGAATGAAACTATATTGGGCTAAGAGAAATAAACCAATAGCAAAAAAACGTTCTTTGGCCTCTGCGGGGGAACGAATTTTCTAAGGGAATACCGAAATTTATCTCTTTTGGGGAAGTTCAAGCTAGCCTTGCACCAAACGGGGTTAAAGAAGCGTCCAAATGTATGTTAAGGCTACTTTGATACGCAGTACGGAGAGACATAGGTCGATTTGGACAAGCATATCCGCCATAGGCAACATAGCCATTTGTCTACTTAGAGGTATCATTAACTTATGATTATACGAATAACCTTAACATACTAGCTCTCCTACTAAGGAAAGGTCGAAAGCTCAACTAAAAGTGAAACAATTAAAAAAAAACTTTTTATAAAAAAAGGGACCCAAGGTGATTGAGCGTAAGTTCGGTTTTCTTGTATAATATTTTGATAATGTCAATAAAGAGTTGTTTTATATCGAAGGTCCGTTAAGAATCCAATTCGTTGTCCATAAAACCTCTTTCTTTCTCCCTTATTGCCAAACGAATCTCACGTCCAATAAATAATAACAATAGTACACCGAGATCTCCGAGCGCAGTGGCGTAACTAGGGTAAATGTCGCCTATAGCAAGCACAGAAATCGCGCCCAATCTGCAAGGTTGTATTTAAGGAGGGTTTGGGACCGGGAGAGTTAAAAATAACGTGTTACCATACGCACTGGGGGCTTCTACTTAGGAGAAAGGCGATTAGAAAATAGTATAAGCAAAATAATAGATAAATTTATTACCTCTTGTATTGATGCCAGACCAACATTTGATATTTCTTAAAGAGGCTAAAACGTTTACTGAAGATATACACTTTTTTAGAAATCTTTCTGAAATTTTACATATTCCTTTTTTTTCTTTTTTGTCATTTTGCGCCCTTCTCAAAGTGACGATGGGCGCCATACCCTAGTTACGCCACTGCCCGAGCGGTAATAAAAGAAACAGATGAATTTAAACATATACTAATAATTCATCTCACTGCTGAAAATTTTAACCACACCCAGAAACCTAACTATGCCCTCTATATTTTCTACCCTATGAAGGTAGAAAAAGAACCTACCAAGACACTATTCAAGCTCTAGAATTTATTTCAAATATCAAATTGAGTAAAGGTGGCGCTATGAATATAAAAATTTAAGTAAAACATCGCAATAAAAGTCCTTTATGCCCCAATTTCAAACTATTCATAATTTAAAATTTAATCGTTGAAACCGTTATTATTAGAAGAATTTTATTAAAATAACGCTACATAAAATTTATAATACATAAACTAATTTTTTATGTAAGTTTTTGAACGTATCCGGAACCAAACGTTATGACGATTTTCATCCGCAGTATTTCCCTTGGAAAACTTTTGAACCTGTTGTTTTAAAGCCTTTCAAAAGTTAGTACTGATGTTCCACTAGAGGCTTTAGTAACCGTTCTGTTACCTCACCATTGTTCACAGAAAGATAGCAGCCCTTGAAAAACCAACGAGGTCTCCTTAAACAAATTGGCTTAGAAATGTAAACAATTTATAAATTTTTAAATGGAGTTTGAAGTGTACATAGCGAAGAATAAGTCTAGTGTCCTTAATATTATCAATGATGAGCAAAGGTTGCAGTATCATAGCGGCTTTGAAAGCAAAGGTCATTCGTGATGGCTGAATACGCTGACGCTCGGGAGAAAGTGAAAAAGAGTAACGCTGATATTTTAAAGAATGTGAAGAATTCCAGAAGTGTAAAACCATTTTCGATTGCTGAGATTGATCAACTTTTCCTTGCGCTATGCAGGTTGCGTGTAGGTTTGCTTAAGACTGACCTTGGTTCTCGCTATGGTATCAGCTAAGCAACTGTGAGTCGAGTTTTTACATTCTGGGCATTTTTCTTAGAGAACACTCATCTAGTTGCCAATTTCAATAGTATCCCCCCACTCGAAATATTTTAGACGCGACGGAATTCTTCATTGAGAACCCTTTAGATTTTCGGGTACAGAGTGACAAGTACTCAACCTACAAATCGAACAACACAGCCAAAGGACTCATCGCTATTACTCCGAACGGCGTTATTAGTTTCGTGTCAGACCTAGCTCCTGGCCGTATTTCCGATCAAGAAATTACGTATCATTCTGGGCTTCTTGAGAAAAGGGAGACTCGGTCATGGCAGATCTTGGATTCATTATTGAAGATATGTTGGAAGAAAAAAGGGTATCATTAAATATTCCACCATTTTTAGATGGCGGGGACCAGTTAATTTTGGACAAAGAAATTAAAACAAGAAACATTGCTAGTTTTAGAATGCACGTAGAAAGAGTTATAATAATAATAATCAGCTAGGGTGAAGTCATTTCGACTGTTAAAATTTGTGTTTCCAAACAACATGCACTATAAACTCGTTAAAATCTGGAAAATTTCATGTTATTTAGTAAATTTCATAGGAGATCCCTTGCTCGATAAATAGGTTATGGTGTAGTTGTATAATGAATGAAAATTTTAAAATATTGCAAAACATTTATTGAAAATTTCATATCATCATAAAACTATTTTTATAACATCAGGTACTTGTAGAAACATTGTTGACTAAGTTTAAAAATAACTAAATTAAAAATTTTACTCAATCATAGGAACTAAAATCATTGTAAAAGTGTTTCAAATATTTAGGAACTTTTTCATTAGGAATTTTCACGTTAACTCATTTTGACTAATTAACATATTCTAACCAGTTTTATTCATCACAAAATAAATAAAATAAAAACTGGAGACCTTTGGCAACATTTCATATTCCCATAAATAAATTATTTCCGTAAAATAAATCTTTTCCTGAGTGTACTTAAACATCACACCATTTCAGGCGCCCGTAACTGCTAATTGTCCGATAATTTGATTATATTATATGAGAACGTGTAAATTCAATTACACCATTGTGTTCGCTAATAAAAACTGGTTTCAATTGAACAATTGCATCTCTGTCAAACCCAATTCTTTAGCTTTGGTTAAAGTTTTAATTTCCATAAGGCCCCACTCGTTGACATCGTTGCCATAAATCAAACGATCAGGTGAGGCACCAAGAAATGTGAAACCTGGATTTACACAAAATCCTACCACGATTATTCTGGTGATATTTTTATTTACGGCTACGAACATTCGTGACTAGAAAATTTTCCTTTTTCATTTTTACGGTCTTTAATAGTGCTTCATTTACGAAGAGCTTGTCAGGAAATTTGTTAGCTCTGAACATTATTCAGGGACGCCTCTAAAAGGTATTAATTTCATTAATTTATATTGTAATGGTTTAATTAAATTATAACATAATTATAGGGGGTGGAAGGCTTGGATGGTGACCACACTTTAAAAAAGAATGGCGTCAAACAACACGTTTTTTCCACTTTGTGGTTGGTGTCATATTTCACACCCTAAAGCGTGGCTTTTAACACCTACTTCAGTGTAATTTATTAAATTTTTAGCATGTCATTGTGAATATTCTTGGAACAAAGTGTATTGTTACACCCTATAAATTACAAATTTTATGGTTATTTCCATTTAAAGGCGCGTAAATGCACCGTAAAATGAGCTATTTAAAATGGTAAAGGTGTTGAAATACACTAATTTAACAAACAAAACTATTTACACGAACATCACTTCAGTGTATATTAACACTATTTAGCTAAAATAAGGGTGTTGACGTACACCAATGCGACACTGAAAAGTGGATTATCAGTGGAAAATAAGGGTGTTGACAAACACCAATGTCCCACTTAAACTATAAGCCGCTGTGTAAAGTAACACTATTCTTGTAAGCTAGAGGTGTTGATGTACACCAATCTTCAGACTAAAACGCTCAGCAATAGTGTAAAATAACCCCGCCAAAGCGAGATAAGGGAGTTAGAATACACCTACAATTTGGTGTAAAACAACACATTTTAACTAAAAGAGTGTTGATGTAGTACACTAATTAAACTATTTGGGTTTTAAAGTAACAGAATCGTAGAACAATATTTTAAACTTTAAATTTATTTTTAATAAATATCTAAAGTCTAAATTTCAGCCAGAGAATACAACAGCAGACCGGTTTCGCCCCTTTGGAGCTCATTAGTACTGTGTAGGATCTCTGGCTTTTCTCGGAACTCTGCCGATATCAGTAAAACTAATACAACTGTGTTGTAATGTGTTTGAGTAGTATATTGCAATTTATAATGAAATGCATCACAATTAGTACTTGGCGGTTTCATATTCAAAAAGCAACCTTTGTACTCGGGCGTCCGTCGAAATGGAAGCCAAACATTTATATTTTAAAAATATTGCTACAAACGTTATGAATTTAAAAAAAATAACAAAATATTGTCTGAACGCCATCAAATGTTTCTATATTTTTACTCTGTGGCAAATATTTCACTAAAAACGACTCTCTCCAATCATTAATTCGACTCCTATCTAACGTTTTAAGAAATGATAATCGCGTATTTTCTCTAACTAAGGGTATTTGTGATCGCGTAACTTACCGAAAAGGCGCAATTTTAATTACAGACTTGGAAATCAACAACATTTCCTATTTTACTGAAATCAGTTATATTTTTGTCGTAAATAATACGCTGTATCTGTGTAGTAAAAAACTAAAAGTAAATCTATTTAATTCGCTTTACCATTCTTATGAAGTTGACTTTGAACCAAGCAGTTGGGCCCTATTTAAAGCCGGCAAAAAAAAACATTACCATTTACTTAATAAATATCCAATTAATAAAAACATGTATATCACGCTGAGAAATACTGCATGGTAAATAAATATACACGTCGAAGTTGTTGGTTTTGTTATTTAAAATTGATTTTGAACACGAAATCGAAACCATGTTAGGTTGGTGTAAAATAACACCCTTCTCTTGATAAACACCTGTTAAGCACCGCTGAAACACACTTTTTACGAGGAATATGGTGTACAAATGGTGTATACACTAACTGTAAACCTTTTCAATACCATGTTTTAGAGTGCATTTAATACATTTTTCTGTCAAACTCTTAATTTTTCGTCGAACACGGTTTTAACACCCTATTAACGAGGTAGATGGTGTAAAAACGGTGTATACACTAATTGTACACCTTTTGAACACCATTTTGTTGCAGTGTAATAAACATGTTGTTCAGATAGTTACCCGCTTTAATTCAACCCTTTTTTCACACCCTAATAACGCCATTAGTAAACGCGTTTGTTTGTTAAAAACCCATTTTTAAATTCAATAAATACTGTAGGTTTTATTTAGGTCGTCGGAGAATTGATCATATAACTTTAAATGTTGAAACGGGTAAAATATCAACATCATACGAACAGAAATTGGGTATTAGCTACTCCTTCTTTTAAAAGAAGTTCAAAGTGGGGTTAATTTTCTAAATATTGTTATTTAAATAATAATCATAATAATCAGTTAGGCTAATACCCAAGGCACCACCTTAGGACTAAGTCATCAAGCGACTTTTGAAGCCTTTAATTCAGGTGGCCGGGTTACAATGCGTAGGAGGGTGGTGACAAGCCCTGCAAGCCAACAGCTCCCTACACTAACTATTACCGTTAACCTCAACAAGTTTTTATCTAAATATTTGCCCCGCAATGGGTTCGTCTGATGACCCACTGAACACAACGAATGTCAGTCACTCCAATTTGGAATAGTTTGAATCCGGTTATGGCCACACGGTCACGGATGAACGTTTTCTACCTGGAACTTGTCCCAGACCCGAATCAAAACCTGTGGACATCTGCTTGTAGTATTTCTGTTGAACTGCCCAAAATGATCCAATTATTTCCTCTTCCTTCTTTGCCCTTTGGCATTTTCCTCGCTGTCTCATGGTTCGTTTATAACCCGCTAAATTGTTTGAAAGTGATATTCCCTTTAAGAAAACACACAAAGGAAAATGTTATCCTTGAGTTTGTTGCTCCTATAGGTGGAACAATGTTCTTCGCTTCATGTTTTGTTTTACTTGATAACGACTATCGTAAAGTAAAGGCAAATAAACGACCCACTTTTCTCAGAATTACTTTAATTTTATTTCGTTTAGTAATTTTCAATTCAGGAGTGTAATAGACTTATGTACGTGGCAATGAATTAGACGGAATTAGCTTTTCATGTACAGCTAGCAGACATACCATCGGCATATTAGTTTTGCCCTTTAAATTCGGAATCATACCGCATCTGCCTGATTCGCATTCCTCGTGCCAAGTACACACTGCAAATATTTTAAGTTTTTTGAATTAATTTCTTGCTCCGGTCTCTTAAGCTTTAATTGATTACCTTCATTAAGTTTTTTCTTTCCCTGGTCTTGAGCCCCGGTCAAACACAAAATGCACATTGCGAAAAGTACCGCCACCAAAACGTGTCTCGACATTTTGCTAAAGATTCCTTAATTTCGACTCTTAAAATATATTCACCTAAAATTTAATAAAAGTGCAAAAGTTGTATTAGCGGAGAAAACAGCTGAAATGGAAGCGGGTTTGTTTATTTATTCCATTTCAGCTTCCAAATTTTTTATTTTCAAGCTTGGAAAACGTAAGTTTAGCGCAATTTCGCTTTACCCGCCGATCAGATTGAATTTGGTATTTTGCGCTTCAATTCATGTCAACTAGGAGCAACAAACACACGGAGAACGCAGCTAGCCTTTAAACGCATCAAAGTAGTGTTGTGCACAAATTTCATTGGACGAACCTTTACGCTGATCGTTTTACGGAAAGGGGGAAACCAATTTCCAAGTTTTCCCCTTCCGACGTTAGTAGGCGCTAAAGCGTCTAACCAATGCAAATTGTAAGCGAGAAAATACACGACTTTTGGCGGGTTGCGTTCTCCTTGTGTGAGTTGCTGTGTATGTTGCTCCTAGATGTCAGGGAGGCTATTCTTGAAAAATAGAAAAAGACAAAAAAAATCATGATTTGTCAAAAATGACAGAAGAGGCGGCTATCGAAGTATAAAACTATCGATAGAATTGGTCAAATTCCAAATCGTGGTGGTCTGTTATGCCGAAGCATGTGATTTTAATGAAATACCTGGACATGCGGTCCATGATGCCAATTTAAGCCTTAGGCAACAAAAATAAACAGATATTTGTAGTCAGCTTAAGCTTTAACTTTATGATTTGACTCAAATTTTGGATATTACGTAACATACTGCCACTACTTAAAATCGAACTTACACAATCGATAGTTTGATATTTCAATATCCGCCCCTTCTCCACATGCGCATCGCCGTTTTTGACGGATCGAGATTTTTTTGTAATTTTTGATTTTTACCGGTAAGCCTTCCAAGTGTCCCGTAAATAGCCACTTATCTCGCGATAAAAGTGAAATATAAATACGCGTCAACAATAAACCATAAAACATATAATAAAGGAATAGTAACTTTTTCGTCTCAGCGTGTTTTAGTTAGAGTTTTAAACAAAATGTTTTATAAAACCATGAGCAGCAGTTTTTTTTTAATTTTAAATATTAATAAACCTTTTGCTTCGTTGCGATACTTTAAATTCAATAGCGTTGTACATCAAGATAGTCTGGTGGATTATTCTTTACTATATACAGAATAATATTCATACTAGGATATTTTAACATGGATAACGTATTTAATTGTTTTAAACTAGTTTTTATGCTAAACTGGTATTTCATTTCAGACAATGCTTACAAAATTCGGATAAGGGCGCGCTCTCATATTGAGCATTTTTGGTCAATTTGATCGACATTGAGCTATGAATGATTGTTTTGAAAGAGCGCGAAACCAAAATGAAAGAAGCTATCAAGCTATAGCGAGAGCCAGTGGTGCGCGAGCTGAGCAGCGATTTAACAAACATGACCATCACTGCTACACAATTCAAATGAGCATGTCGATGGAATTGAAGTTTCATACGCAAAGAGGCAACCCCTTCATTTTAAACCACTAAAAGAATCTGTAATAATAAGACAATTTTAGAATTTGAACTCTCAAAGCGTTCTATTTCTTCGCGTGCCTTTTTGATCAGTTCCAACATAGAACTCTATGGATTACAATTTCATTCATTTTAAAGAAACCATTGAAATTACATCTGAAAAACTTATCCATAGGGCCTTAGGATCTCGAGTTGGAACAGTGGACACATTAATACCACGATTCAAATCCACAGTGCATTGATATCAATTTTGTGGACGCCTACCGACCGACAGACAGACAATTTAAATGAAAAAAGAAAGTGGATTGTATACTTAGCAATGGCGCAGGTCCGAGCAAGGATGAATCTGATACTCCTCGTGGTCGTGGCGCCTACTTTTATACCATTTTCAAGTCATTGTGCTGATGCTATTTCTTACACGTATTCAACAATTTCAATTAATGCTCTATTTGACCTGTCATATTTTAATAAAATTGATTGTCTCACATTGTCCAATTTATATCATAAGAGTAAGACTGATTTAGTTATTGTTAAAAACGTATAACCTCTAGCGCATTTATAATATTTCAAACAAACATTCATTAATATATGTCTTCGAGATTTGGAAAACTATTGTGTCAGATAAATCGCTGATAATTTTATTTGGTTGATAAATCTTCAATTTAAAAAAATATATATTTGTAGCTTCAAGTACGAATACATTCGGTATAAAGTTGTATTGAAAACTGGGTGAATTTTCGTTGCTTGAAGGCAAAATCGGTTTCTACGCAAATCGGAATGAACTGGATATTTTGCAATCAATCTTTGATTTCACGCTTGCCGTCATGCCGCGTGTGATCTAAATTTCCAATAGTGTCGCTGTAAACGTAGTCAGCTACATATCCTTCGACAATAAACCAGAAATCATAAAAAGAGGAAATATCATTTGCCCGATTAACGTTTTGATATAAGTCAGGGCAATGAATGATTTAAGCTTCGTTTATTGGATTATTTAATATTTTGCAATCAATCTTCGATATCGCGCTTTACGTTTGAACGCGTGTGATCTAAATGGCCAATATTACCTTTCAAATAATAAGCGTGTGTTTTTAAAATCGTGTATAGGCAGTTTCTATTATAATATCACCCCTAACGGATGTCATCTGTAGAAGGCTCAAATAAAAAAAGGTTGAAGAAATGCCGAACGTCCCGGAGGGATTCGGTATTTAAGATTACTGCGCAAAATTAAAAAAACAGGAAAAGTGCCCATATATTAAAAATTTAAATAAAAATTCCAGCCCCGAACGTACGGTCCCTGGGTCGGTTGCCTCGCTCGCCGGACCCTAGCTACGACGGGACCTGCGAGAAATGAGGGACACTTAAGGCGGGTTTATAAGCGAGCGAAAAGTTGAAGCCTTTTGTAGAAACTGAAACTATTTCGTCGGCGTCGGCTCCTCCGTTTGATATTCTCGCGTATTTTTCTGGGGTTTCGGCTCTCGCTTGAAATCACGTGGTCGTATTTAACCAATAATAATGCAAGCCTTTTTATGACCTTCGTGCATTTCTTGCATTTTTTATTTAATTATCTAATTTTTTTAAAACGAACAATTTTCGTTTTTGAAGCAATAATAAAAAAAAAATAATTCAGCACGACAATATTTCGACTTCCTTTCGTAGCCGCCATTTATTCTAAACAAACCACGTGATCACGTCAAGTTCAGGAAGGGGCTCAGTACGACAAGCGTTTTTGTAAACAGTAGCTCACTGGGCAGAGGCAGATTCCGAAACAGTTTTCCGATAGCGTCGATCAGCTTTCACCTTCATGCACAAGCTTCTTTGGATTTTTTCGCTACTTTATAAACCCGCCTTTATTCCATGGTTTAAATTTGGTTTTATTGTTGAGAACTTCATTTTTCCGTAGTGTCTAAGTGTTTCGTCTAAGAAGTGAAGAAAAGGTATCCATATATAAATTGAAATTATCTTCTAATTGATTGAGATACCAAATAATATGGGGCAATAGCATTAACCTCTGGTACCACACTTGAATTCTTCGCAGCAAATCTTCTGTTCGCCTACTTTTTAATCACAAACCGTAAACATATCCTGGGCATAAAAGCGATGAACGAAAAATCGAACTTTCGCTAGAAATATCAGCTGTGATATATTCTTAGATATTTGTATGCATTCTTGGTTGTTTCTGATAAAAGCGAGCTCAAGCTTAATGTGTAGTGTGGATGTGTTTATTCAATATTATTATTTTAGTTTATTTGAAAAAATGTACAATTTGAAGCTAGGCTGCATCTACGCGTTTACCTTGACTTGAAACTTGGCGTGTTTGAACTACAGGGACCTTAACTAGTTTACGAAAGGAACAACCCGCGACTGCAGCTATATCTCCGATGTTGCGACTAATAACCCGATTTCTGATTCCATCTTGATATTAGGTATATAGCTACATTTCTTGAAATAAATACGAAACATTATTTATAACTATTATTATATTAATAAAATATTAAAAATATATTATTTATATGAACACGTTCTATTTGGTTTTATTGGTATCTAGAATATTTATTACGTTTAATTCATATATTTTGTTTACATAAATATGTATACAGAGTGTTTTTTTTAGCTCGAAAAAGTGATTGTTTTCAAAAACTATGTTTTCTAGAAAGTTGAAATTTGTACTGCGCATTAAACGTGCCGGGGGACACTTTCTACCAAAATTGCATCAAAATCGAAAAATATTTTCACGCTTTTTGAAAATATAAATTTTAACTGCTAGGTGCTATAAGAAAATTTTCAATGATAAAATTGTAGAGCGTCACCGAAAACGTACAAATAGCATGGGCGCGAAAAAAATTGACGTCTTTTTCACTGAAAAAATACGACTTGAAAAAGTGACAAGTTGGGCAAGCTAAAATAACTTTTTTGAATTCCATTGGGAGAGTAGTGTAACTTTATGAAAGTCAGAAATTTGTTCACCTGGTGTTTAATGCAATAAACAACGCTGAAAAATCGAGGAGACAATGGCGAAGAAATTAAATTAATTAATTAAATTATTAATGGCGATTAAAATTACGTAAGATCTGGCGACCTTGCTCGCCAATGTGCCGAACCGTTTCACCCTATTCATCGTTTTGAAATACAATATTTCCAATTTCGGGGGTCATGAGGCGTGGCACTCTTTTTGAAACCACAATCTGGCCTATCATCATAGTGCCCTACGCCAGCGTCCACCTAGCCCGGACAGGTGACAAATCCAGCATGGGTAGTTGTATCCTACTACTGATGGTCGCACCTTTGACGCAAGCCACTCAACCCAGCAGAAGGAGCAGCAATGGGTGGACCAATCCCCACTTCGCACACAGCAGTTGGATTAAGAGTGGTTGCTGTAGCAATAGGCCTCCGGTGGTATGGTCTCGGTTACTATAGGTACACCGGGCTATGAATACTGACACACTGAAACCACAATCTGGCTCATTTAGCTATTGACTTTTCCTATTGGTTTCTTAATCTAATAGGCCTGTGTTTGCTTCTAGTCGTATTCGAAACCAATTTTAACCCTGATAGGCGAGAAGATAAATAGACCACAGGTTTAAAGGTCAGTAAAAACCTTAAATTTATTAAGTATTTTAATAACTGTAATACAATCTGTGTAACATTATTGTCTTAACAATCATGCCTCAATATTCCAGAGCTGATCGTACGGAACTAGTGGCCATTTACTAAGCGGAAGGTGGAAGAATTCTACGACGAGTGAGTGAGATCTTTGAGCAACGACATCCAGATAGAAGACCATCCATAACTACAGTAAGGCGAGCTGTAAATGACTTTCACCAGTATGGTAACGTACAACCTCAATTTCGTGGGCCTGGTCAGCGCGATTTGGACTTTGAAAACACCGTTTTAGCCTATTTTGCCTCATACCCACGTAGTAAATGTGCCGCGGCGAGTAAGGATTTGGCTTGCAGTAAAACTCACATTTGGGAAATTTTACATAGGCTTAAGTACCATCCTTACAGAGCAACGCTTCACCACGGTTTACGAGATGGAGACGCTCAACAACGGATGGATTTTTGCAACTGGCTGCTAAATTCCGTGCACGACGACCCACAATTCCTTCGCAACATGCTATTCTCGGATGAATCCTCGTTTGCTAGAGACGGCCCTTACAATCACCAAAATAATCATGTTTGGGAAGACACAAATCCACACTCGGGATATGAACACCGTTACCAATTTCAATTTGGGCGCTTGAATGTTTGGATTAGTCTTATTGGAAACCGGTTAATTGGTCCAGTATTCTTACCGTATAATCTAAATGGCCAGAGTTATTAAGATTTCTTGAGAAATGAGCTAGAACAACAACTTGATGAACTGCCGTTGGCGCAACGAGCAAGACTGTGGTTTCAGCAAGACGGTGCCCCGCCTCATTACTACAGAGCTGTGAGAGAATAAATAAACAACGAATTTCCACAACGATGGATAGGGAGGAACGGTCCCTACACTGGCCAGCAAGGTCGCCCGATCTGACTCCGTTGGATTTCATTCTTTGGTTCTTCGTCAAGGACAAGGTGTACGCCACTCCGGTTGAGACCCTTGAAGAGCTGCGTCAACGAATCGTAAGTGCTTGCCCGGAAGTAACCCCGGAAATTATTCAAGCCGACTTCGACAATATGATTGTTCGCGCCCAAGCCAGCATCGCAGCCGAAGTTAGTATTTTCGAGACGTACTTATAAATTTTGTTTGTAAGTAGATTAATAAAATGTCTCTTTTTTCAAAAAATTCGCATTTTTCATCCTTCGAAATTAAATCGTGTAATACCCTCTTCGCCATTGTCTCCTCGATTTTTCAGCGGTGTTTATTGCATTAAACACCAGATTAACAAATTTCGGACTTCCATAAAATTACACTACTCTCCCAATGGAATTCAAAAAACGTTATTTTAGCTTGCCCAACTTGTCACTTATTCAAGTCTTATTTTTTCAGAGAAAAAGACGTCTATTTTGTTCGCATTAACGCTATTTGTACGTTTTCGGTGACGCTCTACAATTTTCTCATTGACAATTTTCTTATAGCAACTAGCGGTTAAAATTTAAATTTTCAAAAAAAGTGCAAATATATTTCGATTTAGATGCAATTTTGGTAGAAAGCGTCCCCGGCACGTATAATGTACAGTACAAATTTCAACTATCTAGAAAACATAGTTTTTGAAAGAAATCACTTTTTAAAAAAAAACACCCTGTATAATTTAATTTTAGTCATTAATAATTAATAGGATAAAATGTTGGTTTGCACATTCTCGCTTCATTCTTTTCCCAAACTGTATTTAGAAGTAGTTATAAATTTGTGAAAGCTACAATAATAAATATTTTCGAATTCCGTCAATAGATAGCGACATCTGAGTCTTATAAAAGGAAAGAAAAATTGGTTGTACTACATGAAAACGAAGATACCTTAGATTCGAATTCAGCGAGCATTCCGGTTGGCGATTTGGTAACGAAGCGATTAGCCACTTTCGGCACGTGACCTCCGAAAAATCCGACGTCATCTATAGTTAGTTACCATGGTAACTACAGAGCTAATGTTTTTAGAGTACCGGTAGGAAGTGGGCGATTTTGAATCTGGGGTACGAGGTCTCTACCATCTTCGATTTGAAATTATAACCGAGTCGGTTCTTAAATTCCTACTAATCATTTCTTGGCAGAGGCGTTTCGATTCCCCAAAGCCAGTGGCGTCGCTATGAAAATAGTTCTGTTGTTATTCGCTTCAAACGTGTATTTTAGTTGGATATCAATCGTTATTCAAAAACAATAGCGGGTCGAAAAACTCTTGTTATAATAAATAAATATCCTTACACGAACCTGCGAGGCTAAATGTTTCCTTTTGGAGGCTTGTATCGAATTCTTATGACATAAGACTTAAATAATAAACTTCTGGTGGTACCGAAACGATCTTATATTAACCAATTAAATTAGTATAAAGCGTGTTTTGTATCGTTTGAAAAGTAAAATTCTTGGCAAATCGATAATCGCTGGAATATCATTACCATTTTCTTTAATTATTATAACACCTGATTTTTAGGAAGCGTTGTTTTTAAAAAAAATAAACCACAAAATCAATAAAAATACAAATATTATTTTGTAAAAGAAATAGCTATTAAGACATTCTTAGTAAAAGTGTGCAATCGCAAAAGCTAAAAATGTATTTTGACTTGCCCAACTAGTCAATTTTTTCAGTGAAAAATTGTTCGTTTTCCATGATGTTCTCTTTGAAAAATTTGGTCTAGAACTTAATGGTGGACACAGTTTTCTGATAACTCATCGACTTCTAAAAATATTTTATCAATTTTCATAATATTGTTTTTCCACCACTAAGTTCTAGACCAAATTTTCCAAAGAGAACATCATGGAAAACGAACAATTTTTCACTGAAAAATTGTCTAGTTGGGCAAGTCAAAATACACTTTTAGCTTTTGAGATTGCACACTTTTACTAAGAATGTCTTAATAGCTATTTCTTTTACAAAATAATATTTGAATTTTTATTGATTTTGTGGTTTATTTTTTCTAAAAACACCGCTTCCTTAAAACCAGGTGTTATAATAATTAAAGAAAATGGCAATGATATTTAATTTGATAGTATATTGGACAGTTGTTTATTTACATTTTTTTACAGCATGTTACAACAATAGTTCAATAATCCCCCATCGGCTGCCACACAGGCTTGAGCTCGAACGATCATGTTATCACACGCACTCTCGATCATTTCTGGATTACACAGGGCAAGCATTTCTCACTCGTTGACAAAGTTCCTCTTGACTTTGAACCGGAGTTGCGTAAACCCTTCCTTTGATAAATCCTTAAAAGAAAAAACTCAGCGGCTTAAGATCTGTGGACCTTTGTGGCCAAGGCATCGTGTCTAAGGATCTAACATTGATGGAATTCGTGGGTTAGGAAGTTGGCCACGTCTCTGTGACCATGAGGCGGGGCACCATCGTGTTGAAACCAAAGTTGAGCTAAAGGAAGGTTGTCGATTTCTGCAAGTTCGTCCTGTAAGAAGAGCAAGTAGTTCAGACCGTTGAGGATTCAATTATAATCACTGAATCAACGAGGTGATATCCCACAAGTCCAACCCAAAACAATTAAGCGTTGCAATTGCACTTGGTGATGGTTTGGATTCTGAGGAAATCCCCAGTTAGGGTTTTCGTCCAGCCATAAGTGATGATTTTGACGAGTGAAACGTCCATCCCTAGAAAATGAACATTCATCTGTAAAAAAAAAACGATCACTGTATACTTGAATGTGGGACTAAAGATATCGTATCGCAGGCTATGATGATAAGAAATAGATGACGTACAGTCTTGGACAAAATTTTCTGGACAACTTGTATTTTAAATTTATCAAAAACCGTTTATGGTAGAAAGTTGAAAATTTAAAAAACGGAGAAACTTTTGGCTATTTCCATTTTTTAAAATTTAAAGAATTATTCGACCGAGGCTTAAAAACTAATCATCGCCTTTTCAACCAGTAGAAATGTGAAAAAAATCAAGTTTTTTAAGCCTTGTCGAAATTAATCTCAAATTTAAGTCAGTTTTAGTTGGCAGCGAGGAATCGGCCGACGCCCCGGCTATACGACTATTTTGAGTTTTTGACGGTGTGTTATGTTATTTCTTCGTAGTTTTTCCGGTATTTTAAGATATAAATAGTTACGCTGTATTTTGTCGCCGTTTTGGGCGTGTTTTAATTAGTTTCGGGGTAATATGTCGGCGTTTTTTATTATTGGGGCCCAAGGTAATATTGGTAAAAGAACTATAAAAGGTGTCTAGGGGTATTAAAGTGGCTCCAAAGTTCGGTGGCAAAAAAAAAGAAAAATGAACATACTTTTCATCCCCCCCCCCCGACCCCTCACTCGGCCTTGACAGAGGCGGGCAGAGTCAACCGTAAATTTCGCACTTTACTGACTATACACACATTTTGCCACCGAACGTTTGAGCCCCTTTAAATAATAAAAGTTGTATTAAGGTTTCATGAAATATTTAATTTTAAAGCTACTCTTAATTATTTAAACGAACTAATAACATAAATCCTACTCTATGGTGCACCGATGTCCCTAAGATCGAACTTACCAACTAACAATGCAAGACATCAAAATATTAAACACTACCAATATAATAACTCTAATTTAAAACTATTAACATATTTAGTAAACGAACCTATAGTATCATAGTTGCGAGGTATACGTTTGGTATCCTCGAGGGTGTAGTGTTTTGCTTTGACTCGAGTTTGACCCAACTCAATTTAAGCCGCAGAGTTGATGATGATGTTTATCACTGGAGTTGTTTATAACAGATCCTCAACAGCCAATACCTTTTACAACTGTAGAGGCAAAGCGATTAAAAACTTGTTTAAGATGAAACTAAGGAAAGTTCAAAGGGAAAATATAGCCAACCAGGGCCGTGCTTAGAATTCTAGCGGCCCCGGGCGAAATGCATGGGCGAAACTGACTTGTGAGTGTAGCGGCCCTCCGGTATATACATCCCTATGGTAAAATTTTAGAGGCCCTGGGCGACCGCCCGGCTCGCACCCCCCTAAGCACGGCCCTGTAGCCAACACTGTCCTAATTATCACTGTGATATGTAAAGAAGCCTTTTGTGTGTGATTTTTTTACATTATTAATGGAAACGAAATAATAGTTTTTAATAAAATGGTAATTACACTTTTAACGGAAGAAACACATGGACGTTTAAAATCAAATCTTATAAAATGAGCTTTCAACCCGCAGGTCCCAAGCTCATTTTAATTCATTTATTTTTAATCCTCCATGTGTTTCATCCGTTAAAAGTGTAATTAATAATTTTTAAACTCTACACTACAGTATTTTTCTTTTACATTTGCTAGTGTTACCATTTTTGGTTTGCTTATTACAGCACGCATTATTTTAAATTTCCTCTCACGATAGCTAAAGGTAAGCAAGTCTGGGTTTTCATTACACCCGGCAGATCTACGGTGTTTACCAAAATATCGCATAAGCAAATTCTTCACTCTATCAACAATTGAGTTAACTAGAAAGGAAAAAAAGTTTATTGTCAACATGCATTTTAAAGTGTTTCAGGAAAATTTAACAATACCAGTTGTACATATAGTGCAGGCGATGTTATCGAAAAATATAATTCCGCTTGCATGCTCTGTAAAAAGCGATTTGACTCTGGATTATTATTTTAGGGTTATCAACAAAAAATAAAACCAATGTTCCCACTCTGGCAAGTCGGTATTAAGTGGGGGGAGGGGGTGAAAGTCCCCCCCTCTATAAATGGTTTTTATTTTTTTACGAAGCAACTAATTGTCACAAATTTGTGAACTAAATTTTATTAGATTCCTTATTTTAGCACGCGGTTACCTGATGTTTTCGGAGATGTTCAGTGCCGTAGCTGAAGGGGGGTGCGCATTAATGTCTACCCCCTCTTTTTTAAAAACGCATACATTCCGATGGGAACAGAAAGGTTTTAATTTTATTATTAAATACTATTCATATTCTGTTCAATTAGCTTACGGGTCTTTGCAAAATGCCCCCCCACTAATCTCTAAGTCAAGTAGTCACGTCACTATAAGATTTTTAAATTACCCCCTCCTCCACTTGACAGGCGCTTGTGCGTCCTTAGTTGAGAAACGTGCCGGTATGGGCGCTAGTAGAGTGAACACTAATTTTAACGCGTCTGAGCTTCAACTGTCGCGCGCGAAAAAATGTCGTTTAAACAGTGTTTAATTTGCCAAAAAACTAATAAAACTGGTCTGCAATTTGCGAAAGAAGATTCAATAGCTAAAATTATAGACTATGCTAATTCTTATAATAAATATGGAAGTTATAAGTTTAAAGCGCTAACTGATAGAATTCGTCAGAGTGATCTCAATCGGGATACAGCTGCTATTATATATCATAGACAATGTTACCAATCTCAGCGGTGCCAGATCGAAAATCTACAATTATCGTATCTAGGCCAAAAAATTATCGATTTTCCTGGAAAATTATCGTACATTTCTTTTTAGCGCTAAATTTTAATTCATACACAAATGCGTTGAATTTAGATGATTTATTTAAAGCACTACAGGAGTTTTATTTCAGGGAAATAAACAAAATGTCTATTATCATTATTAACTGAACTTAATGTTTAAAAATGTATTGAAAATGCGGTAATAGCTAGGAGTAATAAACGCAAACTCAGGACTGCGCGTACAGAAAATGTATATCATTCATTTTTAAGTAGAAAAGTTATATAAATTAATAATAAAATATAAATCGTTCGTAGGTTTTTAAAATTTTTTAAAGATTATCGTACATTATAGTACGTTGAGGCAGAATTATCGAAATAATGGTACGATATCGTACGCCATGAAAATTATAGTACGCCCTGAAAATTTTGATTAAATTATCGCACTGTGCGATAATTATCGTACGTCTGGCAACGCTGACCAATCTTTAACTTGTCGATCGAAACTTGAGCGAGCTAAGAAGAAACACGAAAAAGAAAAACAAGAGATCACTAATATTTGTCGAAAAGGTGAGATTAAATGCCTACTATTCCGCTTCTTATTTTAGAAATATAACTAATTAAAATTAATGTAGGGAAAAGACCACACGAAAGTTCATCTTCAAACTCAAAACGACCAAGATCTTTCGACAAAGAGCGTTGTATTTTTTGCCAACAAGAAAAAAATGAACCTATTCACGAAGTTGCAACACCCACTATGGGGGCTCAATTAAAAGATATAGCTTTAAAAACTAAAGACGACAAAGTGAGAACTTATCTTAGTGTTCTGGAAGATCCCCTAGCCGCGGTAGCCTATGGCATGAAATATCATCTTTGATGTTTAACTTTCGCAAAAAGACCAACTTACAATGAATGCCAATTAGGAGATCTAGAAAATGATAAGTTCAAGAGAATAGTTGCGGACCATGCAATAATTGACACACTGTCTAGAGAACTTTACTCTGACAGTAATGCCATTTTCAATATGAATGATATTCAAATTACTTATAAAACTATTCTCGAAGAAAATGGCATCGACGTTGTTGAAAACCGTAACTATAAACGCCACTGGAAAAATCTCAAACTTGAAAGAATTACCGACGTGCAATTCAAGAAGTCCGATGTGGTTAATCAACCTGAAACAGTTTGGTCTACCAGATCAGTTCAAGCAGCAATGGCGGATTACCAAAGAGATAATAAGAGTTTGGAAAAGGACTTGAAAACTTTAACGGAAGCAGCGAGAATTCTGAGAAATGAAGGGTTAAAATTGCTGAAATGGAAGTTTGAAGGCGACTTTACGAATTATCAAGAAGCGAAGCTAATTACGCAGTTCTGCAAAGAAGTAATCTGCGGAGTCCACGAAATAGAAACTGAAAGGAAACGAGCTTTTGTCGATAACAGAGTGAAGAATATTTGAGCGCAAATACTTGTTTATTAATATTTTTTTGTTCTATATATCCATGATTTTATCACTTTCAGCGTATTTCAAAATGTGTTGTCAATTTTATTTCCTCTGTTGTATTGTGTAGAAAGAGCGGGCGGGCAGCGGTTTCCCCGGCCCCCTGCTTTTCCGTTGTTAGTCCCTTGGCGTCCCAGTGACGCTTTTGGCCTCGGGGTCCGGGTTTTTTTCCACTGCTAGCTGGTTCTCTCTTGCCCGTTTACAAGGGTAAAAGAAAAATAGACCTTCTCTATCTGTAGGCGAAAATATCGCCAGATTCTACCAGAATTTCGCGCGAAACGACGCTATCGTAGTGGGCTCCCACTTGAGCCAATTTCCAAATAAAGATAATTTAGAGGACCGAAAGTTTTTTATTTCATAGTAAATAGTTCCTACGTCGCGACAGTTCAAACACGTAAAAAGTAATTAAGCCCGATTAAAATTTATAGTCCATACCTAAATCATTTTTCAGTCGGTGGTTTAGAGTTTAGCCTCTCCCAATAATTTACAAGAGCTAATCAAATTTTCCTCACCATTTACTATACAGAGTGACGTCTTTAGAAAATCATTTATTACATTTATTCACGACACCAAGACAAGTGAGCTACAAGCCAAAAACCGATAACGAACGACAAATCTCATCGAATCACGAAACGCCTTTAACAGTTGGACTAGCCCTGGACATTCATAGAAGTACGAGATCCAAAGTGCTTATTTCTAAACTACATGATCTTGGACTTTAGATAAATTACGAGAAGCTGATCCTTCTCGAAAATGACATTTGTTACGCAGTACGAGAAGAAATGTCTAAATATAACGGAGTGTGCATGCCAAGATGGCTGGTAAAGGACCAATTTGTTTGGTTCGCCATGGATAACATTGATTTTCTGATTTCTTCTCCTTCTGGTCAAGACTCTTTCCACGAAGGGAGAAAATCCGGAACATGGGCAGCGTTTAATTCTTTAATATCTCAACCAAGAGAAGAATGTAACGTAGCGCTCTTAGCACCCCTACTAACTACTTCACCAACCGATTATTCAACTTTTATACAAGGATTATTAATGGCACAAAACGTTAGTCGCGCTGTACTTGGACTAGACGCAGTTACTGTGATAACTTTAGATATGCAACTGTACGAAATGGCGATGAAACTATGGGTATCAACACCGGATTTGAGAGACCAGTTCTTGTTTAGACCGGGCGAATTGCACATCGTATTTTGGGCCTTAGCTGCACTTGGAAAATATGTGGAAGGGAACGGAATTGACCAAGCTTGGGTTGAGTCCGGTATTTACTCGGCTACTGCAGTAACTAGAATATTGAAGGGAGGAAACCTTTATAGGTCTCTGGAAGCTCACTTTGCTACCCTAATAGCTTATTTTGAAATGTACATCGCTCATTTTTTGAAAAATAATACGGTGGAGGGCGAAAATTTAAAACGTCACGCAGCTAAAAATAGACTTGCCTTTTCTTTAAGTTCTAATGGGGACGAGCTCCACGCAAATCGTAAAGATTTTTTGAATATTGAAATTGCGTCATTAGCATCAATGATTGAAAATAGCACTACTTTACAAAAAATACTGACCAACGGCTATAATTCCAGCCCCATGGTACAATACATTCTAAGCTACACTAGGCAGTTTTTAGCCATTCTAGAATTCATACGGGCAACACGAAAGGCTGACCTAAATTTACACCTAAAATCAACGCGCAATCTAATAAAAAAATTTTTGCTCATGACCATCTTAATTACGCGCGACTTCTCCCATTGTACCTACATAAAATGGAAAATATTGAAAACAAAAATTCTGCTCTTTGGAAAGAGCTCGAAAAAGGATATATTAGCGTTACCAAAAGCTCTATCCCCTTTACATCCATTGGCCCAGATTATGGCATCGAACACGAAAACCGTCGCCTAAAAGTTAACGGGGGAGTTACAGGTTTAACACAAAACCGCGAAGCTCTTCAACGATTCTTCACAATCTCTCCAATTCTCGCCGAAATGGCTTCAAATTTCGAGGAGGCGTTTGGTGTACAATCTTCTTACACATCGAAGTGACACCACGAATTAAGTGGAAATAAGTACAAGAGACTCGAAGAAAACTCGGTAAAATTAAGAAACATTATAACTAGTCATGGCGATCCGTTCGAAAGTCAAATCTATTAAGTCGTAAGGTTTTAGACGAATCGACCGCAAATGACATCTGTAGAAGAGACAAAGTTGGCCAACAAGCTTTCGACAATTTTGTATCCGAGCGTCTTAACGAAGGGGCATTATCCATTTGGGCCCCCATGAAAAAGATCAAACTGCGAAATTTTAAATCAGACAACGCCAAAAAGACCATGAAAATTGGCGACAAAGTCGTTAAGTTAAAGGAAGAGAGAGATTTACTCAGCGCCGGCCCTAGGGTAGAGCAAGTGGAGCGGTCGCTCTAGGCGCCAGGACTGCTAAAAAAATCTATACGGAATTTGTGACCTAAATGATTCGGATAAAGGTTCGCATAACGTACTTCTCATTGATGGAATGACAGTAGTACAATCTATTAAAAAGAATTCTTCCATTAAAACGTGTCAAGATTTAGCGAATTTATTTACTAGTATAATTCAGAAAAAGGCTTTTGGTTATGACGAAATACGTTTAATATTTGACACCTATAAGGAAGGGTCTCTTAAGGAACAAACAAGAAAAAAACGGACAAACAGCAATTCCACTTATTATCACATCAACGACACTACTAATATCGCCCACGTATCACTCAAAGACTTGCTATCCTCAATTAAGACAAAAACAGAGCTAACGCGATACTTGGGGGAATATACTTTAGCACACAGCCGAAGTTCATTGAATAAATTAAAGATGTTTTTCGTTACGTATGGGTCTGTTACCAAGGCAAATGTCCCTGTACATCCTTCTATCGAAGAGCACTCCCACGAAGAGGCCGACACACTCCTTATCCTTCACGCTTTAAATGTCAAGAAAACAGCAAACCTATTTGTCGAATCTCCGGACACCGATGTCTTACTTCTTCTTATTTACTTTTTACCGTCATTACCAAAACGCACATTTTTCATAAAAAAAGATAACACCAAACTAGGAAACAATATTTTAAACGTCTCGACAGTTTATAAAGCCATTGGGGAGGACCGTGCAAGGGCAATACTTGGATCTGATGTAACAGGGAAGTTTTGTGGCCATTTCAAAGAAAAGTCCTTTAAAGTATTTATGAAATGCGACGATGAAATGTTTAACGCATTCGCTTCATTGGGATGCCCGAAAACCGAATTAAACAAAACTATCGAGGACAACCTTTTGAAGTATGTAGGCCTACTCTAGAGCCCTAAGAAACAGGAGTCGCTTGAACTCCTGCGTTGGCAACTTTATTCTTCGCGTGGTTTGCAAGGTGAAAATCTCCCTCCTACAAGGGGCGCAATGAAACCACACATATTGAGAGCACATTACCTGTGTTTTGTTTGGAAAGGATCTAAAGAAAACCACCCTAAGACACCACTCCCAGAAAACTCGGGATGGAAAATAAAAAAAGACAACCGGGTAAATATGAAGCTATAACCAACTTCGAATTAGCAGCACCAGAAACCATTTTAGAATTGATAAAATTTGGGTGCAAAAGTGGCTGCAAAGGCAATTGTTCTTGTCGGAGAAATGACTTATTTCGTACAGACGCCTGTTTTTGTTCAGATTAAAGAAATACTGTATTTATATTTAAAAATTAATTTTGTAATATTAAGTAGTCAATAAGTTCAAGTACCTGATATTAAATTTATTTCTACGTATTTGTTTCGACGCAAGTGTGGTAATTTAACAAAATAATTGCATTACGTAAATCAGTATTATTAAGGGGAAAGAGTTCTGTGGCCATTGTCTACTTTTGCGCTATTTCAAGCTGAACTCTTTTATTTTTGTGTTTTTACTTATAAAATTTATATTTACGTGTAGTACAGCCTCTGGTTTAGTGCTTAAAATAAGTCTGACAATTTTAAATTTTAAAGTAATTTAGTTATTACGTTCTAGTTCGAACCCCCGGAGCTAAACAAGTTGAGCAAGCGCGCAAACTACATTTTAGTTAGGACCTTATATCTCGTTAACTATTAATATTATAATTAAAAAAAATATTTTAAGCACTAGAGGTAGGTTCAGCCTATTAATAAAAATTTAATTCGTTTGTGTAATTGTTAATACCAAAACCTACAGCTTGAACGAAAAATAGGTTTTTACGGTAATCTTCCCACTTAAGCTAGAAAAACCAAGTAAAAGTCATATGCCTAATGATAAATAACTTTGGTGGGGGTTATTTCACAATCTTATAGTGACGTTACTACTTGACTTAGAGATTAGTGGGGGGCATTTTTCAAAGCCCCGTAAGCTACTTAAACGGACTATGAATAGTAGTTAATTATAAAATTAAAACCTTTCTGTTCCCATCGGAATGTATGCGTTTTTAAAAAAGAGGGGGTAGACATTAATGCGCACCCCCCTTCAGCTACGGCACTGAACATTTCCGAAAAATAAAGGTAAGCGCGTGCTACAATAAGGAATCTAATAAAATTTAGTTCACAATTTTGTGACAATTAGTTGCTTCGTAAAAAAATAAAAATCATTTATAGAGGGGGGAACTTCCACCCCCTCCCCCCCCGCTTAATACCGACTTGCCAGAGTGGGAACATTGGTTTTATTTTTTGTTGATAACCCTAAAATAATAATCCAGAGTCAAATCGCTTTTTACAGAGCATGCAAGCGGAATTACAACTTCACCTGCACTAATAGTCCATTTAATGTTTCTCTGCAAAGCTGTTGTTTTACTTTTTCTTCGTCTGTAATGTCACACGCATTGACTTCTTTTTCAGTAAGGAAACCCAAAAAGGATTCCTTAAGCCACTGAAGACATCTATTTTAGGGTTTCTTCTATATTGAATATTATTTTAATTTTAATACTTACTTTAAACTTCCAATCGTCAATTTGATATCCTTGATTCTTCGCTGCTTCCCTTGTGCTATATTTTTCGAGTTAAACATATAAAAAAAGCGATTAAAATATTGAATAAATTTAACTTTCTCGGAAGCCACATTGCCGACAAGCTGTTCCATAGCCAAGGCTACACTTACTCATTACTTGTGTAGCGAATTTAACGCACATAGCGTAAAAAGGTCCTAACTGTACGTGGGCAAAGGCGTAAATGCGTAACAGAATCTTTTTCAAATGTTTCAATAAGATGGGACCATAAGATATGTGTTTTTTTAAGAGCCTGGACTTCTTGTTACACCCACTATTTGAAAAGCAATTTCTGCCAGTCTTGATGAGGTACGGAGGGTCTAAATATAGTAAATATACCGCTCATCTCGTGGCATGACATGTTTTGGGCTCTGTATTGTATGTTCGAGTGAGGTTCAGCTTGTTTCTGAGTCTAATGAGGACTGATAGCCGATTGATCACACACTACCGTCAGTATCTTAAACCCATTACACTCTTGAATTTCATGCATGATCATAAATAGTTCTTCTCTTTACATTTCATGGCAAGAAAAGTAAGCTAAAGTGTGTTAGTTAGTGGTCAGCCCACGAAACATCAGAGACATCACGTGGCTTGCTATTGGCAAATCTGTGGATGTATTGCCTTCTCTTTTTCTTCAGCCTCTTTAAACTTATCCCCTGAATCGTTTGAGTGGCCAAAGCCTACAATTTCGCCAGTACTTGCTTTGTATAGAAGATCTTTTGTTTCCTTCTCATCCACAATAGTTCATTCTATAAAATAATCTATACGCATACATGTATAAAAAATGTTATTTTTTGGAGCGTGCGCGCTTGCTATAATATTATCGTGTAGAAGGTCCCGTGCGTTTTCGCGCTAGCTCAACAAAAACAAACTGCACGATCTAACGTATTCCCGTGACCTCTCGTATTTTATATAAAGAGCTATTAACGAGAAGTACTTCTGATGTTCCGCTGAGCCTTCTCAATCTATTTTGGCTTTCATTTTCAAAATAGTTTCTTTCAAAAATCCACTTTTTCAAGAAAATCCAGAAGCGTAGCCTAACAAGTTCGCCGAGAAGGAAGAGGTAGCATTTCCCGTCATGTCTCGTATGCAGAAGAAGATTTGCCATTTCTTTTTCTTCTGTTACTTTTTTATTGCTTAAGCTGTCCTTTCAATAAAAGACGTAGAAAGTTTTCCTTTATACAAAATTATTCACCAGCTATTGTTTGACCCAATAACATAATTTCATTTTCTTCGTCGGCTATCTTCAATTTGTTCATTGCTTTCTTTAAAGCCAATTGTAGACGTTGCACTTTCTTATTTAATGCCATATTCTTTGCTTTAAGCGAAGCAACTGTATCATTTCTTAATAGGGATCCAAATTTGAGACAAGGTCTTCTAGCTTTTTTAATTTTTACAAGCAATATTTTTCTGACTGTTTTGCAGGTTTTACATCTCGAAGGTTTACCACTTGTAATAAGCAAGTCGAATTTAATAGAATGTAGCGCTGCGGTGAAGCCACTTCGTCTAGTAAATTGCGTATCTTTTACTTCATCACCACTTCCATTACATAATTGAAATGAATCAATTAAATTGAATAATTTTAAGAGATCATTTAAATTGTAAATTTTTGGTTCGAATTCTCCCATTTGTAGTACGAACTGTTTGTTGCTTAGGGATCTGCCAAAAAATAATCTTGTAACTCATATTTCCTAAAAGCTATGATTTCAATAGCGATGCTATGATGATTACCGACTATAAAAATGTTTAGCTCAAAAGTGAAAGAGTCCAGGTTACTTGAGAATCTTCTACATAAAATTGGTACTCTATGAATTTTAGAAGAAGATCCGCAGTCGTATTCACATTAAATGAAATAATTTTACACCTAATGTTATCTGATGAAATGCTGGGAGTACTCGATGAATGGAGCAACATAATTTTCATTAGTATTCTCTAAAGCTGCTCCGTTTCACAAGAATTTTTAGTTTCATTGACTTTTGAAACGCAATCTTATATTTCGACCGATGGCTGATCATTATTATAATTATCATTCCCTGTAGAGGCCAATCTCATAATATTTTCCACATTAGATTTTAGTATAATAGGGTCACCAATATCGCTATAAGGTCTAACAGTTTCAATCTGTGTAAAATTTTCCGATACACTCATGGGCGCCAGCAGGGGGGCGGGGCAAAAGGGGCAAATGCCCCCCTTTGAGTAAACTATAAAGGAACAAAAAGTATATGGTCAACATGAATTTTTAAGTGTTTCAGGAAAATTTAACAATACCAGTTGTACATAGTCCATTTAATGTTTCTCTGCTAAGCTGTTGTTTTCCTTTTTCTTCGTCAGGAATGTCACACGCATTGACTTCTTTTTCCCAATCAGTAAGGTAGCCCAAAAAGGATTCCGTAAGCCACTAAAGACATCTATTTTAGAGTTTCTTCTATATTGAATATTACTTTAATTTTAATACTTACTTTAAACCTCCAATCGTCAATTTCACGGAAAGGCTCAATATCCTTGATTCTTCGCTGCTTGCCTTGGGCTATATTGGAAGTATTCTTTGGAAAGGCCCCCAAAATTACCTACAAATGCTCGAACCCCCCTCAATGATAATAACATCATAAATCCCAAAATTGGTCTTTCCTCAGCTGCATTATCCAAAACACGTTTACCTATCAATGGGGTTTATTGAATTATTTCGCTATAAAAGGATCGTTCGATGAAGATCAATATCTCAGCCAGGGTTACAAAAACAATAGAGGTGACCTAATGTACGTTAACAAAACCACCTATAAAATATTCCAAGTAATGGATGTTGATGCAATTTATGGTGATCAGAAACTAAAAACTGTATTAGAAAACAATATGGACAGAAAAAAAAGACAACTGTAGTATTTTGTATCTAAAGTATACCAATGCTAAGAAAATTATCTCAACTTTTCTAAAATTGAGAGGAAAAAACATTCAGTTATATTTAAGAGGAATATATAATTAGCGAAATTATATAATCCTTTACATTGCAGACCATAGGCGGTTCCTTTTCACTTAACATATTTAAGAGGAAAACATTTTTCCAAAGAGAAGTATGCCCAAGAATTAAGAAAAGGGTTAAAATAAAGTATCCACTAAAATCTAAAAAGTACAAATCTTAAATCCACTAAAATTTTAAAAGTAATAGCATAAAGATTTTAAGTTACCATCTTTGTTAAATAGCATATTTTTGGTATTATTTTACGATTTCAAAAATCCTATATTTTTCCTAAATTTTAATAATATTACAAGTGATAACAAATTCATAATTCTATGATAGGAAATATTACTTGGAAATATCATGTACCTCAGCATTGTTAAAAATGTAAAAATAAATTTAAAAATAAATTGTGATTTTAAACTTTAATTAATTATCCTACACTTAACTGGTCAAATAAAATTTAATTTTGTAGACTTCCAAATCTATAAACATTTTGTCTAAAATTGATGACATCGGGGTTAGTGTTAGCTTGACTGGAAGTTCTATGCTTTCCAAATTCATGTTCGAGGCAATCTTGATTTGGGTACGATGTTAAACTAAATAAGGACAATAAGAACCTTTTCATTAACGGATCGAGCTAAAGATATTTATATAAGTCCAACAGAAACCACTATTAATTTTTTTTATGGAAAATGCAGACGAGGTCTGTCATATTTAAACCTTCCATAGTCATTCTTTTACGCTCTGTTGCAGTCGAAATAGCTACCTTCATAGACACTTCATTTTGCCATTCCACAAAGTAATGAACAAATGTGGTTTCCAACCACTAAAGAAAATATTTTATCAGCAGCTTATATATAAAAATTTACAAAAGGTGTCAATGGTGGCTTACTTCTAATCTGGCATCTGTTGATTCTTTAAAAATTCAAATTAGGATAGCGTTTTAATTTGCCTTTGTCCAAGTTTTTAACATTCATTAGGTCAAAGAATTTGTTCATTAATATTCAATATCAGAACACAATCAAGCCATGAAATAACTATTTTAAAAGTGTGCCGTGTTTGGTTTAAAAAGTGTGTCATTTTACGATATGTCTAAAGAAACATCAACGAAAATTCCATGAAAAAAGTGTGCTGTTTTGGTTTTTGAAAAAGTGCAGTTTTAGGCTATTATTTTTTAAAAGTGTGCCGTTTTGGGAAACCTCGTGTGCAGCCTGGGTTTCGTGGTTTGGGACAACGTGCACAGGATATGTTTATGTGATTTAAAAGTAGACGAACATTCGCTGCGAAGTATTCAAGTGTGGTACCAGAGGTTAATGCAATTGCCAAATATTCTTAGGTATCTCAATGCATTAGAAGATAATTTCAATTTATTTATGGATACCGTTTCTTCACTTCTTAGACGAAACACTGAGACATGAAGGGAAAATGTAGTTGTCAACAATAAAACTAAATTTAAACCATGAAATTAGTGTCCCTCATTTCTGACAGGACTCGTACTAGCTGAGGTTATTTTCGAATTTTGTTTTTATTCCTAAAACCTTTACATTTTTTTGTGGTTTTTTACGATTGTGCAGTTTTCTTAAATACCGAGGACCGAATTTCTTTAACTTTTTTATTTGAACCTTTTACAGTTGACATAGCCAGAATTTTGGTTCTGTAAAGTTGTCAAGATATTAGACTTTGATGCATCCGTTAGCAACTTCCTTTACATGATTATAAAAACACGCGATCATGCTTATTAATTATGGCGCGCGATAAAATTGAATATCTAGTATTGGCAATTTCAATCACACGCGTCATAAAATCAAGCATGAAATCGAAGATATAGTGCCAAAAATTAAATTCAGTCTGATTAACGCGGAAACCGGTTTGGCCTTTAAGCAATAAAAATTATCTCAGTTTTCAATTAAAAATTAGGATGCAGAAGATATACACTTCCACTAAAAATGGAAAATAATAATAATAGTTGGCCAGTGATGACCGCTGATCGTCTCAGCTTAGTCATTCTCCCGAGTCATAAATAAAAACATTCTTCCCACAACTAAATGAACCAGGCCGTTAGAAAGAGTTATGACATGGTTTATAGAATCTACACACGTTAGAACTCCTTGTACCTTAGCATAAGTGTATAGGGTTGTTACATAAGTGCGACACTTCCTATTCTTCAAATGCAAACGTTTTACTGAGAGCTATTCACAAGACAGACTGCATTACGGGCTTCGTATCCGTTTTGGGAACGCTTGCTAACGCGTCACACGTAGCCTTTGACAGTGGGAGGTTTTCTTCTTGTGATGACGTCACACCGTTACTAGCTCTCAGTAAAATATTCCCCAAAGTGATAAATGTATGGAACAATATTATAGACTTATGGTAAATGCAACCGATTAGGTCCCCTTATTTTCTACTGCCTGCCAACCCTGTTCCAGAATAAGCTACCTATGCGTCACCTGTATGTTATAAAGAGTACTAATATATTTCATATATAATTTGTTAAAAATTAATTTGAAATATAAATAAAACAAAGTTTTACCTGTTTTGTTTTAGTAAATTTATATATTTAAAAGATTTTAATTTCAAACATTTTTAAACGTGATTTGTTAGTGATTCCCAACAATGCGTTGTAACGTGGAATTTTTGAGACATTTCAAAAATGTATTCATTTTATTTTAATTAAATAATTAAAATTTCCGAAAATTCCACGATTTAGGTTAGGAGTAATTTAGTCCTCTCCAAGTGCGGATCGCTTGGAAGCAGTAACCTGGGTTTTAACTTAATCGGGTGATCCCGTTCGACTATGGTATGTTCGGTCATTTGCCACGCTTTCTTTGATTTCTTAATTTTCCCCTTTTTGACTTTAAAATTCTCGACTGGAGTTTGCCAAGCATTTTTGATATTCATATTTAAAAAGTTGCGAAGTGTGTGTTTGTGTGCTGAGGGACGCTGATATGTTTGGATTGAACTCGTTTGAAATCGCCTCGTTGATCCAATGTTTTTAACTCGAAACCTCAATATGTTCTTTGGTTTATTGTTGAAGGATATGTAACAGACTACGTTTACAGTGACACTATCGGAAATTTAGATCACACGCGGCATGACTACAAGCGTGAAATCAAAGATTGATTGCAAAATATCCAATTCATTCCAATTCGCGTAGAAACCGATTTTGCCTTCAAGCAACGAAAATTCACTCAGTTTCCAATACAACGGAAATTATAAAATGAAAGCTTGAGAAATACACTTCCGCTAAAAATAGAAAATAAAACGAGGCTAAAGACGAAAATTTATACAATCAAAGTCAAGAACAAATTCGGCAAGTCACTACATAATTTTGAAATCCAATGTTATTATGAATGCATTCGTACTTGAAGATTCAAATATTATTTTGACATTGAAGATTTATCAGTTAAATAAAATTATCAGCACCGACTAGTCGGACACAATAGGTAACAAAATCTGGAAGACATATATTAATCAATGTTTTTTGGAATATTATAAATATGCTAGCAGTTATACGTTTTTAACAATAACTAAATCAGTCTTACTCTTTTGATATAAGTTTGACAATGTGAGACAATCAATTTTATTAAAAGTTGACAGGTCAAAGGGAGCATTAATTGAAATTGTTGAATACGTGTAAGAAATAGCATCAGCACAATGACTTGAAAATGGTATAAATGTAGGTGCCACGACCACCAGGAGTATCAGATTCATCCTTGCTTGGACCTTCGACATTGCTAAGTAAACGATCCACTTTCAAACAATATTTTACCGTTTAATTTCTTTCAAAATGAGCAATTAACTGCTCAAAATGAGATGATCGCGCCCATCACTGTTGCGCTCAACTCCTGGACCCATCTACTAATTGGTCAAACCGCTCATATTAGACAGTTTAATCACCCCTCAAAGATTAACAACGGTTTTATCCCTCTTCCATATTTAGAAATTGTTTGTAAATTTCTGTGGGTGCTAAATATCGAGAAACCCTCTACTTTGAAAACTCGAAAAATGGGTCATTCGAAATGAAAGTCAGCCAAATTGGTTAAGCTTGAAAGACATATCATGCCTAACTTTCTCGCTTAAGCTTATGATTTTTTATCACGGATTTTAGGCTGTTGTATTGGCGTTTCTTGTTAACTGAGCAAGATGATCGAGAATTAAAATTTTTGTTTGGTTAAATGACAGAAGAGCGGTGGAGGGTGTCTTTCTGTCTGAAAGTGAGCGAACCTTACAGATGAGCGCCTCACGTAGTTCTACGATATATGTTCTATCTGAAATAGGTAATACGCTTTGTCGGTTTCAAACGAAAATGACACGCAGCGCCTCTCGTGGTGAGATCACGGGTAACTTGGTTAAAAGGTTTTTACCCACCCCCCTTGAAATTAATGTAAAGTTGCTGATAATTAAACGTTAATTAACTTACCAAATGGTATACGAAATATTCCACTGACAATTTTTTCCGTGTATATGAACTTAAATGTTATATAAAATTGTTTTGAAAAACCTTTATTGCTTTATAACGTTCAAAAATAATATTTTTAACGCGCCATATAGATAATCGAACATCTGCTCGTCTAGGTAAAGTTTGCATTGTCAACGCGCTTATTAGAAAGCAAATTGAGATTTTAGAAAGTACGTTGTAATTCGGAACGATATTAATACTTTTCAGTGAATTATAAATATGACTTGAAATAAGTTTCAAGGTTTATTTAAAAGCTAGTCTCATAACTTTTCATCCATTGGTTCGTTCACAATGTATCTTTAAAGTAGATGAAAATTTGAAGGCGGTGACTCTTGTCCAGCCTTAAGCCTCGGTTTAATCTATCGCGTATTTTGAAACTCAAAAACCCGAGTACTATCTTTAAATGATGGCGAACGCTAATTGTAAGACGAAACCAATAACGAAATACGTGGAATTTTTGGCGTTAAATGGACTTAGAACGTATTTCGTTATTTGTTTCTTATTACAATTAGCGTTCGGGTTTTTCCGTTTGAAAATACGCGTGAGATTAAACCGAGGCTTAGTACTGGGCAAGACTCACTGCCTTTCATTTGCTTTCTAATACGCGGGTTGACAACGCAAACTTTATTTAAAAGAGTAGATGTTCGATTATCTACATGGCGCGGAAAAAAAAATTATTTTGAATGTTATAAAGGGATAAATTCATATAAACGGGAAAAATTGTCTGTGGAATATTTCTTATATCATTCGGTAGGTTAATTAACGTTTAATTATCGCCAACTTTAAATTAATTTCAATGGGGGCGGGTAAAAACCTTTAACCAAGTTACGCGTGAGCTCGCCCCTAGAGGCGCTGTGCGTCAACCGCTCGTACTCTATAGACGCTAAAAAACTTTATTCGCTTGAAAATAAAAATCGACAAAATTTTTCGATGATATCGCGCATTTTTTCATTGCACGTGTTATTATTTAATCTGATCATAAAATAGGATCACGTGAGCCTAGCAATTTTTATCTGCATTTGTCTTAGCGAAAAAGATTATCCCTTCCATACCAGCACGCGCCAACTTATACAATGAACCGTTGAAGTTTTTCAATAGATCTTAAAAGAAATTGATTTGAAAAAATTCAACGGTTATATTGTGTAAATTGGCGCGTGCTTGCTCGGAAGGGATAATCTTATTGGCTAAGACAAATGCGGATAAATATTGCTAAGCCCACGTGATTCTATTTTATTATCAGAATAAATAATTACACGTGCGACGAAAAAATGGGCGATATCATCGAGATTCACGCGTTTTTAATTTAAAAACCCTTCCTTTTGACGGTTTTTATTTTGGAGCGAATAATTTCTTTTAGCGTCTATTCAATTTCTTTGAAGATCTATCTGATAACATAAGTAAAAATTTTCAGAAATAGCATGGAGGAAAGACAAGGAGGGCTGACTCCCCCGATTTCTTGAAAACTGGTTGGTAGCACTGCAAATTATACTTTACCCGCAAAATGTATAGATGGCGCTATGTTTTTTATCTGCTGTTTAAAAATTGCCGGTAAATTCAATAAATAATATTTTAGTAAATACAAATAACTAGAAAGAGTTGACAGAGGCAAGATTAGGAAAGGAAATTGATTACAAAAAGTAAACTTTTATTTAATTTTAAACTATGACTATTTTTGTGTAAGTTTTGAGAGTTTACGCATAGCAGAGTCCCTTTTAGACTTTGGAAATGATTTATTTTCCTTTACCTGTTTTGCTCTCTTCTTTTTCTCATTCTCCTTCCTTTTCCTCTCTTTTTCTTCAAACGACCATTTGTTTTTGAGGCGAACGTCATGGCGAATTCTCATCCGAATGTAGAGCTTGATAATTTTTTCTTTGGTTATTTCACATATTTCAGGAAATGAGATTTGACTAAGACCACTCAAAAGTGTTTCAGCTAGTCCTTTCTCCCAGATGATTTTAGGAAAAATCTTCTTATAACTAATTTCCATTTTCTCAACTGTCTCAAAGAAATTTTTTGTCACCAAAGTTAATTTCCCAACATCGCTACCCTCTTCTTCACGGTGAGCTTTCAGTAAAGTAAGTGTTTCCCTTGATGACGTTATGGTTTTTGTGTCTTTAATGATTGAATTCTTGCAAACGTTACAGTCATGAAAGGGAAAATTTTTTTTAGCCATGGAACCGGAAATGTACGTTACAACATTGGCGTGTTTACCTTCCTCTTGTTCTGAAATATTTATATCGCTAACTGATATTTCATCTGGACCAAAACATGATACTTTTTCTTCTGTATATGTATTTGACTGACTTGTAGATTTTGTACTCAATAAGTCACACAAAAAATCACCTACATCTGAACTGCCACTGCAATTGGCCGAAAGCGGAACTTGAAAGAGAGATGATGCCATAACCTTTCGAAGGTGCAAACGGAATAGCTGTGGAGTTGGATTTTCGCAACAACCACCCAATCTTCTAATTTTTCCAAAAGTATTTTCCAAGACGTCTTGGCTAATTCTTGAAGTAAGAATCTAGTTTTTCTTCCTCTTGAAGGTTTTCTGACAGCTTAATCATGCATGATAGAGTGGTTTTCCAACCCCGTATTACAGGTGGCTGTTTGTCGCAATCAAATTTTAGATCCTGAAACCATTGAAGTTTGTCTCTAAGATAGGCAAGGTGTTTTGTGGTTTTCCTGATCGCAGAACGGTATTCTTTAACATCGTACTTACGACTGGAGTTTAGGCAGTCAAACATTTTATCAAACTCTGCAATTACATTTGATGTACTTTGGGCTTCGAGAGGGAGTTTTTTGTTTGCGGCAAAGAATGTTATTCCCATAGCAACAGAGTGGCTTAAAACTTGGGTGGCTAACTTGACCTTCATTTTACTGAAAGTTGTAATGTTAATATGCTTAAGTGTCAGTTTCAGGGCAATTCTTATGGGTTCTCTAGAATCTAGGTAAAAAAATCTCTCTAGATGAGACCAAGAAGCTCTGGCATTATTAATCAAAACGTCGTAATTTTTAAAGTTGTTTCTGAAGCTCTTTATCAAATGCGATGGATCGTGCATGCAAAAAACTTTATGGTTCTCTAAATATATAAATGGTGTGTTTTTATTAATATTTAGGCGTTTGTACAAGCTTCGGTTTTTGAATCCTTGATCACATACCATCAACTTGACTTTTATCCCGATAGTGAGGAAGTGCTTAAGTACATCAAACATTATGTCATTGATAATGTCTTTGTTCATTGGTCCTTTAGTTAAAAATTTGCTACTGGTTGCTTCCAGTTTGAATAAATTCCAGAAATTAAGAAAACTGTAGCATGGTTTGCTAAGTCCTGTTTCCGGTTACCACTGCCTAAATCACAAAATCCTTCAATGAAGTCTTCAACTTCATTGTAGTTTAATCCTTCTTTAAGTAACATTTCATCGAAAGTTAATATTGCGAGTTTGTTTTTCTCTGACATACATTTGGTTTTTTTTTCCAAAATTTCCCAAAATTCTGTAACAATTCCTGGTTTACATGGAATGTTTTTAAGCCATAACTTCAACGATGCCTGGCTTGGCAATAAGAAAATATTTTTTAAAAGGAAGTAGGCTTTTGGACCATGGTAATATAAAGTGAGGAAAAGCTGTTTTTCTTTCGTTGTCCATCGTCGTCCCTTAGATTTGGTTAATGCCGCTTTTACTTGCATTTCAAAAAAATCAGCTCACGGCTTTGGAAGAATTTTCCTCATTTGAGACAATAATTGTGGTCTAGAAACTTTCTGTTTAGAAATTTTTTTAAGAGCCTCCAATTTCTAAGATACTGCTTATGTAGTAATGTTTTTAGCCTTTTTTTCCTAGGTGTCTCTTGGTTAATATTTTGTGATCTAGTTTGGGTATGCTTGCTTCTAAAATGTGTCCTGATTTGATTTTTTAAAGACTAACTTCAGAACCTATAGAACATAAATGATTTCCTAAGCTTTAGATGACCAGATTAATAAGTGGAAATTACCCGTGCGCATTACTTATATCACCTTTAGTGTGACTAGATGCTGATGGTGAATGAAAACATGAAATTTCTTGGCTACGAACAACAGGGGTTAGACTAACTACAGAACCTATAGAACATAAATGATTTCCTAAGCTTTAGATGACCAGATTAATAAGTGGAAATTACCCGTGCGCATTACATATATCACCTTTGGGCTGACTAGATACAGATGATGAAAGAAAAACTGACATTTCTTGGCTACGAACATCAGGGGTTAGACTAACTACTGAACCTATAGAGAATAAACAATTCTCCCAGTTTATAAATAATGTTATAACCATAGTAATATTTATTGCACCGCCATTTTGACTAGATATTGACTGATTATCTGAAACTGTGTAAACTCAAACTGAGGTGACATTTTCATTATATTTATCTGGAACCGCATTCCAACCTAATCTTGATCAATAAAAGTTTTAACTTTAGTACTTAACTAGCCTACTTTATTATTATTATTACCTATTTATATTACGGAACTGACTATGGGTAAAATGGTCACTACAAATTTTCCACTGTTTTTTATACACATATTCCTCTTTTCCCAATAGATCCTGTCTCCCAACGTTTTTTAGCCATTGCTCACATCTATAAAATTATGTAAACAAAGATATGTGCTTGACTAAGGCTAAGCCAAAATTAACTTTTTTGTGTGAAAAAAACCTTTTAAAATCCCCTGGAAAGCCAAAAAAGGAAACTCCGGGCTTTTTTCTACCTTGAGCATTGCTGCAATTTGCGTAGCAACAACTTTTGCCGCTGTAATATTCCCAATTTTTCCAATTATTGGCACTAACAGCAGTGACAAACGCCATCACGATAATAAATAATGAAGGGATTTTATCCGCAAAATATATAGATGGCGATAGCGTCGCATTTCAAAAAATAGTTTTCATAGCTCAAAGGCAGAGTAAGCCCTCCTTGTCTTTCCTCCATGGAAATAGTTATCCTTGATCATTCAGCGATTTGAAGACGAGCGAAATCTATAATGTTTCTATAGAGAGAGTTAATAAATGATTTGAAAATTGAGGGAGTATATTTTTTTGAGAGATACTGAAGACGTTCCTTCGTATATAAGCTTACAAAAAATATACGCCTCCATGAACGATTGTAAATGTAAATTGACTGCCAAACAAAAACAGCCAGAAACTTTTGATCAGGACTGTACAGGAATAAAAATGATTTAACGAACCTTTTCGGGCAAAAAATACTAATACACTCTGTATAAATCGTCTGCTTTTTATAAATAGTGGAAATTGCGGAACGAAGAACATTGTTTACTTAGTTGGTACTCTGAATGTTCCTTGTTGTCTTTTTACTTCGATTAGTGTTAAATGTTTCCTAAGTGTTGTTTTGTTTCTTTCTCTAAAAAATTGATTTCTTAATTGGTGTTTCTGGTGGCTACTTTACTCTTCACGATGTAACTTCTTGTAGAACAATGTTGTTGTTCAGATGGTTACTTTTCACTATTTAACATTATGTCTTGTTTATTTGCTGTATTGCCGTATTGCTGTTTAAATTATTAGTTTTGATTCATCCCTCGCGGTTCAAAACTCTTTTTCCTTAACGTAAATTTACAGGTTAAGGGGAGACGTGTTGTTACGACCTAAACAGAGCGAGAGAGTCCTTCCCTACTGACCCCTAGCGGTCGTTTATCAAATTACAAATTACAGTGTCCTCTGGCGGTAAGCGGTAAATTATGTAACATTATTTTTGACACACTAACCGAGCTCTTAGAGAACCAAGTAGCGAATGCTTTGGACGACATTCCTATAGCCAACTGCCACGTGACCATAGATAAAATAGCTTCGTATATATACATGCATAGGAAACTTCAATGGGGCAAACTAACTCTCACGAGATTGCCCTGACATCTAGTGACTGCGCCAGTTGGCTGTGTTCTCAAGAGCGTAGAACGTTTTGAGGAATTTGAGGTCGGAGTTTTGGGGATAAAAGTATTTTGCAAGGTAAATGTCTTCAAATATACCAGAAATAGCGTTTGAAACAAACGAAATCTTTACTGAATGCTATTCTTTAGTGCTATTTTTAAATAGTTCTTTTTATAAACTAACGTGGCCTTCTTGTTGAAATGTTGCTCTTACGTCACAGTCTCTTACTTTGACAAGCCTACGAGCGCGCGCTACAGTCGCGAGGAATATAGCTTTTTCTAGAGCGCGTGCAAATCGCTCGTGCGAGGAATACACTAATAAAGCTGGGTCTTGTGACGTAAGAGCAACATTTTAACAAGTTGGGCAAGACCACTTTTTATTTTATAAAATCAACTATTTGGTCTCAGTTCAAGAAAAAGTACTTTTAATTCATATAGCTCGCTTAAGCCTTTGCAATTGGGATTGCGTTACACCAAGGTTCTAGTACGGACTTGGAGTAGTGCGAACTTCACCAAATAATATTATTCGGGTGCCGCCACCAGATATCTTCCAAAATTCTGGCGTCACTTCTACAACATGAAGTTTCCTATCTATATACAAAGTTATTTTATCTATGCACGTGGCGGTGCGCCGCCGCGACAACCTCAAGCGGTAGTAGGTGATTTAAACGTGGGATTTCTCCAGCGATAGATTGGAAGGAACGGTCCCGTTCAATGTCCTCCAAGATGACCAGACTTATCACCACTCGACTTTTTCCTGTGGGGTTTCATCAACAGTCAACCAGATGCCAATAGACGCTTCAATAAACCATCCTGCCATTCAATCGCCAAGAAGTAATATTTCCGAGAGCCAGGGCCTACAATTCACTGTTTATATAGTGCTTGTAAAAATAATGGAAATTTTTCACCTTTACGGCAGCAACAAGCGTTTCCCATGGCGTTCCCTTATAACCAAGTCGCTTTTTTGACATACCAAGGTCTGGCTAAAACACGACGTTCAGTTTACAGGTGAAAAGTGTCCATTATTTCCACAAGCACTATATAAACAATACCTTGCGGGTCCTGGCTCTCGGAAATATTACTTCTTGGCGATTTCCTGGGAGGATGATTTATTTAAGCGCCTATTACAATCCTCGAAGAAAAGCGCCAAAGAATTATTGATCTTCCAACTTGTCGCTTCCATCATTTTTGAATTTGGGGTACGTTCAGCAGAGCTCATCGGACTCACCGGTTAGTAATCGCTGACATCGGTTTCCTACTGTACGCTTTTTCGCGTTTCCGGTTTTGACGTCACGAGAGTCATCGGTTGCTCACCGAAGTCATCGGCTTCAAGAGTCGGTTTTTCCGATGACTGACGTTATTACTGACGTAAAACTGCTATAAAAGCTACGCCATTTTAAAAAACACCGATGACCGAATTTACGACGTCATTATGACGAAAAAGCTCATCGGTGGAAAATATCAAATCCATCGGGTTTTTTTCCGTTGACTGCTGCTGAACGTAGCCTTGATAGTTATAGTTTTTAATGCGCAGGGTTAGCACCATTTTACGAATAGCCAAATGATAAAGTCATCAGAGAGCCATTGTAGAGTATAATATATTTAGATAACTTCTAGCCTATTTAGTGGACTTTAACCTCATTTATATAGCCCATGCAAAAATAAAGTTTAAAATTACTGTAATTTATGTTATTGACCAATTTACAAACGATCCAATCAACTCGAGGGGCACCTATACACTCTTTTACGAAGTCGGCCATTTCATTACAGGCCTAATTTAAAATAGTACAGGCAACAGGGGCGTACCGAAGAGAGTACGTTTGGGGGGGGAGGTAAGTGAAATTTGCCAAGTAAAAACCAAAGTTTGTCAAGTCGTCTAAGTTTGGATTGTTACGGTAATTTCAATTTAAATGTTTCATTAAAATTATAATCGGTGGCGCCATCCACTGTTAGCGGCGGGAACTATATTCTATACAATTGAATTAATGGTACTAATGTACTTTGGAAGTTATAGATGGCGCCACCCGTATAATGATAGAGTTGACGTCTGAGTGCGCCGACTGGAAATTTCAGAATTTGTTTCGCGAAACCACGACTACCGAACGCTGTTATGTCATTCTAGCGGGACTATTCCCAATTCAATGGCGAAAACGGCTCGGCGTCTAGTTATATTGAGTGAAGCATTTGCGTACTCTCTTTATATATAAAGTGAGATACACGAAGAAGAAAACAGATTTGAACGATGTTACAGCAATTTAAAAATCCCATTAAACCCGCTTACTATTTTCTCGTCGTGTATCCCGCTGTAGTAACAAATAGATGCATTTCATCCTGACGAATACTAGTTGTTGTCAGTGATGGGCGCGCTCGTATCTTTGGATACTTTTAGGATACGAGATGATACTTTATCCGAAAAATAAAAATAAAATTATACAATTTTGATATGATCTTCTACATTGCAAAATGATCGCGATAGAATTTTGAAGATAATAAATCGGAAGCGATCTATATTTGAAAAGATTCTTCTCTTACCTAGCCTAGCGAAAAAAAGAGCGGGAATAGAGCTAGTGCTTCCATTTTTTGTATTAGAAATTACACGATAGATTTTTTTCTGGTTTCTCTTCAATTTTGTTTGTATTTGAGAGGAAATATTTTAGCGCCATGTAGATATGCCAATATACACTATTTGAGCGGCGAACCTATCTCACGTGATACTGAAATATAGCCAAACCCGAAACACTGATAAGTGATTGAAGGGAGAGGAGCGGTCAAAGGTCGCCGTTGCCTAACGGTGGGGGGGGGGGGGGAGGGGGTGGCAAACAGGCGGAGGGAGGGGGGACGGAAAGCAGAGACTTTGATTCTGCGCCGCGCAGCCTGAAAGGCGATTTCAAAACTAAAACCAAAACTCCCAAAAGTTATTTTTCCCACCGTCCCACCTTGGAGTAGAGAAGTCCACTTCTTTGCTCCAAGGTCCCACGCAGACGCAGTTAGAGAGTCATGTGTTGCAAACTGGCGGTGTGGGCTGTGGCGATGCAATAGCTTTATTTATTTTCCATTATTTAGTTTTTGAAAATACTAAAATTAAAATCGATCCTAATCCATAAAATCAAAATCAAATGTTGAAGGATTTACTTCTGAATCAATAATCAAAAGATAAAAATTGAAATATTCATTTTAATACTTAGAACTTTTGATATGAAAAAATTTGATTCTACTTTCTCGTGAAACGTATTTGAAATATTTTTAAATATACTTTTCATAATAATGAAAACTAAAGAAGTATTTGAAATGATACTTATCCAAATCTTTAAAGATTTCTATTGATATTTTTCAGGCAAGGGCAAAACAGAATTGAAATGAATTGAAACTCTCATATCTTTAAAGAAATTTGAAAGATCGGGAAAAAATCAAAGGGCCAAAACTAAATAAAATGAAAGATTGTGAATGATTTTGTCGCCATCTTTGCTCAAAAATATCAAAAATTAAATGATATTCTATAGAAATTTCAGAGGGAAAAAATTGATAGTATAGTATAGCTGCTGCCATCTATGTAAAAAGATACGAAAAAGATAGATATAATTTTTTCGTATCTTTTTACATAGATGGCAGCAGCTATACTATACGAAAAAGATAGATATAATTTTTTCCCAACGTGTCCTTTCAGTATTGGAGACGGATGTGCCGTGGTTTTGTTTGTCTTTGTTTTCTTAGTTTTTGTTTTACCGTTATTTTCTAGCTTCCCCCAGTTTTTATTTTTTTCTTTTCTCCCTTCTCGTCCCTATTTAGTTATCTTCCATTTTCCCCCTACCTTGGGGTTTTTTTTTTTGTCTCTCCCTTTCTCCTTCTCTCGCGAAGCCTTGGCTTGTTCCAGTTTTACCGTGGCTGAGGCCATGCCCCAGTCCCACGTGGATGCCGATGCCCCTATGACTTCGGCGGACGAGGGTGACGAGACGGGTTATCCGGCTCTAGGAGAATTCAAAGAAGTGAGAGGAAGAAAAAAGGCACGTGTGGGAGATCATCCTCGTCGCGGGGCCCATATTAAAGTGCAAACTACACGGGTAGGGCCATTTAGGCTTAAACCAAAGGAGGGCTCGAAGACTTTCTCTGACCTTACTACGAAAGAATTCCACAGGTTAGTGGAAACGACGTTTGGCCGTGGCTTGGAGGCCAAGGTGTTGCGAAGCGGGGACCTCTTGATCACGCTTGCTTCGGAGGAACAGCGGAAAACTATCCGCTCATTTTCGTCATTGGGAGATATCCAATACGATATCATATCTGGAGACTCCCCACGGCTATCTGTGTACAAAAAAATAATTGGCGTCCCTAATGATATCAGTAAAGAGGATATCTTGGGGGAGCTCCAAAATGCTGCTGTGGGTGTCACTAGCGTTCGTCGTTTGGGTGGTAGGAGCTCAGCGTACCTCCTGGGATTTTCTGGGTCGGTACCAGACAGAGTCATGTTCTTCAGCAGCTCCTATAGGCTCTTCGACTATGACTCTGGTCCGAGCCAATGTTTTCGATGTAGGAGATATGGCCATTTCGCTAAACATTGTAAGGCGACACTTCAGCATGAGATTTGTGCTCGCTGTGGTCAAGACCACATCTTTGACAAAAACAAAGAGTGTGAAAATCCCCAGTGGTGCATTAACTGCAAAAAAAATCACAATTGCAAGGATCGTCGCTGTCCAAAGTTCCAGCTGGAGAAATCAGTCATCACCATTCAAAGGTCCGAAAATGTGCCTTTTCAAGAGGCCAGAGAACTGGCAAAAAATAGGAGCTATGCAACTGCCACCCGTCCGCCACAGAGATCGGAGAGGTCACAGACGCCTTCGTCATCTACACAGCCGTCTCAAGAATCAATGTTATCAGTCAAATCCCAGCATCACCAGCAATCGTTCCCTACCCCTTCGGCCTTTTTGGGATTGGATGACTTCAAAAATCTCATTCGTGAACTCATCCAGGGCGTGGCCCAACTTTGTACAGGAGGTGCAGCAATTTCCCCCAAATTGGAGGTCGCTCTTAATACGCTACTGGACTCTGCCATCGCTAGGTTTGCCCCTTCCGAAGGCCTTGCCGTCCAGCCCACGAGAGGCCCTGTTCCTCCGCACAAAGGTGTGTCTCCTAAGAAGTCTACAGCTATACCGCAAGATGAAAGAACATAACTTCACTCTTATTCAGTGGAACATTCGAAGTGTGAAAAGGCGCATGGGAGAACTCACAGATGTTATCAGGACGTATAATCCCTCGGTCGTCGCCCTTCAGGAGACGTGGTTGAAACCTACGGATAGACTTAACCTCGATTTTGGTTTCTACACCGTTTTTCGTTGTGATCGCTCAGATCCAACTACTGCTGATGGTGGGGGATTAGCTTTCCTAATAGATAACAGGTTGAATGCAGTCAGGCTGAAACTCCGGAGCAATAAAGGTCCAGAAATCTGCATGGCTTCCATAACTGTCAATGGTAGGGCGGTGACATTAGTCAACATTTATGACCCGCAAAAAACTGCTGATAGGGCTTTCCTGGATGATCTGACGGAGAAAGTGGAAAAGCCTTTTATCATTACGGGTGACTTCAACGCCCATCATACTCTGTGGGGTTGTCTTACCAATAATCGCCAAGGGGACCTCCTCGTTAGCTGGCTCGAGGATACGGACCATATGGTCCTATTAAACACAATAAAACTCAAACGAATGAATGCTCTACGAAGGCGTGCACGAACCACCAGGACAGTCGAAGATTACGTGCGGTACCGGAAAGCTGCGGCAGAATTCCGACGGTATGCAAAAGAGCTCAAAGGAAAAGGCTGGCAGGCTTATTGCAATGGCTTAAATACCCATACCTCCCTTACCCAAGTCTGGAATAGGGTCAAATGGTTCAGTCGAGGTGTCCCTTTTTCACACAACATCACAATAATCCACAATGACAGAGTCCTTTCTCAGCCTAATGACGTTGCCCGAATCCTGGCCGAAACATTCCAACAGCGGGTCCATCTCCCGCCAACAACTTCTCTTCCATCCGGCAAGACGGCGACTAACAACGTTGCTTCATGGGGTATTTACAACCTTGTTTTTACCAAACAGGAATTCGATCGGGTTTTATCCAGTCTGAAGAACTCAGCCCCTGGTGTCGATGACATCTCCAACCTGATGTTGAAGAATACTCCTACAACACTGCAAGCCAAATTATTAGACCTCTTTAATTACCTTTGGGTTCACGGTGTTTACCCCAAGGAATGGAAACATGCCCTCTTACATCCTATCTGTAAGCCTGGCAAAGATCCACACGACGTTCAGTCATACCGTGAGATTTCCCTGCTGCCTAATCTAGGGAAATTGTATGATAGGTTGGGCCTCTTTCGTCTAAACTGGTTTTTGGAAGATAGCGGGGCCATCCCAGACACCCAATCAGGTTTTCGGAAAGGTCGCAGGCCGACAGACAATATTCTGAGACTCACACAAGAGGCTCAGATAGCTATGGCTCGTGGCCACATATGCATAGTGGTTTTCCTTGACCTTAAAGACGCTTTTGGAAGTGTACATCATCATGCATTATTAAAAAAATTGAAAACACTGGGGGTCCCTGGCAACCTTTATGACTGGTTGACAAACTTTTTGACCGAGCGCACTGCGGCTGTCAAGGTTGGTGGTACAGTGTCAGACACATTCCCTATAACTCGTGGCCTCCCTCAGGGGAGTGTTCTCAGCCCTACTCTCTTTAATATAATGCTGGCAGACGCTTCAAAGGGATGTCCAGTGGGCGTACAACACGGTGAACACGCTGATGATCTGGCTATCTGGGCCTCCGGGCCCCATGCCGAGACCCTACAAGAACACATCCAAGTGGCTCTGAACAATATGGAAGTTTATAGTACAGACTGGGGCCTAACATTTCAACCCACCAAATGCAAATATATGGTGATACACAACAAGCGGAATACTGACTTTTATGATGATATTTTCTTCAGTGTGGGTCAGACACATTTGGATAGGGTAGAGACATACGTCTACCTTGGTGTCACTATTGACTCAAAATTAACTTGGCGAAATCACATTGATAGCCTGCACAAGTCCTCTATGAAGAGATTAAATTTACTGAGAGCTGTTTCATCTACATACTGGGGTGCCTCTAGACGAGCTCTGAGGGTTTTATACACTCACCTCATTCGTTCACGCTTGGATTACTCTTGTTTGGTATATAGTACGGCGGCGAAAACTCACTTAGATAAACTAGACAGAGTGCAAAATGCAGCGCTTAGGGCGATTCTTGGAGTTCCCAAATCTACTCGCATTGCTTTGATGGAGGCAGAAGCAGCCATCATGCCACTTTCTCACAGACGAGAATTGTTGGGAGTTCAATATCTAGCAATAGCGGCGGCATCAGATACTCCAGAATATTACAGGAGGCACGTTCAATCGAGTATTGCCGAATTGCGACCCTACGAAAATAAATGGCAATCACATAAAACTCCTCCCATGCTTAAGTATTGGAAGAAGCTGGAGTCACTTAACCTTGCTTGGTACCACGATCAGGAACAAAGGAACGAGACCATTCCTCCCCCGCCCCCTTGGGGGGCTGTTAATGCGGTGGTGAATTGTGACTGGCTACGGCTTTCTAAGGGTAATACATCTGATGTAGAACTATATCAGCTATTTTTCTCAGAACTGGACCGCATGCACCATAATCAGACCATTATTTATACTGATGGATCTGTAAGGGATGATATTGGCTGTGCAGGTGCCAGTTTTTGCATTCCGGACATGAGGGTAGACAACCAAACTTTGGTGGACCCGGGCCTTTCCATTAGTACCGTGGAACTGTTTGCGATCAACCAAGCATTGCGGTATGCTCAGAGGAATTCCATTGGAGATATAATCATATGTTCCGATTCTAAATCAGCTCTCATCATGCTCTCTGGTTTTAATTCAGATCCCCAAGTTTTAACTTTTCGGGCCTTGAGTGCTACATACAAGGGCAAAATCTCATTGTTATGGTGTCCTTCACATATAGGAGTGCCGGGTAATGTTGCTGCGGACCGCTGTGCCGACATTTCTAACATCTCTTGTCCCCCTCTAATTTCAGTGTTTCTCCCAAATTCTAAATCTTGTCTGAAATTGCGTTGTACTAAATTGTTTAATGACATATGGACTTCTGAATGGAAAAAATTTGTGCAAAGTCGTGCTCAGGGTTTTTATAAATCTGATCCCACCAGTGACGTCATTTCTGCTTTGAGACTTCCACGTTGGAAGGACTCCCTCATTGCCAGGTTCATATGCGATCGTTTACCTACAAATGAAAGACTATATAATATAAATTTGCGATCTTCCAACATATGCTCAAGCTGTTCTTATGATAAGGTGCAGTCTGTGGATCATCTTCTTTTCACTTGTGAGAGTGGTCAAAAAATTCGACCTAGGCTCCTGGGTTCTCTAGTCACCGGCAAATATGATACAAATAGAAATGGTGTAAAAAAATCAGTTCAGCATGGAGACCTGGCGATTATTAACGATCTTTGTGACATTTTTAAAGTGGCGAAAATTAATTAATGTTATGTTCCTACCTTTGTTTTGCCTAGTTTTTTAATTGGCTGTCATTAGATTTCGTCTGTTGTCAGTTTTTTCTATTTTCGTTTTTGTTTTTTAATTTTTCCTCTTCTTTGTTCTGGTGCTAAGTCCTTTTATGTAATTTTGGAGTGTGTGGTGCGAAGACCCCGCTGTCATAGGCACCAAATAAATATCTTTCTTATTTTGAAAAAAAAGATATAATTTTTTTTGTGCATCACTGGTTGTTGTTTAACTGAACTGCTTTGAATAACTGGAATTATTCAAACCCAAATAGAACATAAACAATTCAAACACGTATTACTGAAATATTAACGTAAGAGCAACCGACACTGTATCACACCATATGATCACACGTTAGCTTTACCCAACGCAACTTTAGGAATATTGGCTTGTGAAATTTTCAGTTTCCTGAAGAATATCACTATAATATTCACGACTTACCTAATTTACCCTAAGTAAAAAAACTGTAACATTAAACTATTTTTATACATTTTATACAGATTGCCAAATTTAACGTAGAAAATGAACACTGAAATAATAACGAACAACCGATTTACTCTATCACGCGTCTATCTGCCTTTCAATTTTATAAGGTGCTGTAGGAAAAATGACTATTTAAAAAGCTTTTACCACAAGGCTGAACTAAAGTTCCGACACACTAGCTGCCTAGCATAGCAATCAGGTCTTGTAAGTTATACATAAGGAGAAGCAACTACATAGAAATCTCAAACATAATGAATGATTTTAGGGAAGTAAATTGCTGAGAAATTCTAAATGATTTGTTGTAATATCGTTTACCATCAATTTAGGAGTTTTTTTAATTAACTAACATGTTTCATAATTTACATTTTGCCAAGTCCACCTCGATTTGCCAACTCTACAAAGCTTTGGGGGGGGGGGGGGGCTCCACCCCCTGCCCCCTCCCCAAAGGTACGTCCCTGCGTACGGGGTGACATTTGTGTCGGGGTCAGAAAAAACCACGAAAAACTGGGTCGGGTCCGGGTTGTTTTGAATTTTCACTTTTAAGCGATTTCTAATTACAAAAGTGACGAGAATAGTCGTATCGCTTCAGCGGCCGACTATTTAAAAGTAAAAATAAATCCATAATTGTTTCAAAAATGTGATACTTTCTATTCTTCACAAGTAAAAAATTTACTGACAAAACAGACTGCATTACAGGCTTCGTGATGCTGGAAACAAAGTCGTCTATAATAATCGGAGGAATGCACGTCATATCCATATAATATTAATTTGGGTGGTTTTTCTTACCAAATACCGGTGAAAAATAAATCCGATAGGTAAGATATTATCGACAATAAAAGCATTTCACGCAACAAATTCTCTCTCTTAGGCCACAAATCCCTTAGAAAAATGTCTCAAGAAATCTTAAGAAAATCCTAAGGAGCTCTAACTTCTCTATGAGGGTTTGAACGATTGGAAATATTAACTTAAGAACTCTTTGGAAAGTGAAAGGGAAGTTTTGAGACAAATTGCTTTGGAATATATTGGGAACATATTTCTTAAGATTTCTGAAGAAAATCAAATGGAAATTTTGAGAGACAACTTTTAAGGAAATATTGCGACAATTGGTCGTTGGAAAACCTAAGAAAATTGAAGGGAATTTTAGAGAATTTATTTTTACTTATAATAGTAGTCTAATAATTCTAAGCATAAATAAAGGGAAGTTTTGCAAGAATTTTAGTTTTATTAAATTACAATTTTTCGAGAATAGGGCACAATATTAAACTTTTAGAGATATAGGAAAAATGATCTGCGCAAATATAACCAGATCTTGTTATATAAAAAATAAAACATTTTTTGGGATTAAATATTTAATAACCATCAAATCTAAATGGATTGTCAAATATTTTAACATTCCACAAAAAATCCAAATTTATAATCATTATTCAATACAATTAATTTCTGTCTAAATTTCTTTGATAATTGTTTAGGGAAATTGTTGGGGAAATATTTAGGGAACTATTTGGATAATTTTTAGAGAATTATTTGGGAAACGTTTAGGGAATTATTTGGGAAATGTTTAGGGAATTATTTGGGAAATGGTATTCTTTAGAATATATGTTTTTAAAATAACTCATTCTTTAGAATATGTTTTTAGAAAAACTCATTCTTTAGAATATGTATTTAGAAGAACTCATTCTTTAGAATATATGTTTTTAGAAAAACTAATTTTTTAGGGTGTTTTAAGAATTTATTTTAAAACATTTCTTAAGAAAATCTTTAGAATGGTCATGGGAAAAAGGTGCTAAACTTCCCAATGTTTTCTAAGGGTAACTATTAAGAAATTCCCAAACGTTTTCGTTACAAATGTTCTTAAGATTTCTTAAGATAATTATTGTAAGGGATTAACTCTAAACCGTAAAGACATTTTACCGGATTTTTCTAATAAAAAGGTTTTATAAAAAATAAAATTCTTACAATATTGTTGAGGAAGAAAGGTAGTTCTCAACCCTTCAGATCAATTTCGGTTCAAGGAACCCTCCAGAAACTGGAAAATTTTTATTCTTCTTTCAAAATGTTCAACCAAATTCTCTGAAAATAGTTCTCCAAAGTCAATATAAACGATCATTTCGCAGTGGAAAACGCAATGTATACCTAATTTAATTCAAGTATAAAGCCGGCTGCACACTCGAGACCCGACGTGACATGAAATTAGAAAAAATCCTAATTTCGCACACGCTTGGTTTTGGAAACGACGCATGCTTGAGCGCCCAAAATTCGCTAAGGTTTCAAAAAAGTAAGAGAAAATGAATAAAATTGCAAAAAATGACACGATCTCTAAATGTGCGATTTTTTTCAAAAGTAATAAATTTGAATACATTTGACCAATTTTAATCAAAATGATTAATTTTAATTAAAAATGATAAATTTTTAAAGAAAATTATTAAACTTGATTTACTGTGTGAAATCGGTGTAATGTCTAGAAAAAATATTCGAAAAAATTTGATTAATTTTGATCAATTGTATCAATTTGATCAAATTAGAAAAATTAAATTAAATTAAATTTAGAGAAAATGTACGAAGATGACTAAAATCGTCAAAATATCTGAAAAAACGTTAAAAATAAAATTTCTTTTTAAAATTTGATAAAATTTAATCAGTTTTATCAAATTTGAAAAAGAAACTATTTTATCTTTTTCGAGATATTTTGACAATTTTATTTATCTCGGTACATTTTCTTTAAAATTTTAAAATTCTGTTGATTTTGATCATCTTTTTCTGATCAAATTGATACAATTGATCTATAAGGATCAATCCTATTTACTTAAAATTTAACATATTTGATCTTTTGTGAACCAGTTATTGGTTTTCTCTCACATATTTTCCATTTTAGCCAATTCTATATATCTATAACAATCATATTGACCTAGAGTAGTAGTAAAAGACGGTTACCTACGTATACGGTAATTAAAATAATAAACACCATGTACGGTATAAGAGTTTTAATAAAAATTAAAAACAACGACTAGTTTCGCGCGCTCTGTACCAAGGCATCAACAGGTCTGGTCTGGGGAACTAAGTACAAATTTAGAAGTAAACTTTTTCGTTATGTATAAAAACGTTTGAACCAAATATCAGCTATTAAGTAGCCCGGGCTGTTGTCTCTATTGAGACATTGGTTAGATTTTCGCTTTTTTAATATTTCTAAAGATTCGTGTATATGAAGTTTGAGGTAGTGGTCAGTAATTACAGTATTGTTGGCGTTTTTTATATTGATGGAATGATTAGGGTTAGCGGTGTTCAGCAAGAGCGGAATAATGGACTTCTTTATTTTTAATATCGTTGAAACGAAATTTCAAGTTTCTTATCGATTGTCCTATGTAAACCATATCGCAAGAACACGATATTTTATAAATACCTTATCATTCCGAACCGCTTCGGTCTCGACTTCATTCCGAACTAATCGTTCTCGTCTTCATTCCGAACCGCTTCGGTCTCGTCTTCATTCCGAACTACTTCGGTCTCGTCTTCATTCCGAAACGCTTCGGTCTCGTCTTCATTCCAAACCGCTTCGGTCTCGTCTTCATTCCAAACCGCTTCGGTCTCGTCTTCATTCCAAACCGCTTCGGTCTCGTCTTCATGCCAAACTACTTCGGTCTCGTCTTCATTCCGAACTTCTTCGGTCTCGTCTTCATTCCGAACCGCTTCGGTCTCGTCTTCATTCCGAACTATTTCAGTCTCGTCTTCATTCCGAACCGCTTCGGTCTCGTGTTCATTCCGAACCATTTCGGTCTCGTCTTCATTCCGAACTACTTCGGTCTCGTCTTCATTCCGAACCGCTTCGGTCTCGTGTTCATTCCGAACCACTTCGGTCTCGTCTTCATTCCGAACCACTTCGGTCTCGTCTTCATTCCGAACCACTTCGGTCTCGTCTTCATTCCGAACTACTTCGGTCTCGTCTTCATTCCGAACTAATCGTTCTCGTCTTCATTCCGAACCACTTCGGTCTCGTCTTCATTCCGAACCGCTTCGGTCTCGTCTTCTTTCCAAACCGCTTCGGTCTCGTCTTCATTCCAATCTACTTCGGTCTCATCTTCATTCCGAACTTCTTCGGTCTCGTCTTCATTCCGAACCACTTCGGTCTCGTCTTCATTCCGAACCGCTTCGGTCTCGTCTTCATTCCGAACCGCTTCGGTCTCGTCTTCATTCCGAACCGCTTCGGTCTCGTCTTCATTCCGAACTACTTCGGTCTCGTCTTCATTCCGAACCGCTTCGGTCTCGTCTTCATTCCGAACTACTTCGGTCTAGTCTTCATTCCAAACTACTTCGGTCTCGTCTTCATTCCGAACTAATCGTTCTCGTCTTCATTCCGAACTACTTCGGTCTCGTCTTCATTCCGAACCGCTTCGGTCTCGTCTTCATTCCGAACCGCTTCGGTCTCGTGTTCATTCCGAACCACTTCGGTCTCGTCTTCATTCCGAACTACTTCGGTCTCGTCTTCATTCCAAACTACTTCGGTCTCGTCTTCATTCCGAACTAATCGTTCTCGTCTTCATTCCGAACCGCTTCGGTCTCGTCTTCATTCCGAACCGCTTCGGTCTCGTCTTCTTTCCAAACCGCTTCGGTCTCGTCTTCTTTCCAAACCGCTTCGGTCTCGTCTTCTTTCCAAACCGCTTCGGTCTCGTCTTCATTCCAATCTACTTCGGTCTCATCTTCATTCCGAACTTCTTCGGTCTCGTCTTCATTCCGAACCACTTCGGTCTAGTCTTCATTCCAAACTACTTCGGTCTCGTCTTCATTCCGAACTAATCGTTCTCGTCTTCATTCCGAACTACTTCGGTCTCGTCTTCATTCCGAACCGCTTCGGTCTCGTCTTCATTCCGAACTACTTCGGTCTAATCTTCATTCCAAACTACTTCGGTCTCGTCTTCATTCCGAACTAATCGTTCTCGTCTTCATTCCGAACTACTTCGGTCTCGTCTTCATTCCGAACCGCTTCGGTCTCGTCTTCATTCCGAACTACTTCGGTCTAGTCTTCATTCCAAACTACTTCGGTCTCGTCTTCATTCCGAACTAATCGTTCTCATCTTCATTCCGAACTACTTCGGTCTCGTCTTCATTCCGAACCGCTTCGGTCTCGTGTTCATTCCGAACCACTTCGGTCTCGTCTTCATTCCGAACTACTTCGGTCTCGTCTTCATTCCAAACTACTTCGGTCTCGTCTTCATTCCGAACTAATCGTTCTCGTCTTCATTCCGAACCGCTTCGGTCTCGTCTTCATTCCGAACCGTTTCGGTCTCGTCTTCTTTCCAAACCGCTTCGGTCTCGTCTTCATTCCAATCTACTTCGGTCTCATCTTCATTCCGAACTTCTTCGGTCTCGTCTTCATTCCGAACCACTTCGGTCTCGTCTTCATTCCGAACCGCTTCGGTCTCGTCTTCATTCCGAACCGCTTCGGTCTCGTCTTCATTCCGAACCGCTTCGGTCTCGTCTTCATTCCGAACTAATCGTTCTCGTCTATATTCCGAACCGCTTCGGTCTCGTCTTCATTCCGAACCGCTTCGGTCTCGTCTTCATTCCGAACTACTTCGGTCTCGTCTTCATTCCGAACTACTTCGGTCTCGTCTTCATTCCGAACTTCTTCGGTCTCTTCTTCATTCCAAACCACTTCGGTCTCATCTTCATTCCAAACCGCTTCGGTCTCGTCTTCATTCCAAACTACTTCTGTCTCGTCTTCATTCCGAACTTCTTCGGTCTCGTCTTCATTCCGAACCGCGTCGGTCTCGTCTTCATTCCGAACCGCTTCGGTCTCGTCTTCATTCCAAACCGCTTCGGTCTCGTCTTCATGCCAAACTACTTCGGTCTCGTCTTCATTCCGAACTTCTTCGGTCTCGTCTTCATTCCGAACTATTTCAGTCTCGTCTTCATTCCGAACCGCTTCGGTCTCGTGTTCATTCCGAACCATTTCGGTCTCGTCTTCATTCCGAACTTCTTCGGTCTCGTCTTCATTCCGAACTACTTCGGTCTCGTCTTCATTCCGAACCGCTTCGGTCTCGTGTTCATTCCGAACCACTTCGGTCTCGTCTTCATTCCGAACTACTTCGGTCTCGTCTTCATTCCGAACTAATCGTTCTCGTCTTCATTCCGAACCGCTTCGGTCTCGTCTTCTTTCCAAACCGCTTCGGTCTCGTCTTCATTCCAAACTACTTCGGTCTCATCTTCATTCCGAACTTCTTCGGTCTCGTCTTCATTCCGAACCGCTTCGGTCTCGTCTTCATTCCGAACTACTTCGGTCTCGTCTTCATTCCGAACCGCTTCGGTCTGGTGTTCATTCCAAACCAATTCGGTCTCGTCTTCATTCCGAACTAATCGTTCTCGTCTTCATTCCGAACCGCTTCGGTCTCGTCTTCATTTCAAACCGCTTCGGTCTCGTCTTCATTCCAAACTACTTCGGTCTCGTCTTCATTCCGAACTTCTTCGGTATCGTCTTCATTCCGAACCGCTTCGGTCTCGTCTTCATTCCGAACTACTTCGGTCTCGTCTTCATTCCGAACCGCTTCGGTCTCGTGTTCATTCCGAACCACTTCGGTCTCGTCTTCATTCCGAACTACTTCGGTCTCGTCTTCATTCCGAACTACTTCGGTCTCGTCTTCATTCCGAACTAATCGTTCTCGTCTTCATTCCGAACCGCTTCGGTCTCGTCTTCATTCCGAACTACTTCTTTCTCGCTCGGAATCTGAACCGAAGTGCTTCCTCTTCGTCGGGTAGAGTCTAATTGAAATAAATATTATAAATAATAACTACTTCCATATGTACGCGTAGACGTTTCCCACTTATTTGGAATAATTATTAAAAGTTTTAAAAGTTAACCCGATAATAGGTTCCAAAATATTTAAAAGTAATTTTGAAGATACACATTTCGCGGTATTTCACGGAACTTAATATTTAACGTCCTAGTTACTATGACTGATTAGTCAAACGGTATGTTTGGGTTTTATTGAAGCTTTGAGAGCTAATTAAGGGAAAACCCTGCGAAAATTTAGTAAAGTTTCTGCCACCAGATGAGGTAAGAACTCGTTGAGTAAAGTAAAGCTCCAATAAATTATAGCAAAAACAGTACTAGTAAATGAAAATAAAGCAATTAAATCATAACCTTAAAGGTACAAAAATTTATTTAATCTGATGATTTAAGCATAATTAGGTCCACCTATAACTAATGCCATTGGAAAATGATTTGACCGTTGACCCATACGAAACCCCAATCAGCTGGGCAAATCGGTCTTCCTCCCCCTCCCTTACAAATAATGTCTCAAGAAATCTTAAGAAATATTTTTCGGTAATCTTTGGAATTTCTTAAGAAATAGCCATTGGAAATATGGGGCATATTGGTCCCTTTAAATTAATTCTTAAGAAACCCCAAGGAATGTTTTTTTTCTAAAAACATATATTCTAAAGAATACCATAAAATTCCCTAAACATTTCTCAAGGAAAACCTTAACCTTTCCCAAAGAATTCCCAAACCATTTCCCAAAAGAATTTCCTAAACCTATACCAAAGAAGTCCAAAACCATGTCCCAAAGAATTCTCTAAAAATTTCCCAAAGAATCCCCTACACGTTTCCCAAAGAATTTTAGACATAACTTAATGATACCAAATAATGATTATAAAAGCTGAACGCTTTGAAACATCGACTTCTAATTAATTAATACCTTGGCGGCAATATAAGATAATTTAGAAAAAAAAAAGAAGATATTGCGTGTTTACAAGTGTTCAAACTAATAAATATGATAAAACTAGAGTCTATAAGTCGTCATTTATAATAATTAAACGTCGAAATTGGAAATGTTCTCTGAACCTATTAAAAATTATAACCTATTTGACAAAATTAATCACACCCCACCTTTTTATTACACCATTCCCATGAAAATTGGATTTAAAAATTGTCGATATGAGTGGTTATTAGCTGGTTCGTCAATTTGATATAATTAGATGGTTAATCCGAAAATATTACATTTTACAATTTTATCTTCAAAAAAGACCGGTACTTCCCAAAACCAACAACCAGATAACGGATCCGAAAATGTAAAATCGTCACATTAAACATCTTACTACTTTATTATAATTATTTATTTATTTATTAGTAATTAATTTTAATAAAGTAGTAAGAGGTATTCACCTACCTATCTTGCTAAAGGTATTCGCATCGGGAAAATAGGGTTTATCAATAGAAAAATAAGCTTACCCTTACAAAAATGTCTCAAGAAATCTTAAGAAAATCCCAAGGAGCTCTAAGTTATCTATAGGGGTTTGAACGATTGGAAATATTAACTTAAGAACTCTTTGGAAAGTGAAAGGGGAGTTTTGAGACAAATTGCTTTGGAATATATTGGGAACATATTTCTTAAGATTTCTGAAGAAAATCAAAAGGAAATTTTGAGAGACAACTTTTAAGGAAATATTGGAAAATTGGTCGTTGGAAAACCTAAGAAAATTGAAGGGAATTTTATAAAATTTATTTTTACTTGTAATAGTAGTTTTAAGAATTCTTAGCATAAATAAAGGGAAGTTTTGCAAGAATTTTAGTTTGATTAAATTACAATTTTTCGAGAAAAGGGCCCAATTTTAAACTTTTAGAGATATAGGAAAAATCATCTGCGCAAATATAACCATCAAATCTAAATAGATTGTCAAATAATTTAACATTCACAAAAACAAATCCAAATTTATAATCATTTTTCAATACCATTAATTTCTGTCTAAATTTCTTTGATAATTGTTTAGAGAAATCTTGGGGTAATATTTAGGTAATTCTTTGGGAAATATTAAGGAAATTATTTGGTAAATTTTTAGGGAATTATTTGGTAAATGTTTAGGGAATTATTTGGTAAATGTTTAGGGAATTATTTGGGAAATGTTGGGGGAATTATTTGGGAAATGTTTAGGGAATTATATGGTATTCTTTAGAATATATGTTTTTAGAAGAACTCGTTCTTTAGAATATATATGTTTATAAAAACTCATTCTTTAGAATATATGTGTTTAGAAGAACTCATTCTTTCGAATATATGTTTTTAGAAAAACTCATTTATTAGGGTTTTTAAGAATTTATTTTAAACATTTCTTAAGAAAATCTTTAGAATGGTCATGGGGAAAAGGTGCCAAACTTCCCAATGTTTTCTAAGGGTAACTCTTAAGAAATTCCCAAACATTTTCGTTATAAATGTTCGAAAGATTTCTTAAGATAATTATTGTAAGGGTTTATCAATAGAAAAATAAGCTTACACCAGAAGGAGATAAAGGGGAAGGATGGCACTGCCCATATGCTATAATGCTTTACGAGTGTAACAACAGTTCGACCAACCTCGAATTTCGTGATTTTTTCTAATTGGCTGACAAGCGTATGCCGTAATGATGACATACGATGTCGTCAGAATCGTCAGCTCACGTGACTCACTGACGTCGCGAAAGACGCAAAAACAGATTGCTATGGCGGCGAATCTTAGTAAATCTGTTCAAGTTGATTTACTTTCGCGGGGTAAAAGGTATAAATCTACCCAAGTTAATATAAAGCCATTTCAAGTTAAATGTTTAAGTAAATACGTGCAAACAGACGGTTCTAAAGTTCAGGAAAGCGATAGTAAAAAGAGGAAACTAAACGATTCGGTAAGCCTTGTTTAATAACTAATTTTCTAACTTTGATGCTGACCCAAACTAGTCCTTAGTTTCCGGTTTTAATAATTTAATTAAAAACAAATACTACTTTAAAAGGTAATTAAAATCTGAGATAAAATACATACCTCCAGGTTTCCAAACAAACAAAGTCTACATCGTCGAGTTACTCGAGTCGACTTAAGCAGACAACAAGGCGGAATTGTACCGCGGAGATCTCTCGGGACTACGTTTTTTTTGGAAGTAAATTGGTTTAAAAAAGTGTGTACTCCCGCCATATTTTCGCGCTTTTTTGAGGTTGGTCGGACTGCCGTTACAGTAGAGAACCCTTGTGTCATCATTCCCCTTTATCTCCTTCTGCTTACAACCTTTTGACAATTTAAAAAAATAAAAATTCCAAATTGTTTTTGAAAATTAAAAGTTACGTAGGAAAACTCCAAAAATTTCGGCGCGCCAAAAAATAAATGACTTAGCGGCGGCAGAAACAATATCGGCTACAGCGACGTTGGATCGGCGGCGCTAGGCTCTAGTTGAGCTAAGTAGCTAATTTTATTGAAATTACAATTTTTAAACTTTTTGGTTGTTAGGCCTATTCATTGATTGATTGTATTACTAGGAGGCGCCAACTTTATATTATTTCTAAAATCCAAAGATTCACTAAAATACACTGCTCTACATAATTTACATGGTGCTATTGATAGTCAAATTAGAAGAAAAAAAACATAGAATAAATAACCGCAGACGCAAAATTCCCCCAAAATCAACGTTTTTTTTAAAAAAAATCCTTTTTTCCCACAGAGCCAAAATGGACCCCAAAAATTCCCACAATAGGGGAAATTTCCCACAATCTGGCAACACTAGTAGTGCGTTCCAGATACAGGGCGAATGAGTACATAAAAGCATATGTAACATAATTACTCATAAGTATGCCACCAGCTCTATTTCTTCACTAAAGGTTTGTTTGACGTCATCGAATATCAAATGTCAATTATGTTGTCGCGCAATTAGCTCTACTTCCGATAAACCGACGGCCATTATTTTAGTAAACAAACCGGTTTGAACAACCAAGACTTCGGAGCTAATGAAAAAAGCTTTCGGAAATTCAGTTGGCATAAATTAGACATTTTGTAGACCCTAAAACCTACTTTTTCTTGATTAATTGTCCCTAGAAAACGTGTGCGGAGTCCTACTGTAATTCCTTATAAAATTGCACTTCTTCTAACACTTAATTTGTAAAGGTAAAACAATGATTTGGCTCAAAACATGTTCATTTTTCACAGACAATCATTACAATAACACGAGGCGTAAAAACATTTGGGTAGTACCAACTTGTTATTTTTCATAACCTATTATTTCAGTGACAAAATGTACGATTTTGACCATACCAACTCCATTAAAGGTTTTCGAGTATGCTCTACAGTTTACTCATTGAAACCTTTCGTCTACCACCTAGCGTTCAAAAACTACAAATTCTAAAACCGTGAAAAAGTTCACGATTTTTTCTGAAATTCACAAATAACAACGACCTCCAACGAGAGAGTACATACTAAAAATTTCACATTTCTAGAAGGTATAGTTTTTGAGAAAATTGCCTGGGCCGATCAAATAAAGACACCCTGTATAATAAAATTAAAATAAACCTAGTGCTTGACAAGGGGTCACGTACCCGAAAGCTCGCAATTTAAACGTTTATAAAATTATGTTTTAAAACCATGAAGTATCAGTCGTGTTATTTTAATTTTATTATCATTTTTAACCATGGACACAAAATTCAATTAATATGACACCCTGTATATTATATTTTTAATAATTTATTCTTTACTGTATTCCATTTGGTATTTGTTTTGTTTTATTTCACGTTTCGTTCTGACGTATTGGTCTCACGCGACATTTTTAAAATCTGGTTCTTTTAAATTTATATTAGCATATATAACATATAGGCGAAAACTATTCGCTAGTTTTGGAGTAATTTTTTAGGAAATAGCGAGCAACTTCAAAATACAGTTTGGCTGTTATAGTATGGAAGAAGTTGGTAGTTTGGGGTAAAAGGTGTACTCTTTTCGTCCCAAAGCGAGCGAATAGTTTTGGCCTAATTACTCATAAGTATGCCACTAGCTCTATTTCTTCACTAACGGTTTGTTTCACAGATATTGCGTCATCTGTACTCTACGAATTATTTGACGTCATATATGATGTCACATTTGACGTCATCGAATCTCAAATGCCGACTATGGCGTCGCGCAATTAGCTCTACGTCTGATAAACCGACGGCCATTATTTTAGTAAACAAACCGGTTTGAATAACAAAGGCTAATACCCTATTCCGACGAGGCTAATAAAACTGGGTTCAGTAAACCAAAGTTAAATTATTATAACACATTTCAGTATAGCTAAATTAGCTCTGGTTTCAAAAACGGGATCTAAACCCGGGTTTGAAAACCTCGTCTGTAAAGAGTATTAGGAGCTAAAATGAACTACAACATAGTGTCAAGTTCTGTTAATGTAATTAATTTACAAATTAATGAAGTTCTCGGAGACTCACGTTCTAAAATAAATTTGCATTGTCAAATAAAAGAAGCAGGTTTATTGGAAAAAGTGGTTGAAATTCAAATTCTGGTTGAGCTTTTCCGGGGCATCTACAAGGTTGGACGTTTTGCAAATTCATTTGAGCCTAGGCCTACCTCTTCAAGGGTTGATATGGGTTTTAAAAACGCTGATGGAATATCCTACTTCGACGACTTGTTCCATTTTCGGAAAGTGATCTCTGAAACGAACCGTATGGGTCATTTTCCAGAACCGTTTCTTTTTCTAAACTTTTCATTCATTATTTAACTTCATCCGCACAAACCGAGCGAGTTTATAAATTTCAATAAAGCTACATTGGGCTGACTAAAATTCCGACGCAAAAAAGTATTTCTCAATTGAGAGGTTTCCCAGTGGCTTAAATAAATATGTTAGTAGCCAATAGTGTGACTCCCAAAATTACTAGGATGAATTAAAAGGTTAAAATCTAACGTAGTCCACCTTTTTACTGGTTCGTGGTGAAACAAACCGTTAGTGAAGATTTTTTAATGGAATAAATGTGCAGTGGATGGAGGCGTAAATTAAGCTAGACGTTTCAAACCTGTACACAAAGATGGGCACTATCATATCTTTTTTGAATCTGATACTTTTTTGTGATCGATTTCCGAAATATACCTTATAATTCTATCAATTTTGATACGATTTTTAACACCAATAATTATATACAAATTGATTGGTTGTGATTCCACGGATTTTATTGATAGAAAAATTGATCGTAATAGTGATAGTGGCTTTATATTAAAAAAATTGAGAGGAATAAAATTGATCGAGAAAAGTTTATCATCATTGATTTTAAATTTATATTTAAACATTGCGGGTTTTTTTAAAAAAATGATCACGGTAGTGATATTGGCGCCATCTATACGATTTGAGAGGTAAATGATAGATAGGATAAATTTGTACATCTTGTTTCTGACGCATTGTTCATTTCAACCTCCCCCCCTCACTAAAGTTCGAGAAGAAATACAAATTTATTTTCGCCTTCTCTAGCAAACGCGCCACCGTGATGCCAGTAGGAGTATGGGGGCTGACAAAAAGGGGGTAGGCTCGTGGTTTGTGCTCGGTCTGTCTCAACGTTACTGGATTCAAGGTTCACGTTATCCTAAGCACGGCCAACTTCGATATTGCGCTATACATTAAAGTTGGCCGTGTCCTAAAAAAGGCGCCAACTACAGTGATTGCTGATTGGTGGTTTAGAATTTTCGATGTCATCACGTGGGCTTGGTGGGTAGCTGAGAGCCACGGAACTCTGCATCTTTTGTGTAAACTGTAATCAAATTCTAGAAATTTCTTTTGGGCGGGGTAAATACAACTAAAACCAAACCAAACCAGACATTATTCGCTGGATGAGGGTGCGTGGTTCGCCCTACGATTGGAAAGCCTACCATTGTGAAGTCGTTTGACTCGTTTGAAATTTAGAATTTTTGTTTAAAAGGTAAAAATTATTTTCATAAATTATAACTTACTACTTTTGTAACAGAAAGGGCTTTAGATAAAAATTGATAGTGATTTGATAGTGGTGCTTTCTAAAGATTTTTGAAAGGTAAAAAAATACATCAGGTACTTAGGAAGTACTAAGATTTGATTTTAATTTGATTTTTAAACTTTGTGGGTTTTTAGAAAAAAATTTGATCGGGTATTGAGGCATTGTTAGAAAATTTGATCGGAATAGTGATAGTGGCGCTATATTAAAAAAATTGAGAGGGAAAAATTGATCGGTTTAAGTTATTGATTTGAAAATGATATTGAAACGTTGCGGGGTTATAAAAAAAAATTGATCGTGATAGTGATATTGGCGCCATCTTGATGATTTTGAGAGATAAAAAGATAGATAAGGAAAACAAGTGCCCATCTCTGCCTGTACACTACAACAGTTCATCTACTGTATCTCTACTTTTTACGTCTTCGAGGGGACTTTGTACCCTAGGAGGGGTTATACAACCACCGTGTCTGTCTGTCTGTGGGTGGGTCTGTCTCAGGCCCGTAGCCAGGGGGGGGGGGATCTCTTTCGCCCGACCTAGCCATTTCTGCAACTCAACTCCGACGCCCCCTTTTGGGACAATTCTCCCCTCCTAAAATATGGTTCGCCCGCTCTATATCGATATCCTGGTTACGGCCCTGGTCTGTCTGTCTGTGGGTCTGTCTGTCAAACCTGCGAACGCGTTCGCATTTTCGGGGCAAAGGTTTTTCCAAAAGCGCCCTCTTTTTGTCATTGGGTGTAGTATAATTTTTTAATCGGCCGGGATTCGAACCCGAGCCCTTTTGCACGACAGGTGAGCGTTCTACCGCAGAACCACGGATACAGTTACGCTTTACTGAAAATTAAACACTCTTCTGAGGAGAGGTATATTTTGGCTTGCCAACTTGTTAATATTTTACTACGATACATGCGACGGAGTTCATAGTGTTGTTCTACATTTCAATTAAAATGTCACGGAAAGCATTAAAACCCTGAATTCATTTACCTTCATTTTATGGTTTTCTGATTGGGCAAATTTAGTCAAACTAGAGTTATTTGAACTTATAATATGGTGAGCAACAACTTTCTAGTTGGAACCAAATCCGTAAACCCAACAGTTCTCGAGATAGATTTTGAATGACCTTGAAGACATGGCTCAAAGTCATTCAATTTGCTACTAGTAAATGTCAACCTGCTCGAGAAATGTTCCATAGAAATTTAAAATTAAAAACAAAACCCGTTTTTCAGTTAGTTATAATTTTTCGGTTTAAGTGGACACCCTGTATAGGAGAGGATCACTTTTCTAATGGTGAAGAGAATGTCTAACGACGTCGACGATTTGCGAAATATGGTGATCAATACCTTCAACCAAATGACGCCGATGTACCTTCGCGCGTTAACAAGTTCCTTTCGTCGCCCGTTTATGTACTGTTTAAGGAGATGTTATTCCATATTCAAGCAACTGTTGGATATATCATGGTCACCTGTATTAGGAAAAGGCCCCTGTTATTAGAGATGGCCATGATTCTCTCCGATTCTTTGAAAAACGCGACTTTACTGGAGAGCTTGGTGCTATCTATTTATTGAAAAGGAAGCTAAATTTTAAAATAGCCAGATGATAACGTCGTCAGAGAGCCTTTGTCGATTATTATATTTATTTCACGCTCTTTAACCTACATTATATATCCCAGGTAAAAATATTGGTTAAAATTACTTTTTGTTGTTGGCCAATTTACAATTGATTAAATCAACGCGAGGGGTGATACGCCTTCTTAGGTATAAAGATGTAGCTGAACTGTCTATTTTTGATGTCGGAGCATTTATTTTTGGTTCCATATCTAGGGTGTCTGCACTGGTAGTACAATAGCAGGCGCAAAAGGAGCCGCTGCCTCTGTTAGAGCGACTGGATTAATTTCCGGTTTGGATGAACACCAAAATGGCATTGCATCGGTTCCGTTGTTATTATTTGGGAATTGACCATTTGAAATTTACTGTTGGACTCGCGAAGTTAAGTAATCGAGTGTGGGCTCATGACAGGTGCCGATTCTGCTTTCCTCCACTACCGTTAATTGCATTCAACGGCGTTGAATCTAGAGCGAGGGAACTTCCCCAATTAAGAATGACGACAACCCTGCCAGTGAAGGTGTAGAATCTAATCAGTATATAATTAACCGTTTCACATACATGTAACGTGCAAATTCCAGCTTCGTTAAAGCGAAATGACGCATGAATGTTAACTAGAAGTTAGAAAGGTTTTAGGTTTACACTCTGAATTCCATAAAATACATTTTTAAGAAGATATCCATTTTCCAGACGAACTAATTTCATAAAGTACTTCTTTTTAATACTCTTATGTCAAAATAGGTCATCAGACTTTTCAAATGACAATGTTAACTATGAAAAAAGCGCCACTCACATTAAATGTTTGCGCATTAGCATTTTTGGTGCTAATAATCTTAAAGGCAGAATTGGCAGTCCTTTGGAAGGTGTGATGAGTTATAGGATTAAATATGTTCAAGGGTCAAACTGCCTAAAAAGGACAAATGATGGTTGAGAATCACATTAACAAATCATAAATCGTTTCAGCAAAATCCTTACAGATTCTTTTGAGCGAAACTACGGATTTATTTATATTATTCTTAGAATTATTTGGATTATTCCTATAATTATTTGGATTATTTTTAAAATTATTTGGATTATTCTAAGAATTACTTGGATTATTCTTAGAAATTATTTATAATATTAAAAAAAATATTTATATTTTTCTTAGAAATTAACTTTATTCTTAAAAGTTATTTGTATTATTCTTAGCAATTATTTAGGCAAATCTTAGAAAATATTAAGACAAATCTTAGAAAATGTTTAGACTATTATAATAAATTAATTGGATTATTCTTAAAAATTAGTAAGACTCCTATAAGAATTTATTTGGATTATTCTTAGAATAAATTTATATTATTCTTAGAAATTATTTGGATAATTATTAGAAACTATTGGAATATTTCTTATAAATTATTTTGATAATTCTAAAAAATCATTAAGATAATATCAATAAATTATTTGAATTATTCTTAGAAATAATTTGGATTATTCTTAGAAATAATTTGAATTATTCTTAGAAATAATTTGGATTATTCTTAGAAATAATTTGTATTATTTTTAGAAATAATATGGATTATTCTTAGAAATAATTTGAATTATTCTTAGAAATAATATGGATTATTCTTAGAAATAATATGGATTATTCTTAGAAATAATTTGAATTATTCTTAGAAATAATATGGATTATTCTTAGAAATAATATGGATTATTCTTAGAAATAATTTGGATTATTCTTAGAAATAATTTGAATTATTCTTAGAAATAATATGGATTATTCTTAGAAATAATATGGATTATTCTTAGAAATAATTTGAATTATTCTTAGAAATAATTTGAATTATTCTTAGAAATAATATGGATTATTCTTAGAAATAATTTGAATTATTCTTAGAAATAATATGGATTATTCTTAGAAATAATATGGATTATTCTTAGAAATAATTTGGATTATTCTTAGAAATAATTTGAATTATTCTTAGAAATAATATGGATTATTCTTAGAAATAATATGGATTATTCTGAGAAATAATATGGATTATTCTTAGAAATAATATGGATTATTCTTAGAAATAATATGGATTATTCTTAGAAATAATTTGAATTATTCTTAGAAATAATTTGAATTATTCTTAGAAATAATATGGATTATTCTTAGAAATAATATGGATTATTCTTAGAAATAATATGGATTATTCTGAGAAATAATATGGATTATTCTTAGAAATAATTTGGATTATTCTTAGAAATAATTTGAATTATTCTTAGAAATAATATGGATTATTCTTAGAAATAATATGGATTATTCTTAGAAATAATATGGATTATTCTTAGAAATAATATGGATTATTCTTAGAAATAATATGGATTATTCTTAGAAATAATATGGATTATTCTTAGAAATAATATGGATTATTCTTAGAAATAATTTGAATTATTCTTAGAAATAATATGGATTATTCTTAGAAATAATATGGATTATTCTTAGAAATAATATGGATTATTCTTAGAAATAATATGGATTATTCTTAGAAATAATTTGGATTATTCTTAGAAATAATTTGAATTATTCTTAGAAATAATATGGATTATTCTTAGAAATAATATGGATTATTCTTAGAAATAATTTGGATTATTCTTAGAAATAATATGGATTATTCTTAGAAATAATTTGAATTATTCTTAGAAATAATATGGATTATTCTTAGAAATAATATGGATTATTCTTAGAAATAATTTGAATTATTCTTAGAAATAATATGGATTATTCTTAGAAATAATATGGATTAATCTTAGAAATAATTTGAATTATTCTTAGAAATAATATGGATTATTCTTAGAAATAATTTGGATTATTCTTAGAAATAATATGGATTATTCTTAGAAATAATTTGAATTATTCTTAGAAATAATATGGATTATTCTTAGAAATAATTTGGATTATTCTTAGAAATAATATGGATTATTCTTAGAAATAATTTGAATTATTCTTAGAAATAATATGGATTATTCTTAGATATAATATGGATTATTCTTAGAAATAATATGGATTATTCTTAGAAATAATTTGAATTATTCTTAGAAATAATATGGATTATTCTTGAAATAATATGGATTATTCTTAGAAATAATATGGATTATTCTTAGAAATAATTTGAATTATTCTTAGAAATAATATGGATTATTCTTAGAAATAATTTGAATTATTCTTAGAAATAATATGGATTATTCTTAGAAATAATATGGATTATTCTTAGAAATAATATGGATTATTCTTAGAAATAATTTGAATTATTCTTAGAAATAATATGGATTATTCTTAGAAATAATATGGATTATTCTTAGAAATAATTTGAATTATTCTTAGAAATAATTTGAATTATTCTTAGAAATAATATGGATTATTCTTAGAAATAATATGGATTATTCTTAGAAATAATATGGATTATTCTTAGAAATAATATGGATTATTCTTAGAAATAATATGGATTATTCTTAGAAATAATTTGAATTATTCTTAGAAATAATTTGAATTATTCTTAGAAATAATATGGATTATTCTTAGAAATAATATGGATTATTCTTAGAAATAATATGGATTATTCTTAGAAATAATATGGATTATTCTTAGAAATAATATGGATTATTCTTAGAAATAATTTGAATTATTCTTAGAAATAATATGGATTATTCTTAGAAATAATATGGATTATTCTTAGAAATAATTTGAATTATTCTTAGAAATAATATGGATTATTCTTAGAAATAATATGGATTATTCTTAGAAATAATATGGATTATTCTTGGAAATAATTTGAATTATTCTTAGAAATAATATGGATTATTCTTAGAAATAATTTGGATTATTCTTAGAAATAATTTGAATTATTCTTAGAAATAATATGGATTATTCTTAGAAATAATATGGATTATTCTTAGAAATAATTTGAATTATTCTTAGAAATAATATGGATTATTCTTAGAAATAATATGGATTATTCTTAGAAATAATTTGAATTATTCTTAGAAATAATATGGATTATTTTTAGAAATAATATGGATTATTCTTAGAAATAATTTGAATTATTCTTAGAAATAATATGGATTATTCTTAGAAATAATTTGGATTATTCTTAGAAATAATTTGAATTATTCTTAGAAATAATATGGATTATTCTTAGATATAATATGGATTATTCTTAGAAATAATTTGAATTATTCTTAGAAATAATATGGATTATTCTTAGAAATAATATGGATTATTCTTAGAAATAATTTGAATTATTCTTAGAAATAATATGGATTATTCTTAGAAATAATATGGATTATTCTTAGAAATAATTTGAATTATTCTTAGAAATAATATGGATTATTCTTAGAAATAATTTGGATTATTCTTAGAAATAATTTGAATTATTCTTAGAAATAATATGGATTATTCTTAGAAATAATATGGATTATTCTTAGAAATAATTTGAATTATTCTTAGAAATAATATGGATTATTCTTAGAAATAATTTGAATTATTCTTAGAAATAATATGGATTATTCTTAGAAATAATTTGAATTATTCTTAGAAATAATATGGATTATTCTTAGAAATAATATGGATTATTCTTAGAAATAATTTGAATTATTCTTAGAAATAATATGGATTATTCTTAGAAATAATATGGATTATTCTTAGAAATAATTTGAATTATTCTTAGAAATAATAAGGATTATTCTTAGAAATAATTTGGATTATTCTTAGAAATAATTTGAATTATTCTTAGAAATAATATGGATTATTCTTAGAAATAATTTGGATTATTCTTAGAAATAATTTGAATTTTTCTTAGAAATAATATGGATTATTCTTAGAAATAATATGGATTATTCTTAGAAATAATTTGAATTATTCTTAGAAATAATATGGATTATTCTTAGAAATAATTTGAATTATTCTTAGAAATAATATGGATTATTCTTAGAAATAATTTGAATTATTCTTAGAAATAATATGGATTATTCTTAGAAATAATTTGAATTATTCTTAGAAATAATATGGATTATTCTTAGAAATAATATGGATTATTCTTAGAAATAATTTGAATTATTCTTAGAAATAATATGGATTATTCTTAGAAATAATATGGATTATTCTTAGAAATAATTTGAATTATTCTTAGAAATAATATGGATTATTCTTAGAAATAATATGGATTATTCTTAGAAATAATTTGAATTATTCTTAGAAATAATATGGATTATTCTTATAAATAATTTGGATTATTCTTAGAAATAATTTGAATTATTCTTAGAAATAATATGGATTATTCTTAGAAATAATATGGATTATTCTTAGAAATAATTTGAATTATTCTTAGAAATAATATGGATTATTCTTAGAAATAATATGGATTATTCTTAGAAATAATATGGATTATTCTTAGAAATAATTTGGATTATTCTTAGAAATAATTTGAATTATTCTTAGAAATAATATGGATTATTCTTAGAAATAATTTGAATTATTCTTAGAAATAATATGGATTATTCTTAGAAATAATTTGGATTATTCTTAGAAATAATTTGGATTATTTTTAGAAATTATTTGGATTTTTCCTAGAAATTATTTGGAATTTTCTAAGAAATGATTTAGAAAATTCTTAGAAATTATTTAGATTAATCTTAGAATATATTTGGAATATTCTTAGAAATTATTTTTAGTTTTAATAGAAATGATTTAGACTTTTCTTTGAAATTATTCATATTATTTTTGAAATTTATTTAAATTATTCTTAGCAATTATTTAGATTAGTTTTAGGAATTATGTAGATTATTCCTTGAAATTATTTAGATTTTTAAGAAATTATTTGAATTATTCTTAGATATTTTTAGGGTTATTCTTCAAAATTATTTAAATAATTCATTAAAATTATTTATATTATTCTTAGAAATTATTAGGGATATTTTACAAAATTATTTATATTATTCTTTAAAATTTTATAGAATATTCTTAGAAATGATTAAGACTCCTCCTAGAATTTTTTTGGATTATTTAAAGAATTTATTTATATTAATCTTAGAAATTATTTATACTATTTTTAGAAATTATTTATATAATTCTTAGAAATTATTTATATTAATCTTAGAAATTATTTTTATTATTGTTAGAAACTATTCATATTATTCTTAGAAATTATAAGGGTTATTCTTCAAAATTATTTATATAATTCATTGAAATTATTAAGATTATTTTTAGAAGCTATTAAGGATCCTTAAGAATTTGGATTATTATTTGAAATTATTTGGATTTTTCCTAGAAATTATTTAGAAAATAAGATATTGCGTGTTTACAAGTGGTCAAATTAATAAATATGATAAAACCAGAGTCTATAAGTCGTCATTAGTGAAAACGCTAATTTTATATAATTATTTTATAATAACTGAAGGTCGAAATTGGAAATGTTCTCTGAACAGATTAAAAATTATTACCTATGTGACTAAATTAATCAAACCCCACCTTTTTTATAAGACCATTCCCATGAAAATTGGATTTAAAAATTGTCGATATGAGTGGCTATTAGCTGGTTCGTCAAGATGATATAATTAGATCCATGGGTAATCCCAAAATTTTACATTTTACAAATTTATCTACAAAAAGAACGGTACTTCCCAAAACCAACAAGTTGGCAAGCCAAAATATACCTCTCCTCGGAAGAATGGTCCCTAGTGGTATTAGTTTCTCGAGACGACCCTTAAAGATATCTCCGCAACTCAGAGTTATTTACTAAAAACGTAATCCCGGTTCTATCCCGCCCGGTATAAATTTTAATTTAAATAATTGAGACGAAACAACCGAGTTTAATTTATTCAGAATAATATAAATAAAGTAGTTACAACCACGAGTTAGACGTACTAAAACAATGCACAATTGAATTTAACCCTATTTACAGAACAAGTTTATCAGTTAGAAACTATTATATTATATATTAATATTATATATTATTAACTATTTATATTATTCTTAGAAATTATAGGGGTTATTCTTCAAAATTATGTATATAATTCTTTGAAATTATTTAGATTATTTTTAGAAGCTATTAACAATCCTCTTAGAATTTATTTGGATTATTCTAAATATATTTATAGTATTCTAAGAAATTATTTATATTATTCTTAGAAATTATTTGGATAATTATTAGACACTATTGGGATATTTCTGAGAAATTATTTGGATAATTCTCAAAAATCATTAAGATAACACCAATAAATTATTTGAATAATTCTTTAAATAATTTGAATTATTCTTAGAAATAATTGGGATTATTCTTAGAAATTATTTGGATTTTTCCTAGAAATTATTTGGAATTTTCTAAGAAATTGTTTAGAAAATTCTTAGAAATTATTTAGATTAATCTTAGAAATTATTCGGATTATTCCTAGAAATAATTTGGATTTTTCTTAGAAATTATTTTCATTTTTCATAAAAATTATTTAGACTCTTCTTTGAAATTATTCATATTATTTTGGAAATTTTTTTACATTATTCATAGCAATTATTTAGATTAGTTTTAGGAATTATGTAGATTATTCCTAGAAATTATTTAGATTTTTTAAGAAATTATTTGAATAATTCTTAGATATTATTAGGGTTATTCTTCAAAATTATTTAAATAATTCATTAAAATTATTATATTATTCTTAGAAATGATAAAGACTCATTGAAATTTTTTGGATTATTCTAAGAATTTATTTCTCTTAGGAAGCAGATTAAAAAATAATAGATGGAGCCAATTAAATTACAGGGGCCGTGATCCCTCTGGTGACGTGTACTCCAAATATCTTAAAAATAACGTATTATAGAACTCTATTGAGTTATTGACAATTTAAAATTTCCTTGGAAGAGTAAAATGAGTGATTATCCAATTATCGCCAAATAAGATAAAAAAATAAACTAGAATTGCAGAAGCGAATGTTCTAACACGGTATATCACGGTTGCCGGTGAAGAAGACGTTATCTAATGTCACATTATCTTGTTAGTCTTTAGCGGTACCTGTATTTCGTAGTAGTACAGGCGCTACGTTACTTTCCATTGGATCCCCACCGACTGTACCATTCTCGTCTGTTGAATTAGTGTTGGGTGAACGAAAGAGTGGGCTAGTATAAAACGGCGTGGTCGCCGGGCGAGAGCTTTACTCGAGCTCTGGACTTCTCCATTTAAATTTCGACAGTTGGTAAGTAACTCTTTGTCTTTACTTTCAAACTTACTTTCGCGAGGACTCATTTTCCCTGTAAGGGCTGCAGCCTCATGCCGCCGAGAGCTGGTGGTCTCCTAGAGATTGTTTCATTTATTTATAATTTTATTAATTAAGATAGAAGGCAGATTAAATTTTTAGTCCAGTGCCACTTGAATGACTGTACCTCAACCATCGACTCTGTCCCAGGGGCTAGAACCAATCTTTCGAGGATAAATAAAACATGGGGAGGATAATTTCATGAAAATGGGATTGCTTCTCAGTATTTCCAAAGCGGCAGCGCAACCAGACCCAGCTCCATCCACACCCAGCTCCATCCACACCCGGCTCCATCCACACCCGGCTCCATCCACACCCGGCTCCATCCACACCCGTTCTACTTCTTAAGGATCCAAAAGCCCCAAAATAGTGCATATTCATTTATTTGACATTTCCGACGCCACAATTAAGTAAGCATAGGGAATGTTTACCGATTCCGTAGCAAATCCCTAAAGATAACTCAATCTCTGGCTTAGCTCGCGCAGTAATATCTCGCAAAAAGCCTTTAGAATAGTTTGGTCTTAATATAGAAAAATGGTTTTTGGTGGTAATCTGAAAATAAAAGTGTGTTAGAGCGAGTGGGTTAATTTCCGCCTTGGATGAACACCACAATGGCATAGCGTCTGTTCGGTGGTTATTATTTGGGAATTGACGATTGAAAAGGGCCAGTTTGACCCACGAAGAAGTAATCGAGTGTTGGTTCATGTCAGGTGCAGTTTCTGCAATCCTCCACTCAGTGATGAGCACCGCTCCTCTCATTGTGAACGCTTTGGTTATAATGATCGAAAGTCAGAACCAAATGTTTTTTTTTCAAAGAGCGTGAAACGAAAAAGAGATAAGAGCTAATTTCAGCGCTCAAAAATGAGCAAAAAGAGATGAGCGCTTATTTTACCGCTGAAAAATGCGTGAGCGTTAGCGGATGTTAGGCCGGTGAGTAAGCTGATCGGCTCTTTGTCGAAAGTGTCCAACACTGCCTCCACTACCGTTAATTGCATTGAACGGTGTTGAATCTAGAACGAAGGAACTGCCCCAATTAAAACTTACGAGAAACACGCCAATGAAGTGTAGAATCTCATATGTATATAATTATATTTTTACATAACATGCAAATCCCAGCTACGTTAAAGCGAAATGACGCATGACGCGTTTATCTAGCCGTAAGATGGGTTTTAAGTTTCACTCTGAATTTCATAAAATATTTTTTGACTGTTTTATTAATTAATCAAATCACGAAGATTTCCATTTTCCAGACGAACTAATTTCAAAATGTACTTCTTTTTAAAACGTCTATGTCAGAATTGGTCAATAATTATGAAAAAAGCGCCACTAGCATTAAATGTTTGCGCATTATAATTTTTTGGGCTAATAATCTTAAAAGCAGAATTGCGAATACCTGAGTCCACTTTGGGGCAACTTCATTGTAGCAGTATCGGGTGATACTAGGATTGAATTCATCAATATATATGTTTGCATTTTGTTTTCTGAGTAACAAGAACAGAGCAATTCTCCCTTACTTCACCGTTTCCGTTTGAAGAAGTATCACCTATTTAAGCAGGACATTGGCTCAGTACTGTTATAACGGGGCTCCTGGAATATCAGATTGTAAAAAAGGAATATATTTTATGGGTGCTTCCCCCCCCCTCCCCTGCGCTTGATTCGTAAATAAAAGAGCAGGCTACGGTATTTTCTCCTCGGGTATTGCCCAACCAGTAGCCATGCTCGACATACGTCAGCACCTTTATTGCGCGTGGAATTTTCCAAAAATGTTGTGGTTCCAAACATGGCATGGATCATCCTCTGGGACGCTCTAGCGTACATGGGCCTCTGGAAGAACTTCCGGGACCCAGAAGAATCTTCCTGGAATATAAAAGCGCAGACCCAAGCGACCAACATTTTGAGTAGATGTAAACCATACGCTCCTTACCACTATCACCGGCATATGTGCATTTTCCAAACCTGGTCAATTGGTATAAGATACTGAACCTTTCTGCTCGGAGGTTTTTGTAGAATAAGATTGACACGACGATGTGAGCCACAAGAAATAAAAAGGAAGTGGGATTATTGGGTCCGCTTCCATCTAATTGATGAACGAAAACATGCCCTCCGATTGGAACTCATTGAGTGGAAAGATATTCCATAACATGCCAGCGTATAACTATCCATTGGGAATGACCCGCTGGAGTATCAGAGTGTGGGCTCATGTCGGTCGGGGATTCTCTCATCCTCCCATACCGTTAATTGCCTTTATCGCGTTGAACCATGAGCCAGGGAATTTACCCGAATAAAATCGACTTACGATGGTTGAGAATCGCATTAGCATTACATAAATCGTGTCACCAGATTCCTCGCAGATCTATTTGAGCGAAACTACGGATTAATAAAAATAATTCGACTTTGAATTTCATAAAACTAACTAATAAATAAATTTTATTAATAATAAAAATAAATTAACGTCATTAGAAAGTGCCCTCTTTGACTACATTTACGGGTACCAGTAATTGGTTCCAAAAGTCACTAATTGACTGAAACCTGTGTGGTTCCTTTGTATTATCTTACATGTTTAAAACTCCGTTCGCATCTGAACTACTAAACTGATAGGTCGTTTCCGGCTTCGTTTTCTTGTCGGCGACTCTGCGCTCTGTAGAACAAGGTTCTTTTTCACAAATACGGATTCGAATACGAGCGCTGGAAGAGTAACAAAAAATTTTAAACTATCTATAATAAACGCCCGCTTCGTTTGTGAAGCTAAAAGGTTTAATTTAATTTAGATATATGTGTGCTTGACGTTTGGTCCCTCTGTCACTCCATTGCCCCTCCCTCCGTGGGTGGGTCCCCGCCCAATATTCTTATATTCATCTCACTCTCTTAGCCTACATCTCTATAGCCAGGTTCATCCTTACTCCTAATATCACTTCGTTTTAGATAACTAGTTTACAAAACCAACGTGAGAAATCGCTTCGTGTTGGTTCGGGAAGCAACTCGTCGAAGTCGGTTCGCTTAGAATCGCGTTCAAAACGACAAGGCGGGGAATAAATTTGCTCGTATTTAAAAAAATAATGGGAATATAGTTCTAAACAATGTCAAATAATATTACTGTATGTGGTACAGGAAACATGATTAACTAATTATTTTGGGATACGTTTTAGTATTTTTCAATGTCTGGTCATAGTTCGAAATTTCGTTAAGCTCGAGTTAAGCAATAATTATTATCGGCGGTCAAAACTGGCAATCAAGCCAACCTAAACTGGGTTTTAAGCTCTAGTGTAACCCTGGCTTTAGTCTGCATGCCGTTATACCCGAACGCGTTACTGGGAACGGCGACGGTGTGGACTAGAGAGGCGACGGTGTGGACTAGAGAGGCGACGGTGTGGACTAGAGAGGCTACGGGAGTGGTACACTAGTCTATACTAGGCTTAATGTAAAACTAAAAACAAGTTGGCAAGCCAAAATATACCTCTCCTCGGAAGAGTTTACCGATGTACGTATATTTACCTTTTGTACGTAAATTTACCCAATTTACCCGATGTACGTATATTTACCTATTTTACGTTAATTTACCCAATTTACCCAATTAACCCGATGTACGTATATTTACCTATTGTACGTAAATTGACCCGATGTACGTATATTTACCTATTGTACGTAAATTTACCTATTGTACGTAAATTTACCCAATTTACCCAATTTACCCGATGTACGTATATTTACCCAGTGTACGTATATTTACAAAATTTACGCAATCTATCCAATTTACTCAAATTTATGTATATTAATCACAAGACAAATCTTTATTTGCATGTGCTTGAGCAGAAACATTACAACTTCCTCCCCGAATCGCGCATTGGTTCAAAGACCTAAAAGTAAACGCATTGACATTGAAATAATAAAACCACGTTAGTTTATAGAAAAATTAATTACATCTATTAAACGCGACATATCTACCACAATTTTGAGAGTGTGAATTAACAGTGACAGCACATTTTTCTCAAAACAAATTTGACAGAAAATCCTTTTTCTTCTTTAACAAAACCACATGACAGAGTTGACACGTCCTAAAATTCAAATAACCATAAACAGAATTACACGAACCGAAATTATCAGCGAGCAAATTTTCCTCGGACGGCTTTTTCTCCGTGCGACAGGGGAGGGTTAAATAGCGGGGGCCTTGTTAATTTTCCGCCTCCCGCGACTACAGGCAAAATTTCGAATGCACCACGGGTAACTAGACCGCCCGCTAGTGCGGCTAAGAGAAATTATTTCTTCGAAGAAAATCGAGAGGAACGTGGTCTGCAAACATAGGCTTAGCCGCGTTGGGTTATTGATAGAGGTCAGTGGAAGAAGGCTGTAGCTGGAGCAGCTGTCCCAAATGGAAGAGTAGAGGAATTAAAAACCTTTTTAACGAATGTGACCCGACCATTTATATATGAAAGAACAGAGAAATACTTAGTGTTATTAGAATCAGAAAATATACAGATAAGATATATGAAACCTATAGAAAAATATTTCGGCTTGCAGTAGCAAAGAATATGGGAGGACCAAAGAAACAGAAGGAAAAAGAAGAAACTGAAATAAACCACGAGAAAATAAATAGTAGAAATAAAAATAATGATTTCGTTTACGAGTAGGGCTACCTTTACCTTGCTTTTCAGTCTTACGATGATATTTGTTTGACCTACTCTTTCCTTGAACGTTTCTTCTAAAAGCTACAGCCTTTCTTCCACTGACACAAGATGCACTTGGAATTTTGCCCAAGCTTTAGGCCTAACGTGGTGCCTTGGGTATTAGCCTAGCTAGCTAGCTGAAGTACACTAGATAATGTGGAGTACGCTGGTCGATACACGATTCTAGCGAATATTGCTTCAACTACCGCTTCATATGAAATCCAACCAAAATTTCAGCTTCTTAAATTATTCATATTTTTAGGATTTCATAGTTGCTGTGTTGCGAAGCTGTTGAGAAAATGTCCTTCAAATGGCTGAACTGTTTCCGTTGCCTTCTACTTTCGTTTGTTGCTGCGAACATGGTACTCTCTGCCAGAAATTATAGTAAGTAGTATCTGAAGGTAATATTGTAAGATAGGGATTGGTTGGAATATTTTTAGTAATCTTAACTTCTGGTAACGGAGGATGTGGCGACGGATAATTAAGGGGTTGACTAACCAAACGGATTGCACTCATTCGACGAGGAGGGTGGCAGGATCGGAACGGCTCAATAACGTGTATTTCCCAAATTATAATTTCCACGTAAACAATGACAAAGACCGATCACTCGATTACCCTTACATTCATTAACGAATCTGTGGGCGAGGGTAGTGAATTTATAACATGTCGAAACTGGATCCGCGGTGATGAAGAAAAACGGATTGAAGACATGGAGCAAAATAGCATTCTTTTGGGAATTATTAATAAAAATTACTTTACAAGAAGTCCAAAAACCTTGTAAACAATTCGGGGGCGGACGCGACACTAAGTTTCAACGACGGCTCCCGTTACTCCAGTTTGCATTTTTATGAAAGGAATAGCCAAGGAACAGAGGAAATTAACCGTCTTCTACTCTCCGTAAGCGGGGTAATTATTGACACAGTCTGTCAGAATTTATAGCCCGGTGTACCTAGTAACAGAGACCATACCACCGGAGGTCTATCATAATTGTGCCCTACGCCAGCGTCCCCAAGCCCGGACAGGTGACAAAACCAGCATGATTGACACAGCTGCCAGATGAATGAGAACAATCATATTTGTACGCTAGGTAGACCATTGATTTTAAATGACTGTGAAGGAACCCACGGTACGTTCCACAGTACGGTGCCTGTAAGATATAATAATATACCACCTTAGGCCTAAGTCATCTGGCGATGTTTAAAGCCATTTATTCAAGTGGCCCGGTTATTCCGCGTAAGAGGGGGGTTGCATTCCCTTCGTGCTTAGCGAGTCAACAGCTCCCGACACTCACTATTACCTCAACAATAAAGTATGGAAAAAGGGAAACCAAAGAGCTCGGGGGTAAAACCCATTTAAACAGTGTGAAAATAAATTGCAAACTCGAAGCGGAAAGAGTTGTTGCAAATTTTCACCCAGTGCATTAAGCATCATTGGTTGGTTTCCTCTAGTACGAGTTAATTCGGGATGTGCTAATGTTTTAAAGCCCGTAAACAAGAATGACATTATGAAGCGCCCTGATGGAAACTAGACGAATGGTGGCTCTTTTTTGGGGTGTTTTCTGAAGTTAACCTTGTTTATTTCCCTTTTCTTAGTGTGTAAGTCCACGGAGTTCTGCAGCAGCCAAATTAATTGCGGACCGAACATCCAACCGATATGCCATAAATTACGTCACATTTGCGTGTGCCCTTGCACCGAGCACAGTCAATGCCAGGACGGCTACGTTGCTTTCTACGGTTTCGCTAAAAGAGATTTTGATCAATGCGATGTTAGGCCTAATGGCACGGAAGTTAAAGGATGTGTTAAAAAATTTAACTGTTGCTTTTGCTTGCGGAAGGTTGTAGTATCGAATTAATTAGAGTATTAGTTACTTTCATAACACCACGTACTAATTTAGCAGTTTAAATACTTGTTGGTGGATGTGTACTAATTCATGTTATCTGTTCACTTTATTAACGAATAAAATCTTGACTTGCACTTCTTGTCCTATTGCTAAAGACCGCAATGGCGCCTTCTCGGGGACCTTCTCGACCAACGCCTTCTTCTGGCGGCTCTTAAGCCTGGTTTTCACTTGGCGGTTTTTGAGCGAAATCACTCGGCGTCACCAGAAAATGGGCGATATTTTCCGTCGACGCCGGACGGAATTTCCGTCGGTTTTCCGTTTTGTGTCGCGAATTTAATTTCTATTTTTTCTGCTGATTTGGACGATACCGCCACATTTAAACCAATCAAAACGAATGCAGGGGGGGGAGGGCATCTTGGGGAAAGAGGAGGAGGTCAATATCTGGTTCCGACTGCTAGCTCGTGGAAGCTGCCCTCACAACTTCGCCTAGTGCAATTTTTAAACAAGTAACAATGACGTTTTTATTAAACTAATTTTTAAATTATGGCAAAAGGGACTTCTAAAAGAACTGGTCGTTCGTGTAATCCAAAATTGAATAATGAAACGTTTATAGAAGAAGTGAGAAAACATTCCTTTCTTTATGATACTTGCATGGTTGATTATAGAGATAACTTAAAAAAGAAAACAGATGGACCGCCATAGGAATTTCTAGTAAGTCCATATTAAATTATTAATATTTATTTGATTTTCAATTGATTGTTCCTTTATTCTTTTAGTGGAACAAGCTAGCACTAAATGGAAAGGTCTGCGGGATCATTTCCGAAAGGAGAGAACAGCTTACGTAAACAGTAAAACAAGCGGAGCAGGTGTAGATGAAAGGACGAAAGTACCTCAAAATCTAAGTGGCCTTTATACAAAATACTAGAGGGTTTTTTAGATACCCATATAGCTAATAGAGAGTAAGCGCTTTAAAATTATTCTTATGTGGTAGCGGCTACTCGAATAAAAGGTATACGATCTTGATATATCAACGTACAAAATTTAGTTTATTCAAATAAGTGAATAATTGTGTGGATATTAATAATTTTAACATTCATTTTAAAAATAAAATTGTGAAGTTTGTTTTTAAACTTTCATTACCTTGTATGTACCTCTATTATTTTCCAAATTGCAGTGCACGTTTTACGAATGATATTGCTCACGGTTGGCGTTGCTATCCAAATGACAGACTTGTTTGCATATCTCCACTAGCCAAAAACCTAAAATAAATTAATACGAAGTATAAATATAAATGTGTATAGATAATGAGATATCTAGATAAAATAATAACCGCAATGTCAATGAAAGTCTTTCATCTGGAGGAATAGCAGCTCTAAACTTTGTGTCCTTTTTTGTAATTAATGGTCCTACTAACTAAAGAAGCTTATCAAATTGTTCCGATGACATTCTAAAAAAAACTAAAAAAATTACATTAATATTGTTATTGATATTATAAGCCTTCAAATTTAGTAAACATACCGAAAATGGTTCTCCCTGTCATTAAACCTCATCTATTTTAATAGGTTTTCTTGGTAACCTTTCTCTCACCTTTTCTTATAGATTTCCTTCACCCACACCGATCTTAACATCAAATTTAAAACACTTACATGGGCTTTTATGAATAATTCATTGTTTTCAGTTAAATAATCAATTTTGCTAGGCTTAGTAACAATTATCTCACTCGGGCTCTCGTTGCCGGAACCGGATATAACCGCCTAGTGAAAATAGGTCAGTCGCTGACGGAAAGCTATACGCCGAAAATTGTACCGCCGAGGTTTTCCGTTCCGCCGGTGATTTTACGCCAAGTGAAAACCAGGCTTTACGCTAACCGTCAAGTAAGACAGTATAGTTCGATAAACGTATGTTAATTCACTATACATAAGATTAGAAAGTTCTTCTTCTTAAAAATACAATTTGTTACGTTTATTCAATACACGAGTTCACGAATTTATTATTGCATTTTTACGCAGATTTATGAAGAATCGTTGAAAATTAATGTTTCAATACGTTTGTAGCAACATTGCCAGACTGATTGGTTGAGATGTATATGTACCATATACTTTACGCTGCGCCCTTTTTTTTTGAACGGGAAAAAGTATTGGTTCTGGAATAAATAATAATCCGTAGAGTAAATAATCAGCTAGGCTAATACTCAAGGCACCGCCTTTGTTCATTATAGAAGTGGCAATTTTAAAAATGATAGTTTTTGCTAGAGGTCGGCGGAACGAATAAATTAACCGGCAAAATTTAGATTAACCATAAAAAGTTGGGTTAATTGTTTTTATGAACATTTTATACGAATAAACAACGATTTAACATACAAAAATAATCGGTTTTTTCATATATTTTTCGGATAATTTGCGGTTATGAATAAAAATAAATAATTGGATCATTTCTTATTCGAACGCCGACCTCTAGTTTTTGCATATAGAAAACCTCCAGGCCACTGAAATGTCAATTGAAAATTTACAAACCAAATAAAAATTTTAAGCACGTGCACGCCTTGCTAGTAACATGACCCTGGGTAAAGTTCATCAACGACTATGTGAACAACCTTGAATGGAAAAAGTCGTTGCAAAAAACAGGTCATTCATCCGTTAACCAATAGACTAACTTGACTACGTTAAGAATTATACACAATAAATATTTGTATTATTTTGTTAAAATAATTGTACTTGTTTTATTTGAAATATAAAACGAATAGCAACGTAAAGGTAGCCTTACTCGTAAACGAAATAATTTTTTTCTTATTTCTACTACATGTAGTTCTTTTATCGTGGTTTATTTTAGTTTCTTCTTCCGTGGCCTTCTGTTTCTTTGCTACTGCAGGCCAGAATATTTTTCTCTGAGTTTCATATATCTTAAATAGCTCCAAGAAATATTTTCTGATTCTAATAACACTAAGTATTTCTCTGTTCTTTCATATATAAATGGTTTGGTAAGATGAGTTAAAAAGGTGTTTAATTCATCTACTTTTTCCATTTTGGACAGCTGCTGCAGCTACCGCCTTCCACTGACCTCTATCAATAACAAAACTTGGCTAAGCCTAGGTTGGAGACCACGATTTTCTTCGATGAAATAATTTATTTTAGCCTCACTAGATGGAGGTCTAGTTACCCGTGGTGCATTCGAAATTTCACCTGTAGTCGCGGGAGGCGGAAAATTAACAAGGCCTCGCTATTCAACCCTCCCCTGTCGCACGGAGAAATTACCGTCCGAGAAAAATTTGCTCGCTGATAATTTCGGTTCATATATTTCGGGTTTCGATAATTTTGGGGAAATTCGAATATATTTGCGTAAAAGGGAAAACAATTGGTTAAATGCAAACAAGTTTGGGTAAATGGCAACAAAATTGAATAAATGTTATCAAACAATGAATTCATTAACCTTCAACTTCTCGGCTTCTTATTGGTCAAATTTGGTCAAATCAAAGTTGTTTGAATTAATACTATGGCGAGCAACAACTTTCCAACCCAATCCGTAAACCAACGGTTCTCGAGATATTATTCGAATGACCTTGAAAACATGGAAGGTAATTCAAATTTACAGTAGTAAATGTCCCCCTGCACGAGTAATTTGATATTTAAAAAAAAAGTTTTTGAGTTATTTATAATTTTTCGTTTTTAAGCGGACCCCCTGTAAGAAAGGCGTCGAAAACGTTATTGCCGAAGCCTTATCGAAAATCCCTATATCTCTAGCTGCCATAGAACTTTGTTCCGCTTCGTGAGCCACTGAGGACCGGGTGGTGTAACCCCCTGCCTCTCACTTAGAGGTCGGCGTTTGAATAAGAAATTATACGATTGTTTATATTTATCCATAACCGAAAATTATTCAGAAATATTCGAAAAAAATGATTAATTTTGCATGTTAAATCGTTATTTAATCGTATAATTTATTCGTATAAAACAAATAATGCAAATCTTAATGATTAATTGAAATTTTTGCGGTTAATTTATTTGTTCCGCCGACCTCTACTCTCACTCAATGTTCTATTATTTAACCTAAGATGAAGTTCAGACAGCGAAAGATCCTGATCCTGAATGCTCAGTTATTATAGTTAATCTAAATGGAGATGAACCCAAAAACGACCAGTGAATTTGTTATTTCTAGTAATATTAATTATCGGAAAGCTTGGGGTAACCAACCTCCAAAACTATTTCTAACCCAACGTTTTCGTAAGGAGGTTATACGCTTATTACATGACCATCCTATGTTTTTTTTAATAATCAGCAAGGCACAACCTTAGGCCCAAGTCATCTAGTGACTTTTATTGCCTTAAACAGGTGGCCGGGTTACAATGCGTAGGAGGGTGGTGGCAAGCCCTACCCGCCACGCGAGCCAACAGCTCCCTACACTATCTATGACCGTTAACCTCTACAAGTTTTTGTGGAAAGGGGAAATTTACAACTCGGGGGAAAACCCCTTAAATCATGAATATAGTATTATAAAATATGAGTTAAGGGATTTATATGTATAAATATTCTTAAATTAAGATTTCGGGGGAAAACCCCTTATACCAGTGGGGATATAACTTGAAAATTCTAGGCAGGAGTGGTTTCAAGCTGTCACCCAGTGCCTCAAGTTGAATCGAACCCGGCTCCTCATGCTGTGAAGCGAAAGTGCTAACCACTCCGCCACAGCACGCGATGCTATATTAAAGGAACGCCACCGCTAGTTTTGGCCCACACTCACAATTTGTCAGTTTGGATGTTAAAAAGTATGTGTAATATTGGTTACTTTGCCAACAGGTGAACGGCGATGTAAGCGCAACACCGCCCAATTAAAGTTGTATCTAACCAATTTTGTCTATGGGCAAACTACCCATACAGGTACCCTTAGCTCCCACGTTCCTCAGCAGTGTTTTGACCTGTCCATGAATTCGTCGAATTCGTGAAACGAACCTCTAGTGACGCAGGAAGATCCTTTGAATCTGGAGGCTCCTTCGACTTCAGCGCCACCGGAGTATATTCCTTCGGGGCGTAATAAATAATTTTGTGAGTTTATATTATAATTGCATACATACAACCATGTTAATGGTAACACAACAACTAGCAGACTTCACTCGAAAAATCACACTAATAAGCATATTTGTTACTTTTTTATATTTTGTTATTGACTACGTACAATATCCAAGAAAATACCTATAGCCTTATTCTTGAAATGTTACATTATAATAAAAAGGTTTTCTAGAAATCCAACAATGACAATTATTTTACTATACTTTTACAATAATGACCAGGAGATAAAACATGGAATGTAGTTTTATTGGAAGTTTCTAAAATTAAATACTTAAATCAAAAGCCTTGTTGTACAGTGACTGGGTCACTGTGAAATTTTAGACTTGTTAAGCCTTTGTCAATCTCTAAATCATAGTCGAAGCTAGAATCCACAAACACGAGGGGAAGAAATTATCATTGGCTGTTCATATTTTTCACTTGGGGAAAGGTTCCGGCTTTCTTTCGAAATAAGCGGGCTTCTAAGGCTCTAGGCAAACACTTTGCTCAAAATTCTTCAGTGTTATATATCTTTACTCTCCCCTCCCATGTGATGCGTAGCGCTTACCAGAGCCTACATGTGCTACCTGATGAGGCCCAGCTTTAAACTCTTTTAAGAACTGCCTCCAATAAATTGTATTGTTACCTTTAATAACAATGGCTCTATTGAGACACGGGAGCGCTCTCTTGGCTTTGGCACTAATAGAGAGATTATTCTCCAGCAAAGTGATAAAGCAAATCTGAAGTCAACTGCACTGATAGTTGCACCTGGTTGTTGGAAAAATCTTAAATAATTTGTCATAAAAATAATGCTTACTAATAGTAAAAATAATACACTTTAAGTAATTTCAATGCTTTTATTCTGAAAACTTTTTTCATGTTAAATACAATCAAGGTAATATTAATAGTAATCAGCTCAGCTAATAGCAAATGCACCATCTAAGTGATGCCATTATTTCAGATTGTGTACATGGGTATTGCCAAGCTCCTTTATGCCACATGAGCCAGTAGCTCCCTACATCTACTATTACCATACACCTCTGCATGTTTTGATATGAAGTGGGAACTGGATAGCACAGGGCTAAACCCCTTCAACATGTAGGGAGAGTTATAAAGTTTAACCGATGATGACTCTTGACCCGTATTATATCTACCCTTCAAGATTATAATACGTTTTTTAAATTGTATATATAATCGCATGTAACTGCATGTTGTTAGTTGGTTCAGTATACTCGTTCTCATGTAACCTTGTACATATGTAAATAAACCAGTTTCGTATTGTTATATGCGTCTTTATCACTTGGAAGCTTTGCGATCTCCGTTGAACAATTACTTCAACAGAGATAACCAAAAACATCAACACAGGAGTGGTCTTGAATTTTTAAAGCAGTGTTACAAGCTGAGATCAAACCCGGCTTCTCCTGTTGCTGACTAGTCGTCCACCCTACTTATAAACTGGTATTTGCTCTTTCTGTTTACATAAAGTAAAAAAAGTCAAATTATTTGGGCATATTAAAGCAACAGTACCTCTATTAACTAATATTATACGTTAACTGAATTTTTTTAACATGTTGCTCCACTGGATATCGCTTGGAAAAATATGCACAATATAAGAAAACTAATTCTCAAATCAATGAACAAATTGATTCAATTTTACAAAAAATTAAAAATTCCCTTTCCTTCATGACTGAGACCAAATTTATGGCACATGGCAAGTTATGTGCATGGATGAGACAACAGAAAAAAACAAAATTCTTAAGAACTTATTGTAAAATAAAATATAAAAACAATAATTAACTATACATAAAAGTTATATAAATATTAAATTTAATTTTATCATACAATTATTAATATGTAGATTATATTTGAAAGCTTCATTTAATCTCATTCGTAAAAAAGATATAGTGCAAAGGACGAAAGCTTAGAATATTCACGTAAAAACAGATTCACCATGGAACTATCCGCGTTGGATAAGTACAGTTTAGTTCACATATAGTAATGTTGCTAGAGTTTCCAATGGTAATCAGACATGGGCAAAACTCAGAGTGAAATTTCGGGAATTATTTCGCCCTTCACTTTATTCACTCTATTTTTCAAAAAAAAAGGTTTTCACTTTTTCCTCACAAGCCGAGTGCCCCTCGAAAAAAAAAGAGTGAATCTGGGCAAGGTCATGACTTCCACTCTTATATTTTTGCCCTTCACTTTTCTCATTCTACTCTACGACAATAATAAACACTCGCGGAGTGTGTTCTCGGAGTAAGAGTGAATCTGGTCAAGGTCATGACCTCCACTCTTATATTTGTTGCCCTTATCTTTTCTCATTCTACTCTACGACAATAATAAACACTCGCGGAGTGTGTTCTCGGAGTAAGAATTAATCTGGTCAAGGTCATGACCTCCACTGTTATATTTGTTGCCCTTTACTTTTCTCATTCTACTCTACGACAATAATAAACACTCGCGGAGTGTGTTCTCGGAGTAAGAATTAATCTGGTCAAGGTCATGACCTCCACTCTTATATTTGTTGCCCTTAACTTTTCTCATTTTACTCTACGACAATAATAAACACTCGCGGAGTGTGTTCTCGGAGTAAGAGTGAATCTGGTCAAGGTCATGACCTCCACTCTTATATTTGTTGCCCTTAACTTTTCTCATTCTACTCTACGACAATAATAAACACTCGCGGAGTGTGTTCTCGGAGTAAGAGTGAATCTGGTCAAGGTCATGACCTCCACTCTTATATTTGTTGCCCTTACTTTTTCTCATTCTACTCTACGACAATAATAAACAATCGCGGAGTGTGTTCTCGGAGTAAGAATTAATCTGGTCAAGGTCATGACCTCCACTCTTATATTTGTTGCCCTTAACTTTTCTCATTCTACTCTACGACAATAATAAACACTCGCGGAGTGTGTTCTCGGAGTAAGAGTGAATCTGGTCAAGGTCATGACTTCCACTCTTATATTTTTTGCCCTTCACTTTTCTCATTCTACTCTTCGACAATAATAAACACTCGCGGAGTGTGTTCTCGGAGTAAGAGTGAATCTGGGCAAGGTCACGCAGTTTACTCTTTATTTTGTTTTCTCGACCCCTAATGTATCGCGGGAAATTTGAATTTCCGAGCGGTATATTTTAATTACTACGAATAATTTTACTTTATTCTTACTGAAATCTAACCATCTTATTTTATCGGGTTTTCAACTATTATTGATGAAATCTTAAGCGTAACAATGTATTTGTTTTGAGCATGGTTATATAGCTAGGGCCGCTGAGAGCGGGCCGGCGGACCAGTAAAGGCTTTTCCGGGCCCCAAGATATAATTTTTTTTTTTTATAAAATAACATTGTTTCGCGGGATAAGTATAGTAGTACATTTATATACTTTTAGCATAAGTTGCTTTCGACGATATAAGTATGAAATATCCTATTTCCCTCGATTTGCCTCGTATATACAGACATCAATTTCGTGTTCCGGATCCTCCAATTACGGATTCACTCTGTGACAGAATATCATTAGCTGAAATCGTTCAGCGTCATACTTGGTACTTGTGATTATATAATCATAGGGGGTTAGTACTCTTGCATCGCAGCAAGAGGAGATCGGTTTCTATCTCAGCTTGTGGCACTGGGTGAAAACATGGGAATCACTACTGCGTGAAAAATAAGTTTAAATTTTTTGGTCCACGCCTGGACTCGTTGGAAGCTTAGTTTCTTGGACGTCATCTTCTCCGTCACAACTTCCGCATATTCAAAAAAAAAGAGCTCGGCGGTATCTATTTGCTTTTTTGGACATTGGGGGAAGTGTGTCATCGCACTCAACAACTAGAGCGAGGTTCAAAGTGTCTTAAGAATTTTCATAAGTTGACCAATGACCATGTTGGCCACTGGCCCTTTGACTTGGAAAACGTCTGTAGCTTTTTTGAATGGCTTCAAGATACACAGAATTTCATTCATCTGGTGAAGGTCATTTTCGTTCGCCAGTGGCAAGTCAATCGCGACCTTTTCCATTTGGGCACTCAAAATCGTCTTGGCTAACGCCTTAAGCATATCGGACTGTAAGTAATCGGCGATTAAAAATAAAGAAAATATGGGTCGTTTTTGGGGTAATGTACAAAGTCTGCTTGATACGTCAACAAGGCGCTCAATGGCCATAAATGTTGAATTCCACCGAATACCGCCCTCAGATTTAACATCTTGGCCCTCCGGGGAGTAATTGGGGAAAGCTTCACTCCACTTTGACGAACGCTGCAAAAATTCCAGCCATGAGTGGACTCTGTTTATTAGCCTTTTCGCACGTTCGCTCTGTGGGGCATCTAGGGAGCCATTCACTACCAACTGCAGTGAGTATACCACACACTTTTTCCTCTTCGACCAGCCAAGCGTATAAATTTTCAACTCCTCCTCAAACAAGCTACAACTACTTGTGCCATAGGTTTTGGAATCGAAGGCGCCGCTTTGACTGTTTTGGCCGTCCAGACATTTGTCGAAAATTAAAATCTGATTCATTACGTTCCAAGCTGAATGTAAATAAATACATACATTATAAAACCAAAATCAACTTAAACGGATAAAATAGCGGACCATCATCAAGTACGACATCCCTCTCATCCGAATCGCTTTCCGCCTCCTTAGACGACAAAGTAGAAGAGTCGGAACCGTAGAGGTTCACGTCTGAGACCTCGCTGTCTTCGCTAGCAAGGGAACGCGTGGCTCATGGTTCATCAAATCGAACGCCTTTGAGATGTTAGTGGCATTGTCGGCACAAACGCACGAAATCTAGAAATACAAGTATGGTAATTAAATGTAATTTTGTCAGACCGAGATACGCCACTTGATCGCGTACCCGGGATGGATCAATATCAAATTTGGCCGATATCTCCATTAATTTATTTTTAATAGCTTCCCCGGTAATACGTTCTGGAACAAATAGTTGGCGTCGATAAATTGGGCTCTCACCCCAATTACCGATTCCCGCTTCCTACTGCTCCAGATGTCCAACGTCAAATGGAGATTTTTATCCGAAAGCACATCCAGGATATTCTTCATTTTAAAAGAAAATAGATAAATTCAACTTAGATGATCCAGAAACCAATTATATCAGTTGGACACTTACTTGATTTTTGGGAAGAGTTCTTTGTCGAATATAAAGTGCAAGTCCCTCGTTAATTGGCGCCTCGAGTATACCGTCAGTGCAGGGTTAGTGATAGAAATAACTGAATGAAATCCTTCGTTATCTGAACGGTTTGTTGGTGGTGGCAATCATGTTTACAAGGGCTCTCCGGATCATGAGCTGCTGGGGATGTTTTGCGGGCAACTTTTTCCGTTTCGAATTGGCCTTAAGTTCCGGGAAAATGTTAATGGCTGATATTGGATCAGTCACGTCATGGATCAAAGTAATATGATGGGACTCCTATAATAAATTTCAGATTTTAAAGTCATGGAAAAAACGTGAAATTCAAAAAAATAACCAAATACATGATACTGACCTCAAAATGTCGCTTCCAATTAGAGTCGCTATCATTCGATGCTACATATACATCTAGCTGCAAATATTGCATCTTCCGATAATGGAAGAGTGTTTTTCCCCGGGCGTGTGGCCTACGTAACTGAAGTAGGTATGTATTAAGTGTTTATCGAATTTTACGTTTTGAATATTTTTTAAGAACTTTGCATTAACTACGAAAGAGGTGGCGCCTTTCGTTGCATCGACTTCAGCAGGTCGAGCTGGATAACTATCGTTCTCCCTTTTTTAGGAAGAAGAACTCTGAGCGCCCAAAAGGGTTTCCGATAAAAGAAGGGAAATAGTTTTTCCAGACCTGCACACAGAAAATAATTGAAAATGTCTTTAAATTAAGGAAGAGTAAAAGTAATGAAATAATTACATATTCGTCTTGGCAGCAATCTTGATAGCAAAAACTTGACGAAAAACTTAGTAAAAAACTAAGAAAACAACCAAATATACGACAAAAATGGCTATAAAACAAGAACGACTTAAAGCTGTTGGAAACGGCAAGAAACTGAGTCTGTGACCCATTCTTGGTTACATTCCCTTTTTATACCAAAAAGCGCTGAGGGGCTACTCAACCTTTTATGTTTTGTTTTGTAGTTTTTGATAGAAATGCTACAAACTAGATGTATGTGATTTATAAAAGTTTAATGGTTGTCCCTTTGTTTATTTAATTTGGTAACACTGACAATACAAATTCGGATAAAGAAATTGCTCCAATCCCACTCTTGAGCGAGAGTTGACTAAATTGTGTTTACCCCAATCCCACTCTTGAGCGAGATTGATTTAAATTATTTTACCCACTCCCACTCTTGAGCGAGAGTGATTTGTTAGATTCACTCGTGATTTTGCCCATTGCTTATGCATGCGTTATTCAGTTGGAAGACCCTGGTTCAAATGTCGGGTCTGGCGAGACAAATTTGACTCAGTTTTTCAAGGTTCTTTAACAACTTGGTTTCGTATGAAAGGCTTTGGTATGGTGATTATAATTTACTTTTATATAGTATAACGCCTCTCCAAATTGAAACTTTCCATAGTTACAATTTTTCGTTCTATAATGTACAATGCTCAGACCGGCTCTACTCCGTTGGTAGCAACAACTATAATTCAAAACGGGAGGTTGGCCACAGCTGTGTTCTTTAGTTTTGAGGTGGTATGACTCTCTTTGCAACTTTCCAAGGTTGAACTTTGCACTTTTGAGTCGCGTTTCTGACTTTATCTGGCAGAATTAAACTAGGCCTAGAAATAGCGAATGCTAGGTGGTGGCTTATCAGTTTCGTTATCGTCGATAGATAATCAATAGTAACAGGGAAGCGGTACACTATAGAAGCCTGCATAGTGTAAATATAATTTCCGCTACCAGCTTGGCTCGATCTCATTAGTTAAATTCTAAGTTTAAATTTTTATTTGATGTTCAAATATTAAACCAATCAACTCTAGGTCTATCTCTTTTTTAAATGCGCCATACTACCTTAAGTTTTCTGAAATTCATGTTATTACGAATTTTTCAGGTATAAGAAATTACCATGGACAATGCGTCCAATAATGATACTTTAAGTCAAGAACTTGAAATAATAAGTACAGATATTATCACCAGATGCAATTCTCAGTCTCGCATCTGCTGTTTTGCCCACATTGTGAATTTGGTATTTCAAGAATTATTAAAAAACCTGAAATCGCAACCAAAGTGCAATACAGAAGACTAATATCTGGAAACTGGCAAGTCGAATTGTACTATGGAAAATGGTCAGCTTGGTAACAAGGATAATGCGGTTGCCAAGGAGGTTAGGCCCTTAATGGGTCAGAGTGTGCAATAACTGGTGGCTTTACCGGGGAGTCGGGGCCTAGCTCTTGTAACCCATAAGGGCGGTGGCGCACTGGGAGATGCTAGCTCTGATCAAATGGCCCTATCTCCTTCTGCACCTCCGACTTCGGTCAGGCAGGGGCTGGAAACTGAGTTTGGCTCTGGCTAACGGAGAGGGTCCGGTCAAACTGGCCGCCTCGGAGGGTTGGGTAGCCTGCTGTGTGGCGGCGGGTCTCCGTATGAGGCGCAGTGGTCCTGTTTCCCGGCCTTTTGGAGCCCACCGGGATCTCCGGTGCCAGCTGTGCCGGGTTATGTGGGCCGCTGTGTGCCCGTCGTTCCCCTTAAGGAGCTCTTTCTGAAGAGTGGGGCTCTCTACCTACGTAGGTAGAATGTCGACTGGAGTTGCTACAGCATCCGCTCTCTATCCCACAGCTGTGCGCGAAGTGGGGGCTGGTCGAACCGTTGCTGCGCCTTTTGTCGAGATGAGTGGCTCGCGTCGAGGGTAAGACCATCAGTAGTAGGGTACTACTACCCATGCTGGATTTGTCACGTGTCCGGGCTTATGGACGGTGGCGAAGGGAATTCTGGTGAGACCACTGGTGTAGTAGGCTTTTTGATTCGCCTGGAGCACCGGTGTATAAATTGTGACCACATGCCAAGGTAAGTAAAAAGAATAACATTATCTATAGTTGTGATATTTCTATAATTGACCAGCACCATGTTTTAATGAGACTTTTTCGATAATATTACTCATATGCTGACTCTCTTTTGAATATTTCGTTTTACGGGATTTTGTTTTTGACGCAACCCTTTTAAGCCTTTTACTCAACCCGTTCTATAAACATCGTTTTCTGAATAAGGAACTTTTATTCTTAACCCTTCAAGGTTCAAAATATAAGAGTCCGCTTAACAAAAGCGACATGTGAAATATTTTTTTATAAGTCTATTTAATTGTTTTATTGCATTGATATTTAAAATAAAAATATTCTATGGAGATGGTACGAGAAAAAATCTGCGTTAAACATCCTATAGTGCCCCTCGCATCGTTCTCTATATTTGGATACTCCCGACCAGTCCTGCACAATCAAGCGGGTCCAGCCTTCAAGCTCGGGTCTCAGTCTTATTTTATGAACTCCCAAGACTGGTGGTAAAGCTCGGATGTCAGACTGAATATATTTTAAAACACATTAGTCGTTTGTTACGGACATTTTAGAATAAACGTATACTACGTACCCCGCTATTATGCTTTGTATACATGAACCGGGTTGTATCATCAGTCTTGGACAAAGTTGAGGTATTTTTAAAGTTAAGGAATACGAATACCAAAATAAAAAATGAAACAATTTCAACTTTTACAGTTGGTGTCTGAATGGCTGATTATTAGTGGGATAGTCAGAGGTCGGGTTTCGACGTGGCTGACCATGATAACGGTGATGGTGGTGGTGGGGAATATGGTCCGGCATTGGTGGGCTACGAAAAAAACCTTTTTAGAGATTTTTCGTGCAATTAGGCCATATAAATGGAGTTCTTCTCGCGAACATTTTCTGAATAGATACAGTGGCGTAGCCAGGGTGCACGTGCCCCCCGAAACGTATGGTTGTATGCACAATTTTTTATTTTTTGTTTTCCTTTTTTTCATTGTGCGCCCTCCCCGAAACCAAATCCTGGCTACGCTACTGAAGAGTTTAGAGCGATTCCGTTTTTTAAGACAGTGTTAAAACGTTGATATCTAATTACAAATGATGCATCTGCAGGACAGATGTTGACAGATGCTGACCGATGTCACCCCTTAAAGATAAACTAGTAATTTGAAAAAAATCTTAAAGCCAAGCCGTTGAAGAACATGTTATTAAAAGAACCTTTTACTATACGTATGGGTTGCATTATAGTTGCGGGGGTAAATTTAAATGAGGCGCATAGAATTTTGGAAAACCATTTTTCACATAAGAGTTGTTTAGAAAACATGATTAAGTCAAGATGTTCTTCAAGCGCGGTACCTTTTTTATACAACCTAAACCCATAACTATTTAATTTCAATGGAAATTTCAAGGACAAAATCAACGGGGACCCCCGAGAGTCGGGGGAAAACATTCCCACGTTAGAGTTGTTGACGAAATAGTATCAAGGCATTCATTTTTTCAAGGGGGTCAGCCTAAATAACCATAAGTATTTCATTTCTATCAAAATGTTTTAAAAAGCGAAGAGCGGTTAAGACAGCTGTAATGTTGTTATTATTCTTGAAAGATCGTTCAAAAATTAAAAACCTAATGCGAATAAAAAACATGCGTAGGTCTGATTAAAATGATTCATAAAATATAAATCATAGGAAAGAAATACCTATATCATGTTTCATACGCCATACGCTTTTTTTTTTGAGATTTTACATTGACAAGCCCAAGCACGTATATAAGGGGGGTTAGGGGATTTAAACCCCTCCTTAGGACTCGATTCCTTTCTTACGAAAGGAGCGCCACATTAAATGTATTAAAAATCTTCGTTTGATACACGTGCGGAAATGTCATTGTCACTCGTCCCGAGTCTAGCCAGTACTTTAAATATGCGTTTTTGCTAACGAAAAATTTCGCGCTCGCTATAATAATCAGCTAGGCTAATACCCAAGGCACCACCCTAGGCCTAAGTCATCGAGCGACTTTTAAAGCCTTTTAATTCAAGTGGCCGGGTTACAATGCGTATACCTAAATATGTTTAGGCCGTTTATGTTTAAGTGTTTTACATGTTAAGAAGCTAATCTGTTTAGCATGTAAACATGTTATTGGCTTAACGTTTAGAGTTTAAACGTGGTAAAAGTTTAGCGTTTAGTTTAAGTAGTTTAGCATTTCAACACATGAAATTCAAAATTTTAGCTTTTCAACATTCGAAATATTTAGCGTTTATCTTACATCGTTTAGCTTTTCAACACTAAGTTCTAGATATTTAGTTCAAAACGTTTAGTTTTTCAACATTTATTTATTTGTGGGTTTAGCTTAAAACATTTAGTTTTTCAACATTTGATTTTTTGAAATTTCAATTGTTAGCTGAAAATATTAAAGGCTTCCATACTTTTCGGATTATAAAAAGTAAGTTTATTTTTTGAAAATAAATACAAATTTCAAAACGATAATTGAAGAGTATTCCATATTGATTTTAATATAATAAATTTCAAAACCTGAAGCTGCATTTAATTTATAGTATCTTATCCTATGTAGCTAGATCAAAGAAATAAAATTGAAACACAAAATTTAAACATTAAGTAAATTTTTTTAGGAATGATTTTCTACAAATTTAAATCAAATAATTAAAACAAACAAAAAATTTAAACATTAATTAAATTGTTTACGGAATGATTTTCTAAAATTTTAGATAATTAAAATATTTTACAAATGAGTCTTTAGGTGTTTGTGGTAATGAATTTTATGTTGAATTAACTTTTCATTACTTTTTGTGTAGAAAGAACAAAACTGGCATACAATAATATTTGAATTATCCATTTTCTGAAAATATAGCAAGGAAATGCATTAAAAATAAAATAATTTATTAAAAAACATGTTGATGAAAAAACAGTTAAAGTAATTTTGCTCGATTTGGCAAAAAAATTATGTGCAAAAAATATAGTTTTTCAAGAACTTCCAATTAAATTAAGAGAAGTAATGAAATGCAGGAAAATTTAATTATGTAGTCTGTTAAAATTTTAGAACAGCTACCATCATTACTAACACTCTAGGAAATACTTTGATCTATGTCAGACCCATACAAACATTGAAATGTAGTACATAATAATGACTGAGTAACGACCAGCCCTGAAATGCAGGAAAATTTCCTAATATAGTCTGTTAAATTGTTTTTATGACTATTCTCTACTTTTTTTATCTAAAAATTAGTTTTTTACCTTGCTCTGGCCCATACAAACATTGAAATATAGTATATAAGGGTGGCTGAGTAACGACCAACCCTGAAATGCCAGTAAATTTTCTAATGTAGTCTGTTAAAATTTTAGAACAGCTACCTTCTATCATTATTAACACTCTAGGAATTTTACTTACCCAATTATAATGTTAGTGTTTCTTTTAAATTTTTATTTTTTAATTATAGCAGCGTAAGGTTAGAATGTTCAACATTTATTTTTACTCTAGGAATTTTTTTCTAGTTCTGCCATATACAACCATTCAAATATTATGGTGGTTGGTGGCTGAGTAATGACCAACACTGGAATTCCACAAATTTCACATTTCTCTGTATTTTAACTGAAAATTTTGTAGCACAACTGATTATTTATAGTACCATTTTTCTAAATTAAAAAATACATTTACTAAAATTGTCTTAGAAATAACCAAGACTTAAAATAACAAAGGCTTAAAGTACCTTGGTTTAGTTGGTTGTTGAGTGAATTAAAACTTATTAAATGTGTATATAAAACATTTCACGGTTCACAGCTGAGAAAATCCATAAAATATAATTTCTAAAATACTTTTAAAATTACATATTAAAATATCTGTCAAATATTTCTATAAAACAAAAATTAAGTTAATGTAATTTGAAATTTAAACTAACTAACACTAACCACAAATTTTAACATGATTGGTTGTTAAATATTCCAACTATTTCTGACTGAAAAGTTAAATAGTTCTTTCCCATTAAATTTAAATGACCCAAGTTGAACTATTTCTGACCAAATATATCAGTCTCGCCATGGAAAACATCACCACTTCTTTAGATTTCACTTAAAAACATGTCCAACCCCAAATTTGAACATGCAATTTGGAATATTTCAAAGCCAGTCAACGGCAAAGTCAGATTTCTGACTGAAAAGTTAAATAGTTCATTCCCATTAAATTTAAATGACCCAAGTTGAACTTTTTCAGACCAAATATATCAGTCTCGCTATGAAAAACATCACCACTTCTTTAGATTTCATTTAAATACATGTTCAATGGCTTTCATTTTTTAAAAGATCTTAGCCACTCTGATAAGAGTAAATATTCTTTATAACAGTGGATTTTAATCAAGGTAGTAAATGTCTTTACTAAATAAGTTGCATTATGCAGCTGATATGCAAATGCATGAGAAGTTGCCATTAAATATAGTTTAAAAGTAACTCAGTCTGTGTACTCCTCTCAAACATTTTTCATGTAAGAAAAATTGAAAGGTCAAATTTCTATTATTTTATCAAAGAGTATAAAAACTACGTAACCTAGAGATATAATGACGGTCGAAAGCAGTAAAGGAAGTTGTAGCAACCGGGGGGGGGGGGAAGGCACTCAGTGAATTTGCACTTCAAATTTCGGTACCGCAGCGCCACTACGGCAGTATTTAGTACAATAAATAATAAAACCGGAGAAAAATGGCAGTTACGGTGTTGCGGAGGTGCTAAATTTGGCATTTTGGATATTTAATTGTCTAATATCTGTCAATTCAAAAAAGTGACAGTAATTGGTTACTGTTTCGTGATTTGTTTAGTTAGAATTTGTGGATTCGTTGTTTCGGTGTTTATTTTCAAAAAGTGAAGAATAAGGCGTTTGTTCTCTAACGTTGCCAAGTCCTAAAGGTAACCAATTCCTTAAGGAATTTTCAAGAATGTTGAACTAAATCAAAATGATTGCCACTTAAAACTGCCGTAGTGGCGCTGCGGTACCGAAATTTGAAGTGCAAATTCACTGAGTGGCTTCTCCCTCCCCCCCCCCCCCCCCCGGTTGCTACAACTTCCTTTACTGCTTTCGACCGTCATTATATCTATAGGTTACGTAGTTTTTATACTCTTTGATTTGATATGGTACTAATTTCCCTCACATAACGTTAGAGAGGTGTAATCATAAATTATGAACATAATTTATCCTTGGAAGGTGTAATGACAGAAGGACAAGGCTTAAAAATTTATTCTCAATTGGGGGATCTTAAAATTCATTTAGCGCGTGAAAATACGCCGCCATGGTAGGGTATAAAAGCAGGTAAATAAGCCTGCTATACCTCATAATGTAAAGGTACTGTCACGCGCCAAAACGTAATTTTGAAATCGGGCAATTATAGGAGATGTTACCCCTGTGGAGCCATATGGCGAGAGAAAAAAGTTTTTTTGGTTTATATATTTGTTTATTTTTTGAAATTTTTCGTTTTGTTTATGCCATTTATGAATATTAATAGAATTAAGACTGTTTTTCATTTGTGTGCCCCATAATCCTACCTTGAATAATTTCCCATAGTATAACTCAAGTTTAATCAAAAATCCCCAATTGATTAAAAATCCTTTAATACACTTAATTAGCCCCTACTATAATTGGTATGCCATGCGTGGTATGGTTAGAAAGCCCCAGATAAATCCCAGAAAATTGATATAATTTTAAACTTCTAAATATTAAAATTAAATTAAAAAACCCCATAAAACAGAAAAGTTTATTTTAAACCCATAGTTTAGCGAATCTATTCTATTCATTGTCCCACCTTCGTGTTACTTTCCCCAAGATAGGCAATCCGGCGCCTGGAAAAATAGATAAGAAACCCAGAAGGCCAGATTGCACCATGAGGCGGCAGTTCCAAACAGAAAGAGCGTCGGAATTTCCCCCTCTTTTCCTTGCAAACTACGTAGTGGCCGACCTAACCCCTGCCTTACAGTGTGAAAGGTCATACTTGGCTCTGGAAAAATCCCTCGAAATTTAGTTGCCAAGGACAAAAAATAGAAAGTCATCCAAAAGGGGTAGAAACAAAGACCCCTCCGATATAATAACCACGCCTTCCAAACCCCGAGAAAGTATAACCGCAAGTAAATACCACTACCAAGCCTACACTTCCGACACCCGACTTTTCCACCCCCCCCCCCTAGACGGAAGGCAACAAAACCAGAGAACGCAAAGGAAACAGCAAGACTTTTTGACAGGAAGAGTTCGAACGGAATCGGAACTAGAAGAGATCCCCAACCCAGTCCGGGCTTAGGCCGTGATATCCCAAGAACGTAGTCCCCGATGTCCCAATAAAAGATGCATAATGCACAAATTTAATGGTCAACCCAAAAGAGGCGAAATGCCCATCGCGTTTAATTTGAAATTAATCCCTAAATACAAGAACGTTTTTCCTGTGATGGAAAAACTATCAGCAGATCGAGTCAACTAAAGGCATCCCTCCAAATCCAATTGTCGTCGAAGTATCATCCCACTGGCAAAGGGCATTCCTGGGTTCCGTCCCCTTCTTATCGAGAAATAAGTCGTCCAAGTCGCTTATGCAGTAATCCAGATATTCGTGACACAAAGAAACAGAGCCAGCGAAAAGAAGACAACATCCCCTGACAGCGAAACCGTAACGTTGAAAACTTCCTTGAAAACCCCCCTTATTATTCCCTAAGACGTAAAAACTACGTTTTAGAATATACGCTAATCCCAGACAGGTTAAAAGATTGAGTCTAGAGCCCCTAAAACCCTGTTAAATCAATACTCCCCAATGATTCCTTCAATACCAAGTTAGAGTGTTTTGCCAATATCCTGTCCCAAGAACGAGAAAAGCCCCGTGTCGAGAGCCCCGAACAATACCCCTTTATTCCAACCCGTATAAAAACCAAGCCCCCAACCCAAAACGGTATCTTAACAGATTTCTATACCTACTCGACGCCAGTCATAAGTTCAAAGTTACTTCCCCAATAAATCGTATTAACAAGTAAATTTAAGCGCTTAACGCAAGTTTTTCTCTCTATTTTATTTAACTGCCCCCATTTTTAAGTGTTATTACCATTATCATGGCTGCCAGGTATCCCGAGGATACACCAGATTTATGTAAGAAATCCCATTTTTAATTTATCATTTATTGTTCATTTTTGTGTTATTTTTCAATAAAGACATTTCAATCGAGAATTTCATTGAGTATCCTAATTACAGTCCGTTATAATCATATTTCTTTTACTTATTGTCATCGACGCACTGCTACGTATCGTAAATAATAATCGATATACGCACGGGACGAAGGGGTAATAGAGACTGGAGTTTGCTTTCATTACACATTCAACTTATGACGTTCGTGGAAATTGTTAATTAACCATCTTATAATATGATTAAATAAAAAAAATAATACTAACCATAAACATCAAAGTCCAGAAGGTAGGGATGTGCGAGTAGTGGTTTTTGGTGATCGAGTCGGGTATCGAGTACTCGACAACCTTTCGTCGAGTAGTCGAGTCGGGTACTCGAGTACTCGATAAAGCTAAATTTTTTCCTTATTCGAGTATCGAGTATTTAAGAAAAATCGTTCGGGTACTCGATGGTCGATTAAAGAAAAACCAGTAGCTTATTAAAAATTTTAATTAATTTTAATAACTTTAAAATCTAAATTAACTTAATTATATTATTCTTCTACTTAGCTTTAACATAGTTCCGTACGGTTTTTAATTGTTAAAAGAATACGTTAAGCCTAACACCCGAAAAACGCTGCCGTCAGAGCCTTACTTGCTACTACTACCAATTCAAAGCTAGCCGTCGTACCGTATGCCTAAGAGTACCAGGTAACGGTGGCATTTATTTATATCATAGCTGTGTACTGCGCAGCCGCGCGTTGAAGATAAAATAAAACGCTTCATCGGTGGAGAAAAGGGCGACGAAGAGAAAGAGACTCTTTTAGAGGGGCAGTGTGACGTTTTTTAGACGATTACACGACGGGCTGAATATTATCGACGGGGAAATAACTCGACGAGTTTAGCAAGCGGCTTATTCGAGTAGTCGAGTACTCGAATAAGGCAAATTTTTACTACTCGATAATCGACGAGGATTTAAATTTTCTTATTCGAGTTCGAGTTTCGAGTACTCGACCTCAAAAAACGTCGGGTACTCGATGATGATCGAGTACTCGCACACCCCTACCAGAAGGCCACACCAACAGTCTCTTATTTGCAAACTCGGCTGAAGTAAAATGGCGCCTGACGAGACTTAGCTGTCGCGTAAATACGAAACGGTTCCGTCTAAACGTTTTGTTTAAAACCTAAGCAGTGTGTTTAGACACGACCAACTTTGATCACGCGCTGTTCGCGCTACTTCGGCCAACACATTCGTCGAAATTCCGCGAGCAAGGATTTTCCCCCTATAAACTGTACTATAATGTGTAGGAGGTCAGCGCCACGCTCGGTGGTTATATTGTCTTCAATGTAAAAACTATACTAAAAATAATAATCCGCTAGGGGCGCTGACGTCATACACATCTTGTGCTCATAGGTTAACACAGAAAAGTCAAGGAATGAGATGGCCGCTGTAGCACGAGAGATGCGCGAGAAATCAAAGTTGGCCGTGGTTTAGAAAAACGTTTACTTCCCGAAAACGTTTGCGAAATAAACACTTCCTGAGGCGTCGCCACGCGTACGAAGTGTTTAGAATTTTGGCGTTTCTTTTAACAACACAAAGACGTTTAGGATTTGAACATAATTTTTTTCTCGTTTAGGAAAAACACATGTTTAGATGTGAGAAATGTGTTTAACAGCTAAACGTTGTTTTTTCTGTGTAGGACCTGTTACGTACCGATACTATTTTAGTGAAAGAGTTTCGAGAAATAATTGAGAACCTCGGCAATATCCCACTAACACCTAATCGTAGCGAGTTCAATAATTTAACTCAAAATACCCCGACTTATGCCTTAACTCCCGAATTCGAAATGCAATATCAGGAAAGGAATGACAATTTATGATGATGATGATTTTGAGCTACCAATCGAATATAATTATTTCGCGGAATCCGACGCTAGGAACTATAACGAAAGACTCCCATCTAACACCCCCGGTTTAGAATTACTAGACGCTGATTTTGAGTTATACAACACTGATTATTATATCACGCCACCCGTTGCTGTTAACATGTAAACAACATTAATTAAAAGAAAAACCAAAAATTTTAAAGCAATAAAAATAATAACAGGGTGTATAAAATTACAACATTTAGAATTAGACTAGAATCAGACGTGAGAAAGTTCTGCGATAAAATAAATTTTCATGTTTGGCGTTAATTATATTTCTCTTTGGATCAGAAAATTCTTAATATCTCGCTTTAATATATCATATTTTTCGTTTACGTCTATTGAATCAGTTACATCGTTGAAAAGCTTTATTCCGCTATAGTATATAGATGTAAATTTTTTATTTGTACTACAGTTTGGAAGAATAAATTTATTTGGATTTCTAGAATTTATAGGTTTAATTTTTGGTTGTAAAATTTTACGTTTACCATGGAAATCGTTATATAAAAATAAAATGGATAAGTAATCATATAATTTGTAAACATTTAAGATTTTGTCTTTTAGGAATAATTCTTTTGTATGAGTAGGGGGCATTGTTTAAAGCGCGTATTGCTCGTTTTTGGAGAGCACTTATTCTTTTTAAATTATTTTTACTTGTATTTCCCCAGGTAAAATATCCATAACTTAATTTTGCGTTAAATAGTGTATAGTAGACTTCTTTTAATATCTTATTATATTCTATTGATCAGTTCCCATTTTCCGGAAACAACAGGTTGACACCTGCTCGCGCAATCTATGACACGATAGATTCAGACTTTTCGCGTCAAGAAGTTGCCATGCATGATAATACGCAACCAGAATCCAAAGCGTATGAATTAGGGGTGTGCAAAATATTTGGTTCAACCAAATAATTTCATCGAATACCAAATCGAATAATCGATAGTCAAATCGAATAGCTCTTGGGAAAGTTCGCGAATATTCGTTTTTCTTGATCAAATAGTCGAATATTCGAAAAGATAGGAAAAAAGTATTTGGTATTTTCAAATAGTTTGCAAACTGGTCGAATAACCGCGGGTCTTTTTCTAATTTGTTGAGTTTCAAGGCCATCAGAGGAGAACGCCGAGAAATTTAATAATAATCAGCTAGGCTTATACCCGAGGCACCACCTTAGGCCTAAGTCATCAAGCAACTTTTGAAGCCATTAATTCCGATGGCCGGGTTACAATGCGTAGGAGGGTTGTGGCCAGCCCTGCATGGCACGGGATCGAGCCAACAGCTCCCTACACTTACTATTACCATTAACCTCAACAAGTTTTATGAAACGGGAAACCGAAGAGCTCGGAGGAAAACCACTTAAAGCAGCGGGAAGATAACTTGCAAACTCAACGCAGAAGGAGTTGTTCCGAGTTTTCACCCAGTGCCACAAGCTGGGATCGAACCCGGCTCCTCTTGCTGAGAGGCGAAAGTGCTAACCACTCCGCCTACCCACCTAGTGCTCATTTCTGGCACCTTTCTTTGGGCCACAGCGGCAAGGACCATATAAAGAATAACTTGCACGTCCATTATTCATACCGTGTGTATTAAAACTTCTAAGCGAAAGGCAGAAGCTGTTTATTCTAGCACCTATTGGCTAGATTATTCGCGTGTTCTATGTTATGGAATTTTCTAGAATAGAAAAGTAAAATTAAAACGTAATCCAAGTTCAAAACAAAACTAATAACTGGGAGAAAGGCTGAAGTAACTTTTTCGATTTATTGGTTTTGAATTTTTGAGTTCATTTAATTATTGGTTTAAAATTTTTATAAATTTAATTAAATATTATATTTTTATTTGTAATAAAAGAGCTGCTCCTTCGTGTTTTACATACAGGGTTTTTTTTGCTCGAAAAAGTGATTTTTTTCAAAAACTATGTTCTCTAGAAAGTTCAAATTTGTACTGTACATTAAACGTGCCAGAGGACACTTTCTACCAAAATTGCATTTAAATTACAAAATAGTTTCACGTTTTTTGAAAATTTAAATTTTAACCGTTAGGTGCTATAAGAAAATTGTCAAGGCGAAAATTGTAGAGCGTCACCGAAAACGTACAAATAGCGTTGGCGCGAAACAAAATTAGACTTTTTCCACTGAAAAAATACGACTTGAAAAAGTGAAAAGTTGGGCAAGCCAAAATAACTTTTTTTGAATTCCATTGGGAGAGTAGTGTAACTTTATGAATGTCAGAAATTTGTTAATCTGGTGTTTAATGCAATAAACACCGCTGAAAAATCGAAAAGACAAAGGCGTAGAAGGTATTACACGATTTATTTCGTAGGATGAAAAATGCGAATTTTTTGAACAAAGAGACATTTTATTTATCTACTTACAAACAAAATTTATAAGTACGTCTCGAAAATACTACCTTCGGCTGTGATGCTGGCTTGGGCGCGAACAATCATATTGTTGAAGTCGGCTTGAATAATTTCCGGGGTTACTTCCCGGCAAGCGCTTACGATTCGTTGACGCAGCTCTTCAAGGGTCTCAACCGGAGTGGCGTACACCTTGTCCTTGACGAAGAACCAAAGAATGAAATCCAACGGAGTCAGATCGGGCGACCTTGCTGGCCAGTGTAGGGACCGTTTCTCCCTATCCATCGTTGTGGAAATTCGTTGTTTATTTATTCTCTCACATGTTAAGTTTCCGCCGTCAAGTCAATATGAAGTTTGCCTCTTCCGCAGCCCGTGACGCCATCTCTACTTCCATCAAATGTCATCATTGCGGCGTTACCGGTCATGTCCGCGGAAACTGCCCGCAACTCGTTATTCCCGAACTCGACACACAGCACCCCTCGAAGGATGTGCCTCGCACCACATCTGAAGAGGCAACCACCGATTTTGATATGCCTCCGATTACGCCAGATTTGGAGCCTATTCTACCCAATCTTTCATCTGATCCATCAAAATCATCCGAAAACACACTCAAGGTTCCCACTTTTACCGATTTTGATATGTCACCGATTTTGCCAGTTTTAAATCCAGCTTTTCTCAATTCTTTCAAAGAATTGCCCAAAAAACCAAAAAATACCGAATTAATCACACCAAAACTAACATCCCGTCAAACCAAACGACCATCCGGGTCCCAACTTTCTCAATCGTCGCCAAAAAAACTTACTCCAACAGAACTTACGGTACTCACTCCTAAGGCTAAGGCCCATTCCGACACAAATTCAGAGGTCAGTCTCTTTTCCGACATCAATATGGATGATTTCATGGATGCCAGCGATTCAGATCCGCTCGCCGACTTTCTATCACAATCCGATCTCACCGCTCTTTTCGATATTACTTACAAATCCAAAATTCCAATTCTTCAACACATTTGTACCTTTACAAATAATATCCCGGCCTTGTTAGTTCAACTTAACGTCATTCGACACCACGGTCCTACCCATGCAAGCAGTGCCTTTCAAATTTCTCCGCGGGTGCCATCTACACTGAGAGAAAAATATTCGGTCGATTTTACAGGAAAATCAAGGACCCAAGAGTGTCCATGTCTTTACGTAGATTGTACCTGGCCTTTCGTGAAATCTATGTACGTCGAAAAATATGTAAATATTACAGTAAAAAGTTTACGGTAGATGATATTATTTTCACAGGAAAATATAAAAAATTACAGTAGGTAACTCTGTACATTTTACATAAACTCTAGAAAAGTTTCGAGTTAAAAACGTGTAAACTACAGATCAGCCCCCAGTATATTTGACCGTAAGTTATGTTTATTGTATTGAAGAGTATGGGAAATATACAGTCTGTAGTATTGTGGATTTTACGGGTAGTTATGTTTATTATATTGAAGAATATGTTAAATATACAGTTAAGAGTAGTGTTGATTGTACAGTAAGTTGGGTTTATTCTCGTGAAGAATATGTAAAATATACAGCTCAATTTACTGTATATTTTATAGTAAATTATGTGTATTATATTGAAGATTGTGTAATATATATAATTGGTAGTATTGCAGATTGTACAGTAAGTTAAGTTTATTCTCATTAAGAATATCTAAAATATACAGTTATAAGTACTGTAGATTGTACAGTAGGTTATGTTTATTTTAGTGATGATAATGTTAAATATACAGCTCAAATGACAGTAAATTTTACAGTAAGTTATGTTTATTGTATCGAAGAATGTGTACAATATACACTTTGGAGATCTGTAGATTTTACGGGTAGTTTTGTTTATTTTATGAATGTAAAATATACATTCGGAGTACTGTACATTGTACATTAAGTTGTGTTTATTATCGTAATAAATATGAAAATTAAACAGCTCGAAGTACAGTACATTTTATAGTAAATTATGTTTATTGTATAGAAGAATAAGTAAAATATACCGTTCGGAGTTGTGTGTTTTACATGAACTTCACTAATTAAAAAATATAGATTTCCTTTCATTTATGGTAATGTTTTCATATTTTATTTCAGAAACTACCGTTGCAATTACTTAACAACTGGAATGAAATTCACAAAAAATAAGGTTAAATGCCAGTAATTTTAGGCTGGGTCCACTCAAAAGCGGACACTTTATTAATCAATCCAATATCTTTGGTATTAACGAAATCCTTGGGGTTTTCCGGATTTATAGCGGCTACGAACCTTAAAAAAACAATATATTAAAAAATCGATGTAAAAATTGTATGATATCCGTGGAATACTGTCATCCAATCAGCGACGAGGAAAGAAAGAGGGTGGCGGGCTCGGTTGCGGCACGGCCGTCTCGAGATCTGCTTCGCGCTCATAGTTGCGGGAATATTGTTCCAAATTACCCAAATTTATCTACAACCCTAAAAACGACAAACACAAACAAGGTGATTTTATACAATTTTAAACAAAATGAAATACAACTTAAATCAAAATTATATTTCGCTTAAAAATCTAATTAAAATAAATTACATTTTTCAAGGTAGTAAATAGCTTATGTTCATACAACTTACCCTAATTACTTTTTGACTTGGAACGTCCTTCAGTCCAGTTACAGATTATAGACGTTACAGAGACTCTAGTAGACTAGTAGCTATACACAAAATAAAGGTTTTTCATTTTAAATATTGAATTATCCTCTAAAATATACTAATACGGAAAAATAAAATATTTACCTTTAAGTTATGTTCGCTCGACTCTGTAAAATTGAAAAAAGAGCTGTTCGGTTGTAAGTGTATATGGAAAGGGTAGCCTTATTTAGGGCAAGTGAACTTCCAGAATGCATGCGGAAGAAATCAAAGCCCGCGATTGAAATTCAGAGGCGCTAATGATGTGAATTTAAAATTGCAATAATGTAATGTTTAGTATTGGCTTAGGGGTATCCCCTCACACCCCCAATTTTTCCCAGAACATTAAAAACGCGAAAAGGTTAAAAAGTTCACCATGTAAAATGGATAAAAAAGCTACAACCTTACAAAGGCCTACAAGTGTCATACTAGTGTTATCAAAGTAACATAATAAACATAAGTATGACGCAGATCGATTTCGGTTAATGATAGTCTGTCGTAAAAAGATTACTAAATTGTAATTTTCAGAACATCAGGAAATCTCAGAAATCTATTCCTTAATTCCTTCCCTTTTCGTTGACAAAATAAATTCCAGTCTATATATTTTGATGACGATAAGTAAGAGTGAAAACGCTTTTAGATCTCAATTTAAAAAAATACAACCTTTAGTGATCGTTTATAATAATAAACGTACCGTTCTGATTCAATAATTTATTATTATTTTGTAAGAATTACTTTTACTTCTGAAAGCGTTACGATCCCATGCAAAATCTAGTAGCAATTCGCGGAGACTTACGCAATGAATTATATTTTCATTCGAAAAACATACTGTCATAAAAAATAACTTTGGCGAAAATATAAATGATCATACTTATAGTGGTTAGGAACTTGCGAATTTATCCCTTCAAACACGAATATTTTACGCTAAGCATATATGTAAAACATACAGTTTTAAATAATGTAAAACCTTTTTACGGCATTGAACTGTACTTTTAACAAAAGCTAACTTACTTAGCGAATGCACTATATTTATGTAAATTTTCCATTTTCAACTGAAGAGTTTACAGACATTTTACCTGTAATATTTACAGATTCAAAGTATGATAATGGTTTTAAAAACCTCTCCGGTACTTGTTACGGTAAATACCTGTTTTTATTGAATAAACGTTATTCCTGTACATTTTCCCTTTGAAAACTACAAAAACGTGGTAATATTAACTGAACTATTCTGTAAACGTGTTGTGCTGTATCTCCATGTAAAAATGTCCTGTAGCAACTACAGTTTTTTCTCTCAGTGTACCAATAGAGTGGTGGCCAAATTGAGAACTCGCATTTTTAAGCACGCCTATGGCAAATCGTGAAACAATTTGTCAACACGCGTAATAGGGGGTTTTGGACCCCGCTGAACACGAATCTGCCTGTTGTCAGACCAAATTCGGGCTCCTAAGCGGCCAAAAACCAGATGGCGGCCAAAATGGCGCTGAAAATTCAATTCTTGGCTAGACGCGCATTTCTTAACTCTTTCTGCTTCAAATGTGATAGTCTTTGATGTAGAAATACTTTTTATGGACTCCTGAACATTTTTATGCCCTGTCCTATTAAAAATAAATTGCCCATTAAAACCAAATGGCGGACAATTTTGAAATTTTTGGAAAATCGTATAAAGTCGTGTGAAGGCTCTTTCCCGATGTTTTCTGGGGTGCTGAACACCATGGAATAATTAAAAGTGACTCCCGATGATTCCTAGGGCCAATTTGAGCCTGTGGGATAATTGTTACGGTGCATTGATTAACTTTAATCATTTCGCTTCAGATTATCCAAATCTTGCTACCCGCCGGTTTTACTTTAACAATTACTTTTTCCATGGCAGATGAATATGTTTAGACAAATAAATATAACAACTGTAACTTTTCTTTACGTTGTGCATTGACAAATCACAACAGCTAGTCGGGATCGTCTGAATCATCCGAATTTTCTTCTTCGACAAAAACAAAGCGGTCACGGTCTGTTCCATTGATACAAATGCCATGGCAGCCGCGGCAACTGGAAGTGCAATTGAGTGAATTGCCGTCTTCATCACGGCTGCGGCGACACTTGCACCCGAAGTTTTTGGGATCGGGTAATATGGGCTTAGCCGCATTGGCAGTGTACCACGTAAGAGCCTACGGGAACGAGAAAAGCGCTACTTTAAGTTATACTATTAAAAAAACAAACAAGGGATATTGTATAGGATTTACCTGATAATGAGCGTGAAGTATATGATGCTTCACGGCGTCTGATGTAGGAGGCAAAGCCTCGGGTGTTGCGGCCTTTCCGAAAAGGATTCTCCTTGCCTCATCGGTCGAATTCACGCCAGACACACCGTATAACCTCACAGCGAACTCTTCGGAATTTGCACAGGTGTCTTGCTGGAAAGGTTGCCTGCCTAGCCCAGTCAGCAGATTGGAGTGCTTAACGTATACTGCATAAGCCCGTGCCTTGCCAATTCCAGCAAAGAATGACGTCGTGTCACTTCCAGTGATCGCGTGAAAGCCAAGCATGTTCTCCGTAAGATTTTGAGGAATTTTTCGGAAAACTTCGTGAACTGGTATGTACTTCCTCTGCTTGCTAGTCCCGAACATCATCCAACACTCAGTGCAGTTGATTGACCGAAAGTGATGTAAGAGTAAAACAAATATGTCGGTGTCACTTGCATATACGACGATTACGTTAGCTGGGCTATTTAGTATCAGCCTCCTCATGATTTGAACGGAGAGCCTCAAGGGGGAAATGTGGATTAGTGGATGCAACCATGTCAGTCTCCTCAAACCCGCCAGCTGTCACTAAATCAATCCCGTCTATTGGATTTGCGATTAGCTCTGCTGACAGGAAATTAGCTAATTCAGCCTTGTTTTGCGGAAGTGAAATGAAATTTTCCCAGTTCTGTGGCAACGGAACCTTTCCAGAATCAATATGTTTCCTTACAGGCCGCGACTTAGCTGACCTAAGAGTTCGTTTGGGTTCGGGCATTGCCTTTCCCTTATCCTGCATTGCCCTACTCTTTGTTAATCTATCCAAAAGAGTTTTGTTACTATAGTTGCTGTAACACTGTCTATGGTAAAAGAAATAATTTTCCACAAATTTGACTTGTGAAATTCTTTCTATTTTCTCTGCATTTTCTGCATCTATGCACTCGGCTCGGATTTTCGTCGCGTTGGAGAGCGTTTCCCAGCCAGTTAGAGATAGTAACGACAGGTTTTGCCCTCTCTTGTTCTCTTGACAGATTAAGCAGAGTTCATTCCTAATGGCACCGACACCACCTCCACCTACAGCCTGCATATTCTATACTAATCAGAAAGCAAAAGTAAGATCTGCCACCGTACTGAACACCATTAAAAAATAAAACTTAACTCACCAACTGCGTGCTGGGCAGTTAAAATTAAACTAACGACGTAAGTTAAAGTAAGCACTTCCGTTTTTCACAAGACAGATTGCGCAATCACGGTACCTAAACGCAGCTCTTTTGTTTACATCCTTGAAGTCTCGCAGAGAGTACGTAGAAGGATACCCTCCAGCTCGCCGACGTCTTTGAAAGTTTCCTATGGGCCTGGATTGCGCGCACGCGTACACCGGACCAGGATTCGCCTGGGAATCTGCGCTTCACATGACCAAAGTGAAGTTGGAGTTACTCCTCGATATTGACATGCACTTATTTATTGAGTGTGGTATTCGAGGAGGGGTTTCGATAATTAGCCACAGATTCGCCTAGGCGAATAATAAATACATACCCAAAACTTAAGCCCCGAGAAGCTGACATGAACAATTTGTACGGGTCGTCGTAGGTCGGCTACCTACCCACTAGTAAGTTCGCTTGGGTGCCTGTAAAAGACCTCCTCGATTACGCTAATTTACACGTGCTTACTTTATCGGACGAGTCATCCTACGGTTTCATTATGGAGGTTGATTTAGAGTATCCTGCTGAATTGCACAAGAACACAATTGCTACCCCCTCGCGCCCGAATCTCGCGCAATAACCACCGATTTATTTTCTTCATATTATAAACTGATGCTTAAACAATTGAACCTTTCTACAAAAGACACTCTTTCTAAGCTTGTACCTAATCTATTCATGAAACAACGTTACGTAGTTCACTATCGTAATTTAAAATACTACGTTTCGAAGGGGCTGAAACTTACTAAAGTTCACAGGATACTCTCGTGTGACAAAAGTCCTTGGCTTCGTCCCTTCATCGAGTTCAATACGGAGAAAAGAAAACTTGCCAAAAACAACTTTGAACGGGAATTTTTCAAGTTGCTCAATAATAGCACTTTTGGTATATTAAATATAAATTTAAATGATAATCAATACTAATCTAATTTTCGCCAATACAAGGTAATACCACGGAAAATCTCCGTAATCGGATAGACTTTTATCTCGTGCAAACACCTGAGCGGGCCATCAAGAAAGCGTCTTCTCCGGCATTTGAAAAGTTCACTATTTTCCACAAGGAACTCGTAGGCATTCGAATGAAGAGGAAGTCGCTTACTTTGAATAGACCCATCTATACCGGCTTCTCCATTTTGGATCTATCCAAACTTTCCATGTATGAGTTTAATTACGAGTACATGCGGAAGAATTTCGGGGGTAAAGCGTGACTCCTTTTCACAGATACCGACAGCCTTACGTATGACATCCAATCCGAGGATGTCTACGCGGACTTACAGAAGTCCTCCCACCTCTTCGATTTCTCAGGATATCCCGTTAATCATCCTTTTCACAATGAATCAAATAAAAAAGTGATTGGGAAGATGCAAGACGAGATGGAAGGTGTTTGCAAGAGAGTCGTCAAAAAAAGTATCCGAAACTCGAGCTACCGCAATTGTCTTTTTCGGAATCAAATTACGAGCAACTTTATGATGCGAATTGTGAGTCACAGACATCAACTCTTTACCATTTCCCAAAACAAAATGTCTCTAAATCCATGTGATAATAAAAGATACATTTTGGGTAACGGTATTCAAACTCTTTCCTATGGACATCACCTGATCGACAAGATAAAAAGGTGTGACTGAATTCGTAGAATACATTATGTATATGACTAAAAGAACATTATGTATATGACTAAAAGAACATTATGTATATGACTAAAAGAACATTATGTATATGACTAAAAGAACATTATGTATATGACTAAAAGAACATTATGTATATGACTAAAAGAACATTATGTATATGACTAAAAGAACATTATGTATATGACTAAAAGAACATTATGTATATGACTAAAAGAACATTATGTATATGACTAAAAGAACATTATGTATATGACTAAAAGAACATTATGTATATGACTAAAAGAACATTATGTATATGACTAAAAGAACATTATGTATATGACTAAAAGAACATTATGTATATGACTAAAAGAACATTATGTATATATTAAACTTATTATTTACCATGGTGAATATTAGTAGAAATTATGTTTAATTCAGAGAAAACGGCATGGTATTAGAAGATAAAACTTATTTTATACAAGACGTTTCGAGCCGAGGCTCTTCTTCAGTCGTTCGTTAGTTTTAATTAAAACTAACGAACGACTGAAGAAGAGCCTCGGCTCGAAACGTCTTGTATAAAATAAGTTTTATCTTCTAATACCATGCCGTTTTCTCTGAATTAAACATAATTTCTACTAACATTATGTATATGACTAAAAGAACATTATGTATATGACTAAAAGAACATTATGTATATGACTAAAAGAACATTATGTATATGACTAAAAGAACATTATGTATATGACTAAAAGAACATTTAGAGTATTTTGGTTTATTTTCACAAATATTATTCTAAAAATGTTAAATATTTTCAACTGGAAATGATCTGTGAATTAACTTTATCAAAAAAGTTTATGAACTAGTGTTTTCTAATTTGTTTTGAATGTTCGTAAATTAAAAAAAAAACATTTAAAAGTTATTCAATATTTATTGAATAGTTTGAATACACAAATTCTTTAATCATCTTATCATTATCATTTTTTGGTTTCGAAAATATTGTCACTATATCAAACATTTTTACACCCCGTCATCGATTAATAGCAAAATACACGCAAAGCCTCCACAAGTCCTACTAAGATTTCCTTGTAGTTGTAACGAATTAAAAGTAACAGTTTGACTATTTCTTTCGACAAAGTCATTAAAGCGAAACATATCGGGGGCGATCCCGAAAGAATCGAAGAATTCTGTAGCGCTGTTATTTTTCGAGAAATAGAGTACAACCCAATGTTCTCCGGACGTTTCTGAAGTAGCCGTGTTCACGATATGAAGAGACGGGAAGTCTTCACGTATTTGGGTAATTGATCCGCAGCCAAAACTCCCCGAAATAGGTTTTTGGTGGACTTATCGTTTTCCATAATTCTAGTTGTTGTAACGTATCCATTCTAGTTCAAAAGCACGGTTCTGTTTTCATCAATTTCAATCAAACTCTGGAATTCCGCGTACACAATTACAACAATAGTTTCGGCTAAAGCTGATGCAAATTTTATCTCGAGCCTCAAATTTCCGTTTTAACTAAATGTATAAAAGTACACTGTCTACTGTATAGTACACATTTACAAATTAAACTTAGTTTTACAATAATTACGTGTAAAATAGTCATACTTGTATAAGTGTTTGAGAACGGCGGCGTACTCGCCCAAGACCGAACGCGAACTTTATTAAACCGTAAAAATTTAAGTGTTTATAGTGTATTGACAATCGTTGAAAGTTTATCCTTCTAATTAGTAAAACCATTTTTATAAAATAGTCCTCTTTTGTGTACTATATACATGTAACTAATACTGCGCATCGTTAATAAAAATGGCCGCTATATATAGGCTGAAAAGGAAAACAGCAATACATAAGATGATATTTGTACATTGGTGTTGTACACTTTGTTAAAACTTATTTTCATTAATCAAATACGTGGTTTACGGGTAATAAACAATTGTGGTTGCCATTACGGTTATGTAGTTTTTAGTGTGATTTGATATATACATACAGCGTCGGTCACTAGAAGGCGATAGTCAAAAACTACATAATTTTAAAGGTATACGGTAACCTCGTAAATTACGTATGTGTATAACCCCAAAAAACTTAATTGGAATTAATTTACATTTAAAACTATTTGTTATCCACTCAAATACCTGTCCCTTCTTCGCCGCAACGAATGACTCAGGTCTACCTATATATCACCTTCTTTACTCAGCGTAGCTGAGCTTATTCCTATAATATATGCCCTTTTTTAAGAACTATACACTCCTATTTCTTGGAATATTTTAGTTGTAATATTTTATAAATTATATAGTTATATTATATATTATATATAATATATTTTATTTAATATATATAAATTATATTTTCGTGGGTTATAAGTTCAATTCAAATTACGAAACACTAAGTATTAATTTGTTACCAATTTGAATTTATAATCATTGTTACGAGAGTATGTATAAAATAGTTTTGATTCTGGTGTAAAACTAAGAGCAGAAACGATAATCAATTTAAAATGAACGTATTTAAACGTAGAAATATACAATGAAAAGAAATATTTTAAAACATACATTGAGACTTATCATACCAAAACTATATTAATGAACATTTAACAATACATTACCAAAAATTATATTTCTTTCCACTAGGTTTACTGTTTAGTAAAATCGTAGACATATTTCTCCAATTTTACTTCTTTACAATAATTTTTAAGTAGTACAAAATAATTTTTTTCGAAAACATTTTCACATGAGTACAATACAGCTAGTAATGATCCAGATTTAGTTGGATCGTGTTTCGTATGTTAAACTAGAAAAGGCTTCACGAAACCAGCGTTTTTATCTAATTCTAATATTCCAGCAGAAGGACCTTTTGAGTTCGGTTTTGTTGGCACAAGATAGTAGAATCTCGCCCAATCATTAAAACAAGTGTTTTCTCGACTGTCAGGGCGATTAGGGTAAATATAATTGACTTGTTGTTTCATTAAGATATCGGTGTTTTCGGGCTCATTCTCTTTCATGGATAGCAAATCTTTATATCGCTTAAGTAAGCGCTTTCTGTGTTCTTTAGGAGCAGTATTCACGAATACGAAACTATCTGACTTTCCATACAAATGCTGATGAGTTAAACGATCAGCTGGCTGGTAACTGCCGATTTCTCGTACCGATATAGCTTTTAGGCCTAAAGCCCAAAGACGACTACGAACAACTTTATTCGCCAAATCATTCCACAAATTATCTTGGTCAGATTTCTCTTTTTTCGTAATGCACGAAGTAATATCACGTGCAATAGCCATTTTATTATCCGCTACAAACAGAATGTCCATGTTACCTTTGAAAGCCAAAAGCAATATAGGGTTATAGTCATTAATTTGTATTTCAGCCTTTGTGCTAGCCAGCGAATAGAGCTTTTTTGACGATTTTCCGGAGACACGATGTCTTATAGTGGTGTCAACTTCATTCAGTTTACCTATACAGTTTTGTAGGGGTGTTGTTTTTTGGATTAAATTTATTAATAAATGGTCAAAGTTTTGTTTTAGAGTTTTCTCTTTATGAGGGGAGTGTTAGAATGAGTTTTATACTTTTGTTTGACTGATTAGGCTTATTTTTTCTTTCTGTAGTGTTGATCATTAGAAGATTCGTACTTTTTTATAGAAGAAGTTAAATAAGAGCTGACTTGAATTTTAGGCGATTTTCTTACTTGGTAGTCTTATTCGTTTTGAGCATGGGTTTATTTGTTTTAAGCCCTAATTTAGTATCTTTGTTACTAGGGTGGGATGGTCTTGGTTTAATTTCTTGTTGTTTAGTAATTTTTTATCCCAATATTAAGGCTTATAACTCTGGTATAATCACTGTTTTAATGAATCGTATTGGGGATGTGGGTATTTTATTAGGTATTTCTTTTTTGTCTCAAACGGGAGATGGAATTTTATTTGGTTCCCCCCAGGGGATCTAGGTGGTAATTTAAATATAGTTGGGGCTTTAATTATTTTAGGAGCGATAACTAGGAGAGCACAGTTACCTTTCTCTTGTTGGCTGCCTGCCGCTATAGCTGCTCCCACTCCTGTTTCTACTTTAGTGCATTCTTCTACTTTAGTGACTGCAGGTGTATTTTTACTTCTTCGTTCTGAGGGTCTTTTAGGTTTAGAGTTAAGGGGGGTTTTAATAGTGATTTCTTTATTAACCCTTATTATGGGGGGTATAGGTGCTTGTGTAGAAATAGATTTTAGGAAAGTCATTGCTTTGTCTACTTTGAGTCAATTAGGGTTGATAGTGTTTACACTTTCTTTAGGCCTTTGAGAAATAGCCTATTTTCATCTTTTGACTCATGCTATTTTTAAGGCCTTATTATTTTTATGTACTGGTTTTGTTATCCATAGTATATTTGGCTATCAGGATATTCGTGGTTTGGGGGGACTAATACAGAGTTCTCCTCTTGTGGTCCTGGGGCTCCTAGTAAGTTTTTTAAGATTGTGTGGGATTCCTTTTCTTGCGGGTTTTACTCCAAAGATTTAATTATTGAGCTATATCTTATAGAGTCTAAAAATTTCTTTATTGCTTTTGGCTTTTTTTTTGGTGTTTTTATGACGATAATTTATAGATTTCGTCTAGTTTACTATTTATGTATAAGAGACTATCAGGGGCGATGTTTACTAACTTACAAGGAGGATAGTACTATAAATTTTTCTATTGGAGGTATAATACTTTTAGGGGTAATTTTTGGGGGGATAGTTCAATGGCTTACTTTGGACTATGTTTCTGGTGTTTATTTATCTTTTTGGGGAAAGGTTTTTACTCTTACTTGTGTTCTTTTGGTGCTATTTTTAGTAGTCTTAAATGTATCCTATAGAAGTTTTTTAGTAAAATTTGTTAATGTGGTAATAATTTTTTTATTGGGGATATGATTTTTAAACTGGGTTAGTTCTTACCCTGGAATGCTTTTAGGGGATAAAATTGGCAGGGTGGTGGTTCTAGGGGACTTAGGTTGAAATGAATTAATAGGGGGTGTAGGTGTCTATAAAGTTTTAGGTGAAATAAGAGTAAAAATGCAAAGTTATCAGTATAATTTTTTAGGGTCACAGTTAGGTCTCATTTTACTATTTATAGTTTGTTGTCTTTTTTATTACTTGTATAGTTTAAGTAGAATATAGTTTTGAAGCAACTAGGGTAAGAATTTTATAAGTATTTTTAACCAAAGGTAGTTTGGGTCTGAAAATCCCACGTGTTTTTTACACCATAAAAATAAAGACTATGTTGTCAATTAACATCTTTAAAGTTAGCGGCTTTATTTATTTAGTCTCTTTAATAGGAGTGTTTTCAATTTTCTTATTAACAATAAGATACCTCTATTTGGTTTCTATTAAGATTAATAGGGGTTTTCCTTCTTTCAGGTCGAAACTGAATGTAATGTTATACTACTATTAAGGGATTAAGGCTAGGTAGGCTTACAATTTTTAATTGCAAATTAAACTTTATTTTTTAAATACTAACCTTAAGTTCAATTAAGTGCACCTTGGTGCCATTCGTGTAATAGTCCTAGTATTAAAATAAGTACTAGAATAATAACGGATGTAACTATTGTTATTGACATAAAGTCTCTAATAGGGATGGGGATTATAATTACAATTTCGATGTCAAATACAATGAAAATTAATGCAATCAAAAAGAATTGGAGAGAGAACGGGACTCGGTTCTTATATAAGGGGTTGAATCCGCACTCAAATGGAGAAATTTTTTCTAGTGCAGCGTGGGAGGCAAAAGCTAAATTAGAGGTGAGTAATATAAATAAGATTCTAATTATTAGGGTGATTAAAACTAGTGTAATAATGATTATCTAATTTATTCAAACTTTTTAGTTGGAAGCTAATTGTACTTTGATTATACTAAGTAGATAGCTACCTCATCAGTAGATTATTGAGTATAGAAGCAACCAGACCACGTCTACGAAATGTCAGTATCAAGCTGAGGCTTCAAACCCAAAATGATGAAGACTTGAAAAATGAAAGTTTTTATGCCGTAGTAAGGAGACTATTGAAAGGGTGGATCCCACAATTACATGCAAGCCATGAAACCCTGTTGAGACAAAAAATGTGGTGCCATAAATTGAATCCGCGATGGTAAAAGGAGCTTCGATGTACTCCCAGGCTTGTAAAAGTGTGAAGTATACTCCTAAGACTAGAGTGATTGCTAAGGCTGATTTAGCTTGTGAAAAATTATTATGTAGGAGTCTATGGTGTACCCATGTAATTGAGATGCCTGAAGATAGGAGGATTGTTGTGTTAAGTAGTGGAATCTGGAGTGGGTTAAAAGGTTGAATTCTTTGTGGGGGCCAGATTATCCCTACTTCGATATTAGGGGATAATCTTCTATGCAAAAAAGCCCAAAAGAATGAGATAAAGAAAAATACTTCTGAAATAATAAAGAGGACCATACCTCATTGGAGTCCTCTTATAACTTTATTGGAGTGTATGCCTTGGAATTTTGCTTCTCGAGTGATATCTCGCCATCATTGGTAGGCTGATAGGGATAATATTATTAGTCTAATTAATAGTAAAAAGTTAACTTTGAGGTACATTCATCTAATAATACCTGAAGTTATAAATAGGACACTAAGTGATGTTGTTAAAGGCCATGGGCTTTGATCTACAATATGGTAGGGGTGAAAGTTCTTCATAATGGATTTCTGTTGAGTATAAAGAGATTAAAACGATAAAAACGTAAGCTTGGATTATAGCTACTGCCCATTCTAGGGTCAAGAGTAAGAATTGTGTCGAAATAATTGCTCTTCTTTTAGTTAAAGAACTAATTGTGCCTTGGTTACCAAGAAGCGTTAGAAGGAGATGCCCTGCAATTATATTAGCAGATAGTCGGATAGCGAGAGTAATAGGCCGAATTGCATTTCTAATTGTTTCAATTAGAATTATGAAGGTTATTAAAGCAATGGGGGTGTTGTTGGGGAGTAAGTGTGCAAATATCTTATTTGTATTATTTAGTCATCCGAATAGTATAAATGTGACTCAGATTGGGAGGGCTAAGCTTAGTGTAATTACTATGTGACTGGTGGCGGTGACGATAAATGGGAATAGTCCTATTAAATTATTAATTAGAATTATCCATATTAGTGCGATAATAATTAGGGGTATTCCTTTTGTTGAAGTTCTCCCAAATAGGGCTGTAAGTTCCTTAGTTAAGGAGTTTACCCCCTACTTATTAAAGTATTGCTTCGCGTTGGTGGTAGCCAAAATCATAAAGGTATAATGAAAATAGGACTAAAGGCTCTAATTCAGTTTATTGAGACATTTTGTGAAGTAGATGGATCAAAAGTGGAGAATAAATTAGTTATCATTGTCAGTTTAAGTTTTTGTTTCGTTGGTTTGGGAGGTTATTTATAGCCCTCGCATTGAATTTTTTGTAAAAACTTAGTATAATTAAAGTTAATCTTATTAAAATGAGAGGATAAAAGAAAAGGCTAGTTCATATTATGGGGGCTATTTGTGGCAATAAAAGGGGCGATTGCGATTGTATTTTGACAAAATACTGTTATTTGTTAACTACCCTCTGCATTAAGGGGGGAACCCATAGGATGGTTTAAGAGTCAAATGCTTATAATTTCAGCCACTTAATGATATTATCTATATATTTTCCCAACCTTCCATATTAATCCAGTTGATATAATTTTGTGTTGGGATACTTTCTAGAACGATGGGTATAAAACTGTGTTCTGCCCCGAAAATCTCTGAGCATTGGCCGTAGAATACTCCATTTCGTAGGGATAAAAGAGGGAGTTGGTTGATTCGTCCAGGAACAGCATCTGCTTTAATTCCCATTGAGGGTATTGCCCATGAATGTATTACGTCTGTAGCTGAGATTAAAAGACGAACATTAATATTAGTTGGGATTACTACTCGATTATCTACCTCTAGCAGTCGGAAATTATTTCTTAAAAGGTCATTTGTTTGGATTATATAAGAGTCAAAAATAATGTCTTTAAAATCTGTATATCCGTATGACCAATATCATTGGTGCCCCATAGTCTTGATAGTTATGTTTGGGTGGTTTGTTTCATCCATTATATAAAGTAATTGTAGCGATGGGAAGGCAATAAAAATAAGTATGAAGGCGGGAATGATTGTTCAGAAAGTTTCAATTTCTTGGCCCTCTAGTAGGAGACGATTTGAGAACTTATTAATTAATGAATTAATTATTATATATGATTAAGATTAAAATAATTAAAGTATGGTCATGGAAAAAGATTATTTGTTCCATAATAGGTGAAGCTGCGTCTGGGAAGATAATTTTATTTCAAGTTGCCATAATTGAATACTAAATTTAATTGAGTATTAGTATGATTTATAGGTGGGTGTTGATGGGCTCATTCCACAGAAGTCGGTATATGGGAGGAGAATACTATGATTCGTTGGGCCACTATATTTTCTCAAATGATAAAAATTAAATAAATTATTGCAATTATGGACAGCGTGGAACCAAGCGAAGATATAACATTTCATGAGGTGTAGGCATCTGGGTAGTCAGAATAGCGACGGGGTATCCCCCCCAAACCCAGGAAGGGCTGGGGAAAGAAAGTTAAATTAACTCCTAAAAATATTAGGATAAAATGTGTCTTTAATCATTTAGGGTTTATAACTAGTCCTGTAAATAGGGGCATTCAGTGAACAATTCCTCCTATAATGGCAAAAACCGTCTCTATTGATAGAACATAATGAAAATGTGCGACTACATAGTAGGTGTCGTGGAGAATGATATCTAGTGAAGAGTTTGCTAAGATTACACCTGTGAGCCCCCCTATAGTAAATAAAAAGACAAAGCCTAGACTTCAATACAGAGAGGGGTCTAAATTTAGCTTTGATCCGTGTATTGTCGCTAATCAGCTGAAAATTTTAATTCCTGTAGGCACAGCAATGATTATTGTGGCAGCGGTGAAGTAAGCCCGTGTATCTACATCTATTCCGACAGTGAATATGTGGTGGGCTCAAACTACAAAGCCTAAGATTCCAATAGCTAACATTGCGTATATTATTCCTAGTGTCCCAAACGGTTCTTTTTTTCCTGTTTGGTGTCTAATAATATGAGAAACTATCCCAAACCCAGGAAGAATTAAGATATATACTTCTGGATGTCCAAAAAATCAGAATAGGTGTTGGTACAAGATTGGGTCCCCTCCTCCCGCTGGATCAAAAAAAAGAAGTATTAAAATTACGGTCAGTTAAGAGTATTGTGATAGCTCCTGCGAGAACTGGTAGCGAAAGCAGGAGAAGAATTGCTGTAATTTTAATTGAGCAGACGAATAAAGGTACCCGTTCAAAAATTATTCCTGGGGTCCGTATGTTGTGATAAATAGTTCTGATAAAATTCACAGCCCCCAAAATTGAGGAGATACCTGCTAAATGCAAAGAAAAAATAGTGAGATCAACAGAAGGTCCTCTATGGGCTAAGTTTCTCGATAGGGGGGGGGGTGGGTAAACCGTCCATCCTGTTCCGGCCCCACTCTCTACTATGGTTGATCTCAAAAGTAATAGAAAAGAAGGTGGGAGTAATCAAAATCTTATATTGTTTAAACGGGGGAATGCTATATCTAGGGCTCCTAGCATTAGGGGGACTAGTCAGTTCCCGAAACTTCCCATTATAATAGGTATAACTATAAAGAAAATTATAACAAAAGCGTGGGAGGTTACAATTACGTTGTAAATTTGTTCATTCTCTATCATTGAGCCTGGTTGCCCTAATTCAATTCGAATTAGGATACTTAGGGCAGAGCCAACTATAGCGGCCCAAATCCCGAAAATTATATATAGTGTCCCAATATCCTTATGGTTAGTTGAGCATATTCATCGCGGTAAAATGTCTGAAAATAGGAGGTAAATTGTAAATTTATTGATGGGTTATTCCTTTTACTATGGTTTTATAGTTTAAAAAAAATTAAAATTGCAAATTTTAAGATATACCTTATTAAAGCTTAATTTGGATTAATGTAAACTTTGAAGGTTTATAGTTTTTTTAACTTAAAGCCTTAATAGCTTAGGATGATTAGAGGGCCTAATAAAAGGAATAAGATTGATAATCAATTTTGTTCCTTTTGCAGTTTTGGGGGGCTTTGGCTAAATATAACTAAGGCAGTGTAAGTAATTCGTAGATAAAAATATAAGTTAATTATAGAACCTAATAACATTAAGAGAATTAGGAGGTATCTAGCATTTGTCAGTAGCAGTGCTAGGACTAGGATCTTTGGGAAAAATCCAATTATTGGGGGTATCCCCCGAAACTTAATATCAGTAAGTAGAGGGTTAGTTTGGCCCCTTTGAATATAAATATAGTTTTGTTAAGTGAGTTAATATTATGTCTACTCAAAATATTCAATAAAATAGCTAAGGTGATTGAGTAGACAAGAAAATAAATCATAAAAACTTTTAAGTTAAGTTCTAGTGCCACTAGAAGCCACGCTAAATGGGAGATAGACGAAAATCCTATAATTTTTTTGTGGCGGTTTGGTTGAACCCCCCTACGGCCCCAAAAATTAATGATAACACAATATAAAATAAGAGATTTATTTTAGTTATTGTTCAGGTCACTAGAAGTAAAGGGGTTAGGATAATAAATGTGCTTAGTCAACTTACGCTTTCTAAGAGCGTGGGGACTCAGAAATGTAAGGGAGCTGCTCCCATTTTTGTTATTAATGCTAAGAGTGTGAGAGAAGAGGATGAAAAATTTATTTCTATTTGTACGGATCTGATAATAAGTATTGAGGAAGCCACCCCCTGTACAAAGAAATATTTTATAGCAGCTTCTGAGCTACAAATATTTACTTTATTAATGATTAAGGGGATAAGGCCTATCAAGTTTATTTCGAGGCCAAATCTGACTAAGAATCAGGATGAAGCTCTTAGGGAGATTATTGGTCCTAATAAAACTATTATTAAGAAAATTAGGTTGGCAGGTTTTATGATTATAAAAGGAGTTATTCTCATCGTTAGGTTATGGGCCTAAAAGCTTAGTTAGCTTACTTTTAAGTTTTAATGTTGCTGCACGGTGCTCTTTGAAGGTACAGGGGATAATTTGTCTTTATTAAACTTAATTTTTTATTTTTCTTTTTAAACCCTCCTTTTAAGAAAAAGGAAAATTAGGTTTTATTATACTTTAATATTATTATTGTTAAGCGGTTCAGTTAGGTATTCTTTTGGGGGGCTATTGTTTTGTTTGAGTTACTGGATAGATTAATTTAAGCTAAAATCTTTTATAATTGCTTTAAAGTTTTATACGACTTTTGATAGATTTTGAAGGTAGAAATATTATTTATGCTTATCTAATTTCTTTATATATAGATTAAAGTGAATTAGCCAGCTAAAAGCGTGCCAGCCGCTGCGGTTATACGTAAGGTTTATATAAAGTTTGTTTATGCGCATTTTGACTATAATTAAAAAAACAATTTGGGGTTAACTAGTGAAATAGTATCCTTTAATAAATTTTATGGTTTGTTGGATGAAAAGTTAGGGTAAATACTAGGATTAGATTACCTATATTGTTTTAAGGAATAATTTTAAAATTAAAGAATTTGGCGGTGTTTTATCCTCCTAGAGGAACTTGTCCTGTAATCGATGTGCCCCGATAAATCTTACCTTGGTTTTTATTAAGTAATTCAGTTTATATACCGTTGTTGTTAGATTACTTAGCTAAATAAATTGTTAGTTTTCATTATAGATAGGTTGGTTTTGTTACTTCAAATCAAGGTGTAGTTTATGCTAGGGTAGAGATGTGTTACTTTAGTTAAGATTTGGATCATGAATTGAATTTTTATGTGAAAAAGGATTTATCAGTAAAATTTTATTAATAAGATGAGTTGAATCAGGCTCTAGAACATGCACATATCGCCCGTCACTCTAATTTTAATATTAGATAAGTCGTAACAGAGTAGATGTAAGGGAACTTGTATCTAGAGGTTAGAGTAGAGCTTTAAAGCGATTTATTTACATTAAATAGTTCTTTGTATAACGGAGTGCTCTTATTAATATTTTTTAGTTTGAGTATTAGGGGGAATTTGGTTGAATAAGCTAATTGTTTTTTGCTTTATTAAATTTTTTTGAAAAAGTTAGATAAGTGTGAACTGTGAAGGTGTTAAAAGATTTAGTTAAAAGTAGAACTTTTTGTACCTTTTGTCTCAGGGTAGATTAAAATTTTAGATATATTTTAGTTTCCCGAATTAGAATGAGTTAGGTACTTAAGTGTTAATTGTGACAAAATTAATGTAATAAGTATCTAGTAGTGAGATGCTATTCGAATTTTAGGTTATCTGGTTTCTTTAGAAATTAAAAAGGTAGGTGTTATTCAGGCACAAAGAATAGCAAAAAGTTTGTTAGGGCTAAGCTTAGCATATGATTTTTATATTTTTTGTTAGGGGTAGTTAGTGAGACTTAATAGTGGCTTGTTGTTTAATAACATTTTTTTGTTAAGAATTGAAGGGTTATAAAGAGAAGATTTTAGTTTTAAAAAATTGTTCATAATGATTTAATTAGTAGAGATAAGAACTGGTTATTTTTGGTTAAGTTTTAGTTGAATTAGTTTGGATTTAAGTTTAATAGAGGAACTCGGCAATCATTTACCTGAACTGTTTATCAAAAACATTTCTTTAAGAATGGTTATTTAAAGTAAATTCTGCCCCCTGTTAAAACTAAAGGGCCGCAGTAGCCTGACTGTGCTAATGTAGCATAATCATTTGGTTTTTAATTGAGATCTGGTATGAAGGGATAAATAGGGTGTGTCTATCTTTTTTAAATATTTTGAATTTAAATTTTTAGTAAAAAAGCTAGAATTAGTCTATGGGACGATAAGACCCTATAAAGCTTAATTTTTTTAGTTTTAAAATTTTTTTCTAGTTTTACAGCTAAGCTAATTATACTGGGGCGGTAGCTAATAAACTTAGTTTAGTTAAAATTAATGAAGATCCATTTTTGGTGAAATAAGACTAAGTTACTTTAGGGATAACAGGATAATATACTTTTGGAGTTCTAATCGAAGAGTATGTTTGTTACCTCGATGTTGAATTAATTAAACTGTAAGGTGAAGAAGCTTTACTAGTTAGTCTGTTCGACTATTAAAAAATTACATGATTTGAGTTCAAACCGGTTTAAGCCAGGTTGGTTTCTATCTATAGTTTTTAAAAAGTTTCTTAGTACGAAAGGACCAGAATCTATGAATTATTTATATTATGCTAATTAGTAAAAATTTATTTGGTTAATATGGCAGATTAGTGCGTTGAATTTAAGCTTCATTTATAAGACAGTGTTTTTTTTTTAACAATTTTGTTAATTTTAAGCTATACTTTGATGTTAGTGTGTCTTCTAGTAAGTGTCGCTTTTTTACTTCACTGGAACGTAAAGTATTAGGTTATATTCAGTTTCGTAAAGGGCCTAATAAGGTGGGTTATATGGGTCTTTTACAGCCTTTTTCGGATGGTTTAAAGTTAATGACTAAAGAGCAGATTTGGCCTTTATATAGTAATAAAATGATTTTTTACTTAAGACCGGTGCTAGGTCTATTTTTAGCTTTAGCTTATTGAGCTTTATGTAATTTAGGGGGTGCTGTTTTTTTATCAGTATGGTTTAATTTATTTTTTAGTTTTATCGAGTTTAGGTGTTTATTCTCTTTTAGGGGCTGGTTGGAGCTCCAATTCTATTTATAGAATGTTGGGATGTTACCGGGCTGTGGCTCAAACTATTTCTTATGAGGTAAGTTTGGCTTTAATTTTATTGAGTATTGTCCAGTTGGTGGGTAGTTTTAATTTGGGGGAGAGTTGAAGCTTTTCTTTAGTGAAGTTGGGTCTCTTACTAGTTTTATTAGGGGTGTGGTTTTTATCTTGTCTTGCTGAGACTAACCGTAGTCCTTTTGATTTTGCTGAGGGTGAGTCTGAACTGGTTTCGGGGTTTAATGTGGAGTATGGCTCTGGGGGTTTTGCTTTAATTTTTATTGAAGAATATGGTAATATTATTTTCATAAGTTTGCTTAGTTGGTACTTGTTTTTTAATATAGACTTTTTTTAGTCTTATTTGTGGTTATATTTTTATTTTTGTGAGAGCGGGGTTCTTTCCCCCGTTACCGTTATGACAAGCTAATGATGTTAGCTTGGAGGGGTATTTTGCCTTTGGTTTTGGGGTATTTTGGGTTTTTATACGGAGTATTAGTATAAATTTTTTAATTACTTTGTCAGATAGATTGAGTTAAATTTAGAATTTAAATAGGGCTTAGGTCAGGTAATAGTATTAATAAGAATGTTAATTCTCCCTGTATCTCTTTTGCTTATGGTGTTCTAAGATCTAGCTTTGAATTAAATAAATCATTAGGTTACCTATATTTTGCTTTCAAAGCAAATTGCTTTTATTTAGCTAAATGACTAGTTTAGTCTATTATCTTGAATCATTATCGCTAGTGGTCTTAATAAGAAGTAGGCGAAGTATCTGATTGTAAAAACTTGTCCTAAATTGAGGTAAGGTATTAAACTGTGAATTATTTTAACATAAGCATACTATCTCAAAAATTAAAAGTAAATTATTATAATAAGTAACGATATAGCGTTATAATAAATTCAGGCCACGGGAAATCTAGAATGTATACTTCAGTTTGATAGCACCCACCTTAGAAATTAACGTAAGGCTACCTTTAGCAGTGTTGTCATGCGGCAGCGCAATTTGAACGGACCCTTTACTTATCAATGATATAATTATTTAACAAAATTATTAAAATACCCTCATTTGACCTTTTACTATTTTATGAGATTTAAAAATAAAATAGTAAAAAGTCAAATGAAGAATAACTATATAGTCTTTACTGGAAGTATAGATCTGTTAATTCGATAAATTTAATATCTATATTAATATTAAGTATAGCAATATACTCTTAATATAATAGTATTAATAAGAATGTTAATTCTCCCTGTATCTCTTTTGCAAAGTCATTAAGAAGAAGTTGGAGAGAAAACGCCCATATAAACACAACAGACTCAACATGCACAACCATCAGAACACAAACACAACAAATTCAACACTCACAACCTACGCATAAACATTACAAAAACGTAATACACCAAACCGTCACGACGGTGAGCGAAAAAACACCATCCAAACCAAACCGCAAATGAATCCGTTAACGCTCACCGTCACACGGTGGTTTTGCCAACCCTTCGAGAAACTGCGAACGCAGAGATCTCGAGAAACTGCGTACGCAGCGATTACACTTTGCACCGAAATGCGAACGCGTTCGCAGGCCTGACAGACAGACCCACAGACCCACAGACAGACACGCTGGTTGTATAACCCCTCCTAGGGGACTTTGTCCCCTCGGAGAAGTAAAAATATACAATAAATATGATTGTTCCTACTGGGTTCCTATAAGAGTATTACACACGCAACACAGGATGAAGTTAACTTACAGGGATCAGACTACTAGCGCCATCTAAATGTTTGTTAAAATATGGAGAAAGTACTCGTTCTCCATCTCACCATCGCGATGTTTGAGTAACCGTAAAATTAGTTTTATCTTAGCAGAGACGAATAAGAATCCTTGCGCTTCGAAACATGCTCTTTTCATTCATTTTAATGGTATGATGTCTGTACGTCGTTGGTTTTTATGACGACATTTTTAAAATTTTAGATATCTCGTGGCTTTTTTCCTGGATTTTTAACTGATTACCGAGGGGCTGATCACTCCGCGTAATCGGTGTACAGAGTCGTACCTTTGACTGTACTAATGGTATTACGCGTAATCTTTGAAGTCCCTGCCTTTGGCAGTGGTAATCTTAGTGTAATACGGTGTACAGACTTTCTAAGAGTGGTTAGCCCCTCGCTGATTACCAACAAATCCCTTCACATTAAATGTATTCTTTAATTCCGCAAACTTAAGAACTTCATAGGGCTTGATAGTTAATTTTAAAAGTTTCCAAAGAGTTTGATTTTAGACGTTTACAGCAGACAAAATAGTATTGTTCATGAAAGCGCTATTTTCATATTATTTGGGGTCACTATGAAGACCAGTCGAATTAATCTTACGCGTGCTTCTCCTCATTTTTAATTGTGGCAGTTCCCTTTTACGATTCAACGCCGTTAAAGGCAATTAATGGAAGTGGAGGATAGCGGAATCTGCACCTGACATGAGCCCACTTCCTCAAGTGTCCAGCGGGCACTTTCCAATGGACAGGCCACGTTCCGTAGAGGTCCATACCCAAATAACAAGCACCAAACAGAGGTCATACCTTTGTGGGGTTTTTCCGAGGCAAAAAAAAATCACTCGCTATTTCAAGTAACATCCTTTCCATTGAACCTTTACACGCAAAAGCTATTTTTGTTAATTTAGTTAAAAATTTTCTCTAATATTTAAAATAGGTTTTAATGATTGCGAGAGAGTTTTATTAGAGTCAAGAGATAGCGTTAGTTTACTATCCCATAAATTACTAAAATTGGATTGACGAAGAAATTAGTCTTAACTGATAGTGTTCATTCTCGCTTCATGACGGTCCGAGGAAAATCCACAGCCGGTACCATCATTTCTTCCTCCCCCAGCCAGTGATTTGGTAATTCATGCTTGTTCCAAGACGATCTGAGGAAAAACTGTCGACGAAACATATGCAACGACCTCTTCACAGGATTTTTGGGTGTTAAGCTGAAAAACAAAGTGTGTTACTGCGAGTGGGTTCATTTCCGCTTTGGATGAACACCCTAATTGCATGACTTCTGTTCGGTGCGTATCAATTGGGAAGTAATCCAGTGGGGACTTGAAAATTCTCCTAACCCCCACCATATCGTTAATTGCCTTCAACGGCGTCAAATCGAAGAAGAGAACATCCCAAAATAAAAGTGACGAGAAACACGCCAATGAAGGTGTAGAAACTATGAATACTGGTTTCACGTAACGCCCAAATCCCAGCTTCATTAAAACAATATGACGGCTGCCAGATTTGGTCCACGTTGAAAAAGATATTCCTTTACACGCTGAATTACATTCGACTCTGAATATAATAAAATATTGTAAACAGCTATTTGAAAGAAAAAATTCAGGTTTATAATAACTCTATTTAATAAGCTAGTAACGCGGTCAGATTAGTCGGTCTGATTTTTAAAACCAAAAACTCTAAAATTGCTCCTAGCCTTTTAGGCGAATATGGCAGCCCTGAGCAGAATTTAAAAAGATAAAGGATTAGTTTGATCTATAAATTTATCCAAAGGTCTAGCCGAAAATTGGTTATTTTATAGTTCTGAGTCTCGTTGACCTTCTTCTGAATACGGCCCTGAGTCCACTTTGGGGCACTTCATTTTTAAAAGGGCAGGATCAGTAACAGACGATAGATTTATAAATCCTAAGTTTGAATTCATCAATATAAAATCTGGCATTTTCTCTTTACGAGGAAAAAGAAAAGGGTACAGCTTCACCATTTTCGATCCAATTAGCGAGAAAATCCATTTATTTATATTTAATTTGTTTGATTTAACAGCCAAATATTGTATCACTAAATTATTACGAAATGAGTTGATATTTGTCTCTTGCTACTCTGGGTCTCAGTAATATCAATACACCTACAATATCTTATGTGTACATCCTGGGTAACATGTCCTGGTGTACACTGCTACCAAGATGCAGAATCACTTTCGTAACTCACGATTTGTAAGAACAATTTTGATAATTATTATTCGCATTGGCGATTCTTGAGAATGGGATGGTTAAAGTAAAAATACCGCAAATCAAATGGTTCCAAGGAGCACTATGATAATTGGAAATGTGAGTCAGCTTGTCTCAAAGGACTGCTTGTTATTTGCTGAAGTTAGTGGTGCCTGGTACCAAGGAACACATTAATGATGAGAAATGTAAGGGTACGTCACTGGTCTCAAAGTTTTCAGGAGCAATGGAACCAAGGACATCTTTATTTCAATTTTGTTGATTTGTGACGCAGAAATGCCTTCTTAGGAATTAAATAGATCTTATCAGATAAACGTCCCCAAAGCTATACGTTTTGTTTATAATAATAAATAAATAAATAAATAATAATCAGCTAGATTAATACCCAAGGCACCACCTTAGGCTTAAGTCATCATGCGACTTTTGAAGCCCTTAATTCAGGTGGCCGGGTTACAATGCGTAGGAGGGTGGTGGCAAGCCCTGCATGCCACGAGATCGAGCCAACAGCTCCCTACACTAACTTAATCCGAAATAATACACGGCGAATCCGAAAGTACTCGTACACAACGTAAAGGAATGGCGTGCTCTACTTCCATTTAATATCTCAGCGTAGGACGATAACTCGCAGTCGCGTAGTCAAGCGGATTGCAATTTATCATGGCGTCTGTATGGTACGGGGCTTTAAAAACTAAATAATGTGTGTGATGGCACAAGAGGAGTGATGCAACTGAGATAATTGGTAAGCGCTGACAACGGTCTACCACGAACACTAATATGGTGAAAAAGCATTCTAGTTATGTTATTTTGCATACTTGAAAATTTTAAAACGTCAAAACTTTGAATATAAGTGATATTATATTGATCGCGTTAGGGGTTCTTGTCCTTATGAAATCTAGTATATGTAAATTCGTATATAAATGTTGGTTTAATAAGATTATTTCTTGGGTTGGTTCATTTTCCATACTGAATATCCGGGTATGTTTCAGGTTTGTCTAAAGCGGATAAACAGTGCCCTAATGAAACAATGGGGATGTACAAGAAAATCTGCAATTGTTACAAATGAACCGAAACATATTGATTTTTTGCATTTAAATAAATTTGTAAACTATTGAAATGAGAAACATTTTGACGCCAGACAACATGCCCCTGTTAAAAGGATGGTTAGCATTTGATTCCCAACTTACAATAGCCCAACCTAAAGGATGTTCTTACTTCTCTTATTCGGCTGTCCCTCTCAATTCTTACCATTCTTATCCGGCTGTCCCTCTCCGGATGGTTGGCATTTGATTCCGAACTTACAATAGCCCACCCTAAAGGGTGTTCTTACTATTCTTATTCGGCTGCACCTCTCAATTCTTACCACTCTTATCTGGCTATCAGATTTATAGCCCGGTGTACCGGTAAGATTGAAACAACACCACCGGAGGTCCAGAATCAAATACCCTACCCCAGAGTCCACAAGCCCGGACAGGTGACAAAACCTGCATGGGTAGCAGAACCCTACTACTGATGGTCGCACCCTCGACGCAAGCCGCTCAACCCAGCAGAAGGTGAAGCAATGGGCCGACCAATGCGCCACTTCGCACACAGCAGTGGGAATGAGAGCGGATGCTCTGGCAACGCCAGCCGACACCCAATCTACAAAGGTAGATAGCCAAGCCCGTTGGAAAGAGTTCCAAAAGGGAAACGGGGGGCACACAGCAGCCCGCATAACCCGGCACAGCTGGCACCGGGTATCCCGGTGGAACTCCAAAAGGCCGGGAGATGGGTCCGCCGTGCCCTCATACGGAGCCCCGCAGCCCCACAGCAGGCGAATCAATCCACCGAAGCAGCCAGTTTGCCTGGACCCTCTCCGTTAGCCTGTGCCGAAGCCCAGTTACCAGCCCACACCGGACCGATGTCGGAGGTGGAGATAGGACCATTTGGATGGAGCTAACATCTCCCAGTGCGCTTCCGCCCGTGGTGGGTTACCAGAGCCGGACCCCGACTCCCTGGTATAGCCACCAGTTATTGCACACTCTGACCCCTTGTGGGCCACTCTTATCTGGCTGTCTCTCTGAGTCTTTCTTGAACCTGGACAATATGTAAAAAATCCTGAACCCCTTCTGATATGACCTTTTTGTAGAATACGATCACCAGTGACCGGGTCAGTCATGCTAGTTCCAAACTGCCTATCAGCAATGCCACAATATACTCATTTGGATCACGACCGGAAATTAGAAATGGTTCTTGGATGAACACCCCAATGACATTACCTCTGCCTAGAGTTTATCAATTGAGCCTCTCAACGGGATTGAATGGACCACGACGAAACCTGGAATGTCTCTTGAAAAGGGCCCACGTGACCCGTCATTGAGTAACCGAGTGTGGGCTCGTGTCATTGGAAGATTGCGGCCACCTCGACACTTATTATATTCCTATACCCGCGTTAAATCCCCAGTAGCGCCGAAATACAGTTGGTTAAGAGTCCATGTGTCGGGTAACAGTCCAAAGATTGTAGACAGTAAATATTACAATTGGCCGACTGTTCAAATAACTGTCGGCGGTATACTTGTTTAGGGCCTGATTACCGACAGTCGGCCGACCGTCAGTGACGGCGATCCCGTTAGGGCTCTGGGGCTCAAGCCCCCACAGGGAAAAACAAACGGGGGCATAGCCCCCACCGAAATAACATTGGGGAGAATAGCAATCAGGGAAAAATTTATAATGCACTGCCTTTATTTAGGTCGGAATTCATTATTTTTAAAGAAGTTATTTTGAGATTTCAGATGCGAGTAGCATTAAGATGATATAATCGTAAAATATCTTCGTGATGTATTTGGCCAAGAAAGGCTTAATTATCTATCCATGTACACAGATATTTTTAACTTAACTTAACTTAACTTAACTTAACTTTAATTATCATTGTATTCATTGACGGATGAGATATTAGAAAGGACACTTATATATATATATAGTAAGAAAAAGTTTGAGCTGTACACTTTCTTGCTTAAGTTTTAAATATATGGATTTTTGGATAAAAAATGATTGGCTCGTGCCCCCACAGAAATGTTTTCCCATCGCCGCCGCTGCCGACCGTTGCATTAAAGGTCTCTTTGTAGACGGTAAAAATTACAATTGGCCGACTGTTCAAATAACTGTCGGCGGTATACTTGTTTAGGGCCTGATTACCGACAGTCGGCCGACCGTTGCATTAAAGGTCTCTTTGTAGACGGTAAAAAGTACAATTGGCCGACTGTTCAAATAACTGTCGGTGGTATACTTGTTAGGGCCTGATTACCGACAGTCGGCTGACCGTTGCATTAAGTTCTCTTTGTAGACGGTAAAAAGTACAATAGGCCGACTGTTCAAATAACTGTCGGTGGTATACTTGTTTCGGGCCTGATTACCGACAGTCGGCCGACCGTTGCATTAAAGGTCTCTTTGTAGACGGTAAAAATTACAATTGGCCGACTGTTCAAATAACTGTCGGCGGTATACTTGTTTAGGGCCTGATTACCGACAGTCGGCCGACCGTTGCATTAAAGGTCTCTTTGTAGACGGTAAAAATTATAATTGGCCGACTGTTCAAATAACTGTCGGTGGTATACTTGTTTCGGGCCTGATTACCGACAGTCGGCCGACCGTTGCATTAAAGGTCTCTTTGTAGACGGTAAAAATTACAATTGGCCGACTGTTCAAATAACTGTCGGTGGTATACTTGTTAGGGCCTGATTACCGACAGTCGGCCGACCGTTGCATTAAAGTTCTCTTTGTAGACGGTAAAAAGTACAATAGGCCGACTGTTCAAATAACTGTCGGTGGTATACTTGTTTCGGGCCTGATTACCGACAGTCGGCCGACCGTTGCATTAAAGGTCTCTTTGTAGACGGTAAAAATTACAATTGGCCGACTGTTCAAATAACTGTCGGCGGTATACTTGTTTAGGGCCTGATTACCGACAGTCGGCCGACCGTTGCATTAAAGGTCTCTTTGTAGACGGTAAAAATTATAATTGGCCGACTGTTCAAATAACTGTTGGCGGTATACTTGTTTTGGGCCCGATTACCGAAATGATGGAAATCTGAACATAATTAAAAAATTAAAAAAATCCCATAGCGCTTGAGCGAAATGACGGATGACAGCGGCCTGGTTTTCTCTCCGTTGGAAAAGGTTTTCCCTTTATACCCAAATAAAAAAATCTCAAATTATTTTAAACAATTGCTATTCGTATAACAGTTAAAATAATGAAATCAAGTAGACTTTATTTTAAAGTTTAGGGATAACTTACAATTCGTAGTGATTCCAAATAAAATGAAAATAGCGCTTTCATGAAAAATACAATTTTATAATATAGTGGTAGCTGTAGAAAATTACGCTAACAAAAAAAAACATTTTTTTTGCTGTATAGATTACTGTATTGTATATGTGTAACTAAAATTGTATTTCATTTAATTGATTTGTATAATTTTTATTTTATTTTTGTTATTGTTTGTAAACTCATTGAATAATTTTGTATCTCGTATTGTATTTGTGATTTATGTGACAAGTTCTTTTTTTTGTAAATATTTCTTTATTTTTAAACCATTGTATTCCGATTGTAGCGAAATCGGGGAAAGCCCACGAAAATTCCCAGAATCCTGGGACGGAGAGTTTAGGCGCCTGACACCGTAGGTGTCCGAAAACTTTCCGTCTAAAGGATGGTTATTTCGTTTTGGACATTAGAAAAAGAATCGAGAACCCGAACGGACAGTAGTAGTCGCTGACGAACCCAGCGTTATAGTATAGTAAAAAAAAAGAGTTATAGAATTAAAGAATAGTTTGAAACTCAAAACCAAATTGAGTGTTATTCATTAAATTAAGACGCGACCATAGGTAAATTAAAAGTTTCCCAAAACAGCAGTCTAGTGAGCGTTAAAAGAAAAACTTAGCTCTCCCAGTTTTGTAGACCCCGGATTAAGAAATGCTACCGTAGCCACACGCTGGAGTTTCTAGTTCTTTTTTTCATCAAGCTCCAATCCGTTTTTTGAGTTAGGTCCATTTGAGACGTTCGAGTTTTTCGATGCTAGCTTTATCGTTTTTATAATGCAAGTTTTAAGACGAGCTCTTAAAGTATCCTCTGAAACGTCTTATTTTTAAGATTTGCCAGGATAATTTAGAGACGGTCAGGCCAATACATCTAAAGACACTAATCTCTGACAACAAGGAACAATTAGGGGGAATCACATATATCGAAGTAAAATTGTCAAACCCACACACCTTTTCGTAAAACCGTTAAAGCAATTAACTGATATTTTAATTGACTGTGAAAATAAGGGTCGCGTGCCTGGAATTGCATTTTTTTCATTGGATAACTGAAGAAATTCCCCCTTAGTGCCACCCCCCTCCCCTGGGCTTAAAAAGTGCATAAAACGGTAAACACACCATTGGAAGCGCAGTTTCCGCTGCGCATCTACGAAATAGTCTCTGTTCGCATCTTCACTTCCAAATCGGTAAGTTGATTCTTCCTCTTTTGTTGCTACACGAGCTGCGTTTTGTTGTCGGCGTCTGCGCTCTGCAGAACGAGGCTTCTGGCTATAAATATTGGGTCAAATACGGACTTGAATGAGCAAGTCTATAATATTAAGAAATAGGTATGAAATTCAAAACCCCCTTCTAAAATTCAGAAAAAGCCATGAAATTCTGTGTTAAAACCACGTTCTATAATTTCTATATACGAATGAAATCCTGCGCAAAAACCCGAGGGGGTAACCACTTCGTGTAATAGGTGTACACTTCTATTTGTATAACGAATAATTGCTACAAATTACTTTGTAATACAGCGTAGTTTTGTAATATATGGTGAATTATTATGTAAAATGTTGTATTACCTTGTATTTCCGTGTAATACTGTGTAATATTGCGAATTATCAAGTAATTTTGCGCGTAGTACGTTTAGTACGTTGTCTATTAAGATGTCATATTATATAGTGCAGTGTATTATTGCATAATATTTTAAACTCATGTATTACGAAATAATTTTGTGTAATACCATAAGTGGTATTACTCTAAGTACCCAACTTCGAACGGGTTCTATGGGGGCCATGCTTGCCCGTGTGCCAAACTCTCTCTCTCTAAAATAGTACTATCTATACCTGCTACTAAAATGAATGCTAACCATTGCCGCGGTAGGGTTACGCTTTAGTGCTCGGTTATTAGAAAGCCGACGGGGAAGAAAAAACGAACGTCTCTCGAGTTTCCCGAGGCTCGGCTCGATTCGCGGAGTGGGGGATAGTTTTGAATATTCTTTCCCCCAAAATCTCCTATACAAGAGAAACGGCCTAACCCAAGGTTGGTAAAAATATTGCGTGGGCCTAACCCTCAGCCCCGTTAATTCCCGTTTGGCACACTAGTGGGCGCCACTAGCAGAAATAAAATTCAAATCTTTCTCTCTTCGATTCTCTCGAGGATTTCTCGCGCTGGCAACGGCCCCCTGAACCACCTCACGTGCTGACGTCACGAAAAGGGGGAGAACACGTCCCAGAGAACAGCGCGTCTTGGGTACTTAGAGTAATACCACTTATGGTAATAACTAAGTAATATTGGAAATATAGGGGATAATACTTTTCACATTCGATTTAGGAAACACAGAGGGTACGAGTGGAACTCTGAGTCCAGGGCGAAGGTGAAATTCTAGGCGAAAGTGAAGAGGGAATGGTGCAGGGGGGGGGGGGGGGGGGACGTTTACTCGCATAGCCCGAGCGGGAAAATCACCGATGGTCGGAGCCGATGGTATGACGTTGTTTATGCCTCGGATTTTGCGTATACAACAAGTTCCGACAACAACTGAGACAACAACCCATCGTCCCCCATTTTATTATACTCCACGGCCGCGGAGTATATTTAGAGCTCATCTTTTTCCCCCATTTCCACATCTGCTGCGCGTATATTCGCAATTTACCGGTTTGGTCGTGGAAGACGTCAACTCAGCTTGAGATACTTTTAGGCCTTTTTTGGGTCGCGCTCTAACCTCAACCACTTAACGTATTTTAATTCTGTAAACGGATTTAAAATCAGCGTGTTTCACTTCGTAGGCCCGTCTTTTCACGATTTATAATTTAATCAATAACGCCGAGAAATGATAAGTTTTTGAAGCCAGGAAATTACGGTTTCGAGGCATCCATTTTCCCTTTAAACCTTCAGATTGGCGCGCATGCGCAACGGGAACGGGTGGAAGTCTGAAAAAAGTTGCCAACTTGCCGCAACGGCTTCGTTTTGATGGCGGCTTTAATGCCGCGTGCGGCAAAGTTGGGCACACTTTTCCAGATAAATTTTTTTCCTATCAAAATATAGTAGATGGCGATGCTATCAATTTTCTCTCATTTTTTTATTTCAAATATTTAAAGAATATTTTTTTTTGCGATTTAGATTCAATAGATGGCGGTAAACTTCTCAATGAATAAATAAAATTTCCGAGATTTTGTGTCTATATATAAATTTACTCGCGTAAAGTTAGTAGTTGAAAATTTACGATCGTATCAGTATCAATTTTTTCCTTAATGACTTATTGGTAACTATCAATTATATATTTTTTTGCATTCTACATATAAATTTTTCTCTCATATCAATTTTTTACAGATAAAAAGCTATAAATCATACCCCCAATAAAAATATTTTTTTTTGTAATCCTATCAAATCAAACTCATCAATGAAATGTGTTATAATCTAGCCTATCAAATCAATCATACCAATGCAATGTTATTTATTAGCCTATCGAATCAATACTATTATTTTTAAAATTTTATCAAATAAAATAATATACAGCGAAATAATTAAATAATTTTTTTCAAAACAATCAATTTTAATTCCTCGTTTGCGAAATAATGATAATCACAAATGCTTTGTTTAGTAGATATATATCACAATAGGCTCAATAGCTTTCACATGGAGTTTGACATTGTACCGCCCCAGCCTCTTCCAGTTAATAAAACGATAATTATGAGGTAAATCAGGTAATAAGTAAAAATGCGATGCAAACATTCTATAATCTAGTTTAGAACTACATGGCTTCGTTGATGCCTCAATCAAGGCATACGCGGCTGTAATTTATGTACGTAGAAAATACGCAAATGGACAGGTTAGAACCGCGCTAGTGGCGTCAAAAACGCGCGTAGCTCCTCTGGAAAAACAAACAACGAAAAAACATAAAAAGAAATTAACACAAACGCTTACTCTACCGAGATTAGAGTAAATGGGAGCCTTATTGGGTGCTAGGCTTATGACCTGTATCCCAGACCTTTTTCCAGCTCCTGCGCCTACTGTCAAAATGTGGACGGACTCCACAATAGTATTAGATTGGGTAAAGGGAGATAAATCACCCGAAAGATTCAAGCCATTTGTAGCAAATAGAGTTCTGGAGATATTGAAACTCACGGATGCCGCCTGCTGGGGTCATTGTGTAGGAATTGAAAATCCCGCTGATTTGCTTTCTAGGGGAAAAATATTGAAAGAATTAAAAAATAGTTCGTTATGGTTTAAAGGGCCGCAGTGGTTTATAGAAGGTAAAAATTCAGAATCTAACGCTTATTTACGTGGGGTAGACGAGTCTGAATACGCCGAGGAATTAAGTGCAGTAAAAGACAAGGCTAGTTTGATTGTAGGGCCTTTGAAGCTAAAAGACAGACAGCCGATGTGAAAGAGACGCCAGTGCTAGATTTAGCAAAATATAGCTCCGCCAACTTTGTTTATCGAATGACCGCCAGAATTAAAAGAATTTTTACCAATGCTAGATTAAAATTTAAAAAAAACGACCCCCTAACCGCGGAAGAACTAGTAGATGCCGAAAAGTATTGGATTAAAATTGTGCAATTGGAATGTTTTCCGCAAGAAGTTAAATGTTAAAAAACGAACACCGCTCTACCCAAGCAATCGAGTTTGTTTACGTTGACGCCATTCCTCGATGAGGAAGGACTTATGCGCGTAGGTGGAAGAATTCACGAAGCAGACATTAGTTATAACCAAAAGCCATCATGGATCTTGTCAGCAAAACATAGACTAACTGAGTTAATAGTTGATGACATTCACATTCGTTTAAAGCACGTGGGAGTAGATCAAACTCTCGTAGAAATTCGAGAACAATTCTGGATTCCGAAAATCCGCCCTTTAGTTAAACGAGAAGTTCACGGGTGCCCCAGATCTCAAATATTTCACGCTAAAGGTTCGACGCCAATAATGGCGCCGCTTCCGGCTTCCAGAATCAATCCAGCGCCGTCGTTCGAAATTTGCGGGGTAGACTTCGGAGTCCCCTTGTATACGAGAAAAGGGAGCAAGTGTTACGTCGCGCTGTTCACCTGTGCCGTAACGCGCGCGGTGCATCTCGAGCTAGTCTCAAGTTTGTCAACAAAACATTTTTTATTAAGCTTTCGCCGATTTATCGCGCGCCGAGGAGTTGTGAGAGTGATATACAGCGATAACGCGAAAACTTTTAAATTAGCAGAACACGAGTTAAATTTACTGTTAAAGAACACGCGTAGTCCGGAAATATTAGATTATTTCGGTCAACTTAGAATTTCGTGGAGATATATCACCGACCATGCCAGTTGGCACGGCGGATTATGGGAACGAATGATAAAGAGTGTTAAGGATGCTCTGAGGAAGTCGTTAGGTAACGCCAGTCTAGAATACGAAGAATTGGAAACGATACTTCTAGAAATCGAGGCTATGGTCAATTCTCGACTCATTAGTTTCATTTATCCCGATGCGGGGGAACCGACTTCTTTGACTCCTTCACACTTTTTGGTCGGTAAAAGGTTAACCGCGCTTCCTTCGCAAGTTTTTAAAGACGATGAACTAGAAAGATATTGGCAAACATTAGTAGATCGATTTTGGGTGCGATGGCAGAAAAATTACCTTTTAGAACTGAGATCAGCCCATCACCGCCCGGTACATGGCAAAACGAAAGAGTTGGCAATTAACGACGTTGTGTTAATTGAGGAGGCAAAAATGCCTCGACTTATGTGGAAACTTGCGGTTGTAGAATCTCTAAAGAAGGGTAGAGACAGTGTTGTTCGTTAAGGTTTGGTTAGATTACCTAATCGCAGCCGTATAAGGCGCCTAGTTCAAAAATTGTATAATCCGGAATTTTAATGTTGAACTACAACGTAGTTCAAGGCGGGAGTGTAAAATATTTGCTTAATTTTTGTATAAATTTGATTGTATGTTAATTTTTAATTCTAATAATTGTTTAAAATTGTCGGATTTGGGTTAGGGATTTTTTTCTCATGTCGTTATTGTAAATACGACTTTTGGAATTGTTGAGGATTGGGTTTTTTTGTTCCCGTCCATCTATTCTCTCTCTTTTGTATAGTATGTATCATGTTACTTGTATCATTTATCCTGTAGCGTCGTCATGTCGCGCGGGGCTTCGTCAGGCGGCCGAAAACTAATCCTTTGCTCTGGGGTTTATCCCTTGTCGTCACTGTCCAAGCCCCAGTTGGGAAATGTTTTGGGGTATAAAGGGGGGTGATTTTCTTTTTGAAAGGCAGTCTAAAATGGAAAGCGAGAAGAGCTCCTTCGTGCGAGAAGGACTCCCTGGCGGAGGGAGAGTAAGAAATAAAGTTTTTTTTGTTAACTTAAATTTGGTCAAGTTATTTTTAGTTGTATAAGTGTGCGCGTGCGAAGAGTCTATATGTTTCAGTCCGTGTAACTCTTCGGGTTGAAAATTAAATTTTCAATCCAAGTAATTAGTTAGCTCTTCCAGAAAAAGAGTCAGTAGATTCAAGCCAAAATGTAAAGAAGCAATGTTAAAAATGTTGAAGACTAGAGTTTCAATTTCATAAGAATTCTTAAAATTTTATCAATTAAAGGTAGGAGGTGGAGCTACAGAGATATCATAAATTTCACAATAATAATTCTTGATTCGTGTCTTTCCAAATGTGTAGTTATCAAAATTCTTTAAATTTAGTAAATTTCACTTTCCACAACCAAATCATTAACTTCAATACTTGATTCATGCATTTTCCAACTAAAATTTACCAAATTCGGTCTTGTCTTTAAAAAACAATTTAAAGAATTCGGTTACATTTCCAGTTGGAAAAAACACAATTTAATCGAGTAATTTTTTCAGTCTCTAAATTAGTTAATTAAAGAACGAGTGGGATATTTTTGAAAAAAATAAAGCATTTTGTGTGCCACAGTGTATACATGTACTTTGCTTCCTTAGCAATAGTACTATCCATTAGTATTACTTGTTCACTAAATAACTTCATTTCTACTATAAAAATCAATTTTAACTGAAGAATAGGACTCGGCTCGTTGATTTTTCTACTGCAAATTTACCAGAAATCCTGAAATTATAAACAAACTACTGAGACCGCACACTGTTAACAAAAATGGGGTCAAATTAATCAGTGCCTACTATAATTTTAACCATTGCTGTCACTCCTTCATTTCCAGTCTAAAATATATTAAAACTGAAGAAAAGGACTGGCTTTTCAACTGCAAATTTAACAGAATTACTTTCACAAAATACCTTAACACTTATCTTCACTTATAGTCACAGTTTTAGATTCTAAATTTGGAACTCTTTTTAATTCAATAGCAAGCTAGTCAGAGTTTCTACCTTTCAACAAATTACAAGGCCCCTGAGCTGAAATAATGTATATCCTACTACATCCTAGGAAGCCGTCTAAAGGCGTATAATTCTACAATCTTTGTTGCGCGAATTTCAAATTATTATTAAAACTTACCCTAAAGTTCTAAATATTAGTTAAAATTTTAAATAATTACCGTAATAGAATTGTTTAGTAATAATAATTTTCAATTAAATAAATTCATCTCAACCAAATTTATTTATAAATAATACGTTTTTAAAAACCGAAAAGTTTTAACACTAGTTTAAGGCGACATCGCGGTCCGCCATTTTATTTTGGAATTTTGTAACAGGGTTGCTAGCTCAGGAACTTCCCAGCCAATGAAAGCAGACTTATGTCAGAAATGAGTCTATGAAGTTAAGAAATTGGTATACTCTTATTTACTGCCGAGTAAACCTTGTAAAGTATTGCAATTTTAATGTGTTAATCAATTATTGTTGACAATAAGAATAATGCCGCTAGCCTCCCTAATGCTGAATCTTGGGCATGGAAAACCTTGAAAATAATTGTCTTTTTTCAAAAAGTTATATTTTTTCCTGCCTTCCAGTGTACTGTCGATTCCCATAGGAAAGCATGTTCGGCCCATAAATAACTCTGGCCTATCGGCCAGAGTTAATACATTTTCTTTACCTATACGTGCACGATGTACAGTGGCTAAACCACTCAGACTTTTCGGAAACTTTTCCAGGTCCTATTTATGGTGTTGAAGAAGACTTTAGATTACAAAAGAGAAGACAAACTGTTCAGTTTGAGGGTATTACAGATTTTTCGCGTTCTCGCGCAAATTTCCGCCTTGGATTTTCTGTCAAGTGTCAAACCAGCCTTATCTCGTCATAACCCTGTGCAATTTAATAACCGCTAGTGCCAAATCAGACCTTAAACCGATCCTTCTCTTTCCGATATACTTTCAAGTCGTATATCATATAGGATATTTTATTACCATAATTGTTTTATAGCGAGATACATATACAACTTGGGATGCGCAATTTTTTTGTTGTAATTATAAGTTGAAATATGGTCTTTTAGGAAAATACTGTAATTCGACATTGGTTTGCGGGTATTAAGCTTTCGTTTGATACGTCACTTGCCATATTTATAAATTAAAGATTTCACTTTGGGTGGAATTTGCCTTCTCCTAGCGAGATACATATACAACTTGGGATACGCAATTTTTTTGTTGATTATACACTACATATTGCCAAATAAAACCCTAAAATATTTACTTAATTAAATAACAAAAAACTCAAGGGTTGGGGGGGCTAGCGCCCCTCTGACGCACCACACAAATTATCATCATTAAATTTCGAATTCGGTTCATTTTCTTGAGATAATGACGCCTACCGCTAAATTATACCACACGACAATGTTATTTTCAACATAACAAAAATATCACTGGCAGTCACCGAAATATTGTGAAAAAACACAGGCAATCGCAAAAAATTGAGAAATAAATTCAAAAAATAGTAATCACGTGAACCAACGTTTTTACGAGTGACTACCTCCTCGATCCAGACACTTAAATGTTAGTCCCTGTTGTAAACAAATATATAGTCGAAAGAGGGAATTAGTGCGGTCAGGAATCATGTAAAAAGTGAAGGGTAGAAACGGACAAGGCATAAGGGAATAATGTACTGAGTTGTACAGTAGTAAAGCATTACTTTTGTATTGCTCGCTAGTATAATTGTGATTATGATATTGTTATACATACGTAACAAATGGGATTGAATTAGCTATGAAATAAAAAGCCACAATTTGATAAACCGATTATTCAACATCGAAAAAAAGACAAGTAGCAAAATAATGCAACCCTTAAAGACTGTCTATTCTCCGTTGGGTTTACATTCTACGAGCTTGTTTAATAAAATATCGAGATAATGTTCCTTACTCACTAATTCAGTTGTTGTACTCGAGCACCACGACGATGTCCGTTCTTGCTGGTGCGATGTTTCCCGGACTGTTTTCACGCTTTAATTCTATTTTGAGAGATACGGAGACTTCCGAGTGAATAAAGTATAATTGTTCCTTTGATTATTTGTCCTGGTGACAGTGAGTATGATGTATTTAGGGGATCTCTGACATTACTATTCTGATGTATATCATTTAAGTCTTATTATTTGCGATTATAGAATGTGTAACAAATAAGAGGATCAAAATGCGGAGTTTAATTATGATGTATGAGATGGTGTTTCAAAATAACTTGTGGACGGTGACATGTTACATTTAATAACTAGGTAACCGCGACAACAAAACGTTGATCTCACTTCTTTGTTCAGTTTGTTACATGTCAACTAAAATGAATAAGAAGGCTTCATGACGGACAATGTTATACAATATTTAAAACATGTTGAAAATATTTTAGATTAAGAGATAACGAACCCGGAGTAAAAAGTTCGTGGTCATTTTCTGATTTGGTAAAGATATAGACGGTTCATGGAGTAGTTGTCAACGGTTTTCCGCCAAGAATTGCGGAAGACCGTCATTTGCGATTTTTCAAGAAAGTGGTTCGCCGGAATACAAGGTACATTATGCTTGTACGAAAAGGTTTAGCTTTGTTTTGTAAAAAGGTGACATATGACCAACTGTGAAAGAATTAAATAAATTTTAGACAAATGAAATTAAATAGGTTGTGTTCTAGCAATTTTTGGAGCGAAATAGGAAAGGTTTTGGGAGGAATCAAATTTTCAAGCAAAATCAGATAGTGTTATATATATCGGAGTGGAATTAAAATGGTTGTTTAAACAGCGCTTTATTTCGGAATTGAATCAGAAAGGGTTTTTAAAAGTGACTTACGAGAGTGTACTGCCTCCGAATCACAGCGACTGGGAAGGAAGATTACTGTCCTACAGCTGCGCAGATAGAAATGCTATCGTAAATCCAGTATTCCGCTGAATGTTTGGAGTATAATCGAAGCATGATTTATTCCTTTGCAACGGACGAGAGTTATTATTTATTTTCCATCATCCGCCGCATATGCTTCTATCGTAGAAGGCACCAAGCTCACTCCACATATCCCACCGTAGAAGAGCAAAGTTTGAGAATAGGAAACCATGTGGTGACCGTTGGTTTGAAATAAAAACCCCAGGGCATGGCCACCATGATTTCACACAGTTGGTCAAATATCACCATCCAAAGCAAAGTTAAACCTTTTCCTACAAGCATAATGTAACTTGTATTCCCGAAAACCACTTTCTTGAAAACTCGAAAGTGACGGTCTTCCGCTGTTCTTGGCGGAAAACCGTTGACAACTACTCCATGAACCATCTATATCTTTACCAAATCGGAAAATGACCACGAACTCTTTACTCCGGGTTCGTTATCTCTAAATCCAAAATATTTTCAACATGTTTTAGATATTGTATAACATTGTCCGTCTTGAAGCACTCTCGTTCATTTTAGTTGACAGGTAACACACTTAACAACGAAGTGAGTTCAACGTTTTGTTGTCGCGCTTACCTAGTAATTAAGTTTATTTTATAATCACCGTCTCATACATCATAATTACACTCCGCATTGTGATCCTCTTATTTGTTACACATTCTATAATCGCAAATAATAAGACTAAAATGATATACATCAGAATAGTAAAGTCATTTTAGTCTTATTATTTGCGATTATAGAATGTGTAACAAATAAGAGGATCAAAATGCGGAGTGTAATCCCCTAAATACATCATACTCACTGTCAACAGGACATTAAACAGAGGAACAATCACACTTTATTCACTCGGAAGTCTCTGGAACTCTCCAAATAGAAATAAAAGTGTGAAAACATCGCTGCAGCAAGAACGGACATCGTCGTGGTGCTCGAGGACAAGAGCCAAATAAGTGAGTAAGGAACATTCTCTCGATATTTTATTAAACAAGCTCGTAGAATGTAAACCCAACGGAGAATCGACAATCTTTAAGGGTTGCATTATTTTGCTACTTGGGTCATTCCACGTGAAATCGTCAAGCGTTGTTGCTCGATAGTGACGGATTTCGCCCAAAAGTTTTTTCCCTGGTTTATTTACCCAAAATATGACGTCTCCTGGAGTTGAGCGGGCTAATTTCAAAAATTTGAAAAGTTATGATTTTTGTTAAATTTCATGCATTTTAGCTAGTGTTTCGTTACTTAATAAACATTTTTTTCAATAACATGATTCGTAAAGCTCTTCAAAATATGAAAATTGTTACTCTTAGCTCTAAAGACCAACAGATTCCGAATTTGGCTTCCAATTTACTCTTTGGGCTCTAGGTTTTGATATAAGACCTGTTGGGGGGGGGGGGGGGGGTAGCGCAAAACATCAGAATTCAATGAAAATTTCAAATAAGCACCTCCTTGCACCAAATTATTTTTTATAAAAACGAATTTTTTTAAATTGTCCATATTTCGCGTTTTTCGCAAAACTGCAGTGTACGAGCTGGATAAAGGGGTGGCACTTATCATTTATTTAACGAAATATGTCACATCCAAATTCAACGAAAATGTCAAATAAGCAGCTTCTTACGTATAGAAAGGACTATAGTAACTATTTCTATCAAAACAGTTTTTTTTTAAATTGGCCATTTTTAGCACTTAATTTTTAATTTTCTTTTCTTTTTTTTATGAAATATTTTTAAGATGAAATATTTAAAATATAAAAAAATCAACAGGTAATTTTAAATTAAAATAGTAGAAGGAAAGTGAGGGTGTGGCATCGATCCCGGGTTCGGGTTTGGGTTCGGGATCGAAATCCGGGATTTAAGGGGTGAAATGAGGGTAAAATCGTCGAAAAGTCAATGTATTTCTGATATTTCTCGCGACGATATGTTTTTTCATATATCAACATATAGTGTCCAGGCCAACTTGTTCATTTATCTACGCTTATCTCGAAAGACACTTGAACGTATATCTTATCAAGTTTTATCGTACGTAATAAGTTGAAATGATGTAAAAATTGATAACCTAGGCGGCGCGTGCGCAGATTCCCCGGGAGGCGCGGTTAATTTGAATTGAAGTGTTTTGACGTCATGGAATATTCGTTGTTAAAGTAGAATGGAAATATTTTTAAACTTCATTTTAATATCATTGTAGTACGCTTGACACTTGAACCAATCTCACGAGTATTTCTTAAAACGAATATCTCGATCGCGTTTTATCGTACGAAATAAGTGGAAATTATGTAAGTTGTATGATTAATAACCTAGGCAGGAAGATAGCGCGCGCGTGCGCGGATTACCTGGGAGGCGCGGATTGCCCGGGCGCGCGGTTAATTTGAATTTAAAACATGGATTCCCTCTCCGAAATAATTCATGTACCCAAAATTGGACCGCAAGTTTTTTTCTTTTAGGGGAATCTCTATGGGAGTTTAACATTACAATAAAGCTAATAGGTCCAGTTTGGGGTACTTTTGGTCCGAAATGGGGTACATAGGGCCGAAAATGGTGACTTTGGTCGTTTTAAGGGTACTTTTGGTCTATTTTGGTCCATTTTTGGGTACATCAGAAAAGCAGTTGGAAAAACGAAGAGCCTTATTTTTTTTTCCACCCATCTCCAAACTCCAAAAATTTATTGCTATAATTTATTTATCCCTTCCGTAGGTATAAAATAAGATAAAAACCCCTTACCTATATTTTAATTACGGTAAATTAAAAATACTTAATTAGTGTACTAAGTTACGTTTAAAAGAACCTTTTGTAACAATTCCAATATGTAAATATAGGTATAAGGATTGAAAAAATACTTAAAGTGGTTTTACTGATAAACTCTAAAGGAATTTAACTTTAAAGGGTATCTTAGATTATTGTTTTTAATTTTATTCAAGTTGAAAACGTATTAAGAGTCCTTCAAAGTACTATAAAAGGATTTTATTTACGAACTTAATTCATATTTTCTTCAAACTTTCAATTCGCTTTTATTACTATTTAAATACGGTAAAATATAATTCTTATACACAAATATAGTCAGAAAGATACTAAAAAACACTAAAATTAAATTAAATTTGTGTGGATAAGATTTGTAAATATCATTTTGAAACTAATAACTTTCACGCTTTATTTAAGTCAAGCCAATAAAAACAATTACCTATATTTTAAATACGGTAAAATATAAATACATTTCCGATATGTAAATAGGTAGAATAACACTATGAAAAGTTCCTTTTTCTTCTTTTAATACGACAACACACAACTCTGATACGCAAATATATAAAGAAAATATAAAAAAAAATTACTCTACGTTCGATACGTTAAAAAAAATTTCCGATACACAAATATAGATAAAGAAATACTATAAAATGTAAAAAGGTAGAAAAATACTACACATTAACCATTATGAATTTAAGCTTACAACATCCTTCACGTATAGAGCATAACATATATGTTCAGAGTTAACTTGTTTCCTCGTTATCTTTATCGCATGTGTTTTAAATAGCGTATGGAATAAGTTAAGAATGTACTGAAATGGTGTATGTTTAAACCTCGTAGAATAAAGAGTAAAACATATGTTCAGAGTCGGCTTGATTACTAAAGCGAATAACACAGAGACGTTTCCGGTGTAGTCACGTAGGAAGAAAAATACTACAACACTCTCTATACTCTACATTCAACACGTTAAAATATACTTCCGAAATGCCAATATAGGTAGTAAAATACTACAAAATCTCTATACTTTACCTTCAATACGTTAAATTACATTCCAATATGTAAATATAGGAGGAAAAATACTACAAAAGCCTCTTTTCTTGGCGTTCAATATGTTAAAATAGATTTCTGAAATGCAAATGTAGGTAGTAAATACTACAAAATCTCTATACTCTACCTTCAATACGTTAAATTACATTCCAATATGTAAATATAGGTAGTAAATACTACAAAAGCCTCTTTTCTTGGCGTTCAATATGTTAAAATAGATTTCTGAAATGCAAATATAGGTAGTAAATACTACAAAAGCCTCTTTTCTTGGCGTTCAATATGTTAAAATAGATTTCTGAAATGCAACTATAGGTAGTAATTACTACAAAAGCCTCTTACTCTACGTTCAATACGTTAAATTAATGATAGGCCTCCGATCGAATCGTTCATTTTTTCCTATTTAAATATACGCATTTAAATTAGAATTGCTTCTAGTGTTCGGCAGTCGATTAATTTTTATCCACAAATTTTCCGATTTATTTAAAAAACGTTGGTAAAAAGAATATCATTTTAACTTATTTAATTGTGTTTTTTACCCAACCAAGCATTTATTTGAATAAAAGTGGTATTTATTTAAATAACCAATAGTTAAATTAAAATTGTTAAATGTTTAAATAATCGATAGTGAACTAGCCTATTTTTTAAATAAAACCAACAGACTTTAGAGTTGATAAGATTTGTAAATATCATTTGAAACTAATAATTTTCACGCTTTATTTAAGTCAAGCAATTACATTTTTAAAAATGAAAGAAGTTAAACAATATAAAAATTTGTAAATATTGTAAATATTTTTAGGTAATAAAGAAATTAAGAAATGTTTTAATTAAAATATCTTTCATTTTCTACTACATTTTTAAAAATGAAAGAAGTTTAACAATATAATTATTCTAATATAATTTCAAAATCAGGTATTATTTAAAGTACAAATGTATAATTTAGTGAAGCAATTCTTATTTAAATACTTTTATTTAATTAATTTGTGTATCCGAAATGTATTTATTGAAAAATAAGTGGGTTTTACTATTTATCACGGTTTTTTATATATATATATATATATATATATATATATATATATATATATATATATATATATATATATATATATATTGGAATTGTTACAAAAGGTTCTTTTAAACGTAACTTAGTACATTAATTTATTTTGGAAGTTCAAAACGTATTACGAGCCCTTCAGAGTACTATAAAAGGATTTCATTTACAAACTAAATTAATATTTTCTTCAAACTTTCAATTCGTTATAATTTGAATTTAAATGAAAACATCATGGATTATAGGTGCGTAATCTACTATTAGACCGAACGGATTAAAAAAAATACTTAAAGTAAGTGGTTTTACTGATAAACTAAAGGAATTTAACTTTAAAGGGTATCTTAGATTATTGTTTTTAATATTATTAAAGTTCAAAACGTATAAAGAGTCCTTCAAAGTAATTTAAAAGAATTTTATTTACGAACTAAATCCATATTTTAGAAGTTAGTTTGAATGAAATACTTACTAATACCTGAAAAATGGACTTTAGAGTTGATAAGATTTGTAAATATCATTTGAAACTAATAATTTTCACGCTTTATTTAAGTCAAGCAATTACATTTTTAAAAAAAATGAAAGAAGTTAAACAATATAAAAATTTGTAAATATTGTAAATATTTTTAGGTAATAAAGAAATTAAGAAATGTTTTAATTAAAATATCTTTCATTTTCTACTACATTTTTAAAAATGAAAGAAGTTTAACAATATAATTATTCTAATATAATTTCAAAATCAGGTATTATTTAAAGTACAAATGCATAATTTAGTGAAGCAATTCTTATTTAAATACTTTTATTTAATTAATTTGTGTATCTGAAATGTATTAATTGAAAAATAAGTGGGTTTTACTATTTATCACGGTTTTTTATATATATATATATATTGGAATTGTTACAAAAGGTTCTTTTAAACGTAACTTAGTACATTAATTTATTTTGGAAGTTCAAAACGTATTAAGAGCCCTTCAGAGTACTATAAAAGGATTTCATTTACAAACTACTAATACCTGAAAAATGGACTTTAGAGTTGATAAGATTTGTAAATATCATTTGAAACTAATAATTTTCACGCTTTATTTAAGTCAAGCAATTACATTTTTAAAAAAAATGAAAGAAGTTAAACAATATAAAAATTTGTAAATATTGTAAATATTTTTAGGTAATAAAGAAATTAAGAAATGTTTTAATTAAAATATCTTTCATTTTCTACTACATTTTTAAAAATGAAAGAAGTTTAACAATATAATTATTCTAATATAATTTCAAAATCAGGTATTATTTAAAGTACAAATGCATAATTTAGTGAAGCAATTCTTATTTAAATACTTTTATTTAATTAATTTGTGTATCTGAAATGTATTAATTGAAAAATAAGTGGGTTTTACTATTTATCACGGTTTTTTTTATATATATATATATATTGGAATTGTTACAAAAGGTTCTTTTAAACGTAACTTAGTACATTAATTTATTTTGGAAGTTCAAAACGTATTAAGAGCCCTTCAGAGTACTATAAAAGGATTTCATTTACAAACTACTAATACCTGAAAAATGGACTTTAGAGTTGATAAGATTTGTAAATATCATTTGAAACTAATAATTTTCACGCTTTATTTAAGTCAAGCAATTACATTTTTAAAAAAAATGAAAGAAGTTAAACAATATAAAAATTTGTAAATATTGTAAATATTTTTAGGTAATAAAGAAATTAAGAAATGTTTTAATTAAAATATCTTTCATTTTCTACTACATTTTTAAAAATGAAAGAAGTTTAACAATATAATTATTCTAATATAATTTCAAAATCAGGTATTATTTAAAGTACAAATGTATAATTTAGTGAAGCAATTCTTATTTAAATACTTTTATTTAATTACTTTGTGTATCCGAAATGTATTTATTGAAAAATAAGTGGGTTTTACTATTTATCACGGTTTTTTATATATATATATATATATATATATATATATATATATATATATATATATATATATATATATATATATATATATATATTGGAATTGTTACAAAAGGTTCTTTTAAACGTAACTTAGTACATTAATTTATTTTGGAAGTTCAAAACGTATTACGAGCCCTTCAGAGTACTATAAAAGGATTTCATTTACAAACTAAATTAATATTTTCTTCAAACTTTCAATTCGTTATAATTTGAATTTAAATGAAAACATCGTGGATTATAGGTGCGTAATCTACTATTAGACCGAACTAATTAAAAAATACTTAAAGTAAGTGGTTTTACTGATAAACTCTAAAGGAATTTAACTTTAAAGGGTATCTTAGATTATTGTTTTTAATTTTATTCAAGTTCAAAACGTATAAAGAGTCCTTCAAAGTAATATAAAAGGATTTAATCTCATCAACGGTACAAGAGCCATCCCATCAGTGGTACAAGAACCATATATTTAATAATTTTTATATTGTTTAACTTCTTTCATTTTTTTAAAAATGTAATTGCTTGACTTAAATAAAGCGTGAAAATTATTAGTTTCAAATGATATTTACAAATCTTATCAACTCTAAAGTTCATTTTTCAGGTATTAGTAAGTATTTCATACAAACTAACTTCTAAAATATGGATTTAGTTCGTAAATAAAATTATTTTAAATTACTTTGAAGGACTCTTTATACGTTTTGAACTTTAATAATATTAAAAACAATAATCTAAGATACCCTTTAAAGTTAAATTCCTTTAGTTTATCAGTAAAACCACTTACTTTAAGTATTTTTTTTAATCCGTTCGGTCTAATAGTAGATTACGCACCTATAATCCATGATGTTTTCATTTAAATTCAAATTATAACGAATTGAAAGTTTGAAGAAAATATTAATTTAGTTTGTAAATGAAATCCTTTTATAGTACTCTGAAGGGCTCGTAATACGTTTTGAACTTCCAAAATAAATTAATGTACTAAGTTACGTTTAAAAGAACCTTTTGTAACAATTCCAATATATATATATATATATATAAAAAACCGTGATAAATAGTAAAACCCACTTATTTTTCAATAAATACATTTCAGATACACAAATTAATTAAATAAAAGTATTTAAATAAGAATTGCTTCACTAAATTATACATTTGTACTTTAAATAATACCTGATTTTGGAATTATATTAGAATAATTATATTGTTAAACTTCTTTCATTTTTAAAAATGTAGTAGAAAATGAAAGATATTTTAATTAAAACATTTCTTAATTTCTTTATTACCTAAAAATATTTACAATATTTACAAATTTTTATATTGTTTAACTTCTTTCATTTTTAAAAATGTAATTGCTTGACTTAAATAAAGCGTGAAAATTATTAGTTTCAAATGATATTTACAAATCTTATCAACTCTAAAGTCTGTTGGTTTTATTTAAAAAATAGGCTTGTTCACTATCGATTATTTAAACATTTAACAATTTTAATTTAACTATTGGTTATTTAAATAAATACCACTTTTATTCAAATAAATGCTTGGTTGGGTAAAAAACACAATTAAATAAGTTAAAATGATATTCTTTTTACCAACGTTTTTTAAATAAATCGGAAAATTTGTGGATAAAAATTAATCGACTGCCGAACACTAGAAGCAATTCTAATTTAAATGCGTATATTTAAATAGGAAAAAATGAACGATTCGATCGGAGGCATATCATTAATTTAACGTATTGAACGTAGAGTAAGAGGCTTTTGTAGTAATTACTACCTATATTTGCATTTCAGAAATCTATTTTAACATATTGAACGCCAAGAAAAGAGGCTTTTGTAGTATTTACTACCTATATTTGCATTTCAGAAATCTATTTTAACATATTGAACGCCAAGAAAAGAGGCTTTTGTAGTATTTACTACCTATATTTACATATTGGAATGTAATTTAACGTATTGAAGGTAGAGTATAGAGATTTTGTAGTATTTACTACCTACATTTGCATTTCAGAAATCTATTTTAACATATTGAACGCCAAGAAAAGAGGCTTTTGTAGTATTTTTCCTCCTATATTTACATATTGGAATGTAATTTAACGTATTGAAGGTAAAGTATAGAGATTTTGTAGTATTTTACTACCTATATTGGCATTTCGGAAGTATATTTTAACGTGTTGAATGTAGAGTACAGAGTGTTGTAGTATTTTTCTTCCTACGTGACTACACCGGAAACGTCTCTGTGTTATTCGCTTTAGTAATCAAGCCGACTCTGAACATATGTTTTACTCTTTATTCTACGAGGTTTAAACATACACCATTTCAGTACATTCTTAACTTATTCCATACGCTATTTAAAACACATGCGATAAAGATAACGAGGAAACAAGTTAACTCTGAACATATATGTTATGCTCTATACGTGAAGGATGTTGTAAGCTTAAATTCATAATGGTTAATGTGTAGTATTTTTCTACCTTTTTACATTTTATAGTATTTCTTTATCTATATTTGTGTATCGGAAATGTATTTTAACGTATCGAACGTAGAGTAAATTTTTTTTATATTTTCTTTATATATTTGCGTATCAGAGTTGTGTGTTGTCGTATTAAAAGAAGAAAAAGGAACTTTTCATAGTGTTATTCTACCTATTTACATATCGGAAATGTATTTATATTTTACCGTATTTAAAATATAGGTAATTGTTTTTATTGGCTTGACTTAAATAAAGCGTGAAAGTTATTAGTTTCAAAATGATATTTACAAATCTTATCCACACAAATTTAATTTAATTTTAGTGTTTTTTAGTATCTTTCTGACTATATTTGTGTATAAGAATTATATTTTACCGGATTTAAATAGTAATAAAAGCGAATTGAAAGTTTGAAGAAAATATGAATTAAGTTCGTAAATAAAATCCTTTTATAGTACTTTGAAGGACTCTTAATACGTTTTCAACTTGAATAAAATTAAAAACAATAATCTAAGATAGCCTTTAAAGTTAAATTCCTTTAGAGTTTATCAGTAAAACCACTTTAAGTATTTTTTCAATCCTTATACCTATATTTACATATTGGAATTGTTACAAAAGGTTCTTTTAAACGTAACTTAGTACACTAATTAAGTATTTTTAATTTACCGTAATTAAAATATAGGTAAGTGGTTTGGAGATGGGTGGAAAAAAAAATAAGGCTCTTCGTTTTTCCAACTGCTTTTCTGATGTACCCAAAAATGAACCAAAATAGACCAAAAGTACCCTTAAAACGACCAAAGTCACCATTTTCGGCCCTATGTACCCCATTTCGGACCAAAAGTACCCCAAACTGGACCTATTAGCTTTATTGTAATGTTAAACTCCCATAGAGATTCCCCTAAAAGAAAAAAACTTGCGGTCCAATTTTGGGTACATGAATTATTTCGGAGAGGGAATCCATGTTTTAAATTCAAATTAACCGCGCGCCCGGGCAATCCGCGCCTCCCAGGTAATCCGCGCACGCGCGCGCTATCTTCCTGCCTAGGTTATTAATCATACAACTTACATAATTTCCACTTATTTCGTACGATAAAACGCGATCGAGATATTCGTTTTAAGAAATACTCGTGAGATTGGTTCAAGTGTCAAGCGTACTACAATGATATTAAAATGAAGTTTAAAAATATTTCCATTCTACTTTAACAACGAATATTCCATGACGCCAAAACACTTCAATTCAAATTAACCGCGCCTCCCGGGGAATCTGCGCACGCGCCGCCTAGGTTATCAATTTTTACATCATTTCAACTTATTACGTACGATAAAACTTGATATGATATACGTTCAAGTGTCTTTCGAGATAAGCGTAGATAAATGAACAAGTTGGCCTGGACACAATATGTTGATATATGAGAAAACAAATCGTCGCGAGAAATATCAGAAATACATTGACTTTTCGACGATTTTACCCTCATTTCACCCCTTAAATCCCGGATTTCGATCCCGAACCCAAACCCGAACCCGGGATCGATGCCACACCCTCACTTTCCTTCTACTTAAAATCCTAATTTACTTTTTTTAAATAGTGTCTTGGCCTTTAATAAACACTCATTTGAAAAGGAGTAATGCCTAAAATTCCAATTACTAATCTCTTAATTTTTTGGAAACAATAGAGATTTTTAAAAATAAAAATAACTTAAACCGCGATAACGGACCGAACACAGATAATATTGTACACTGGGCTGTATTATTTTGAAAAAGTGTAAGTTTTTTCTCCATTGATATCACGTGACTTTTTAACGTATTCGTTTAAGACGAAATAACGATTTTTCTCACTCCTAATGATGGCAGCGTAATACTGTCCATGGACAAACCAAGCCGCCAAACACTCTTAGCAGTTTCAACTATAGGCGTTAAAACTGTGTTTACACCGAATATTTCCCGTAATCCATTAGATTTTTTATTTGATGTGAAATTATTAAATCAAATATATTGCATGAAGTTGGAATTTTAAGGCTTTGAGTTGGAAAACATTTTTCTTTCTCCCGCCCAACCTAATTGCTTCGCTACGCCCCTGATAATACGTATTACAAAACTTAATTACCGATTACATATTTCGGTTTGACGAGGATATTATTATACTCCTAATCACAGACCTAAAGACGAAAAAAATATTTACGTAAATATTTTATCGTTTTTTTTTCACTTTTCCCACGCTATATAGAGAAAAGTGTGGGGCTATAAACAATTTGATGTAGCTCGTCGAAAAAGAAACCAATTTTAAAACGGTAAAAACTATCAGTTTACGCGTATATGAGGCTAAAAAGGTGTAGTGTTGAAAAAAATTAACAAATGTAAAACATTGAAAAAATATTAAAATAATTAAAACATTTTCGATTATTTCTGACTTAAAACGTATTAAAACCCGTATTATTAAGGTATGTTGCACATTTATATGTTAGTTCTATTATACTTTTCAAAATACATCGTTTGACACAAACTGCATCGAAAGCGGTCGATTAGTTCTCGAGATATTGTTACATCCAGTACGGCGGCCATTTTCCAAGATGGTGGCCAACCGCATCACCGGACGCTTGGGGACTTTTGGGAGGTTGTATAGGACCAAAAGCCTCTTCGATCCTGAAATTTTCAGCTTGGTCATAATTAGTTCCCTTCCAAAACCTAAATACCCTGGGCTATTAGGGAAATGGAGGCTTGTTATCATACTGGTACAGGCGTTACGTGCCTTTGTCTATAATTAATTAATGTGTATTGCCTTTACCCTCCGTGGTATAAAGTTCCTCTACTCCTGTACATATTTTTCCACTGTATATATTTTTCTCCGCTGTCTAAACGTGATGGGTCTTTGACCTTTTGTTTTGCAATAAACGAACTTAAGAACTTAAGAACTTTCCCTTGGATCCCCACCGACTGTACCATTCTCGTCTGTTGAATTAGTTTTTGAGGAACGAAAGAGTGGGCTTAGCTGCTATAAAACGGCGTGGTTGCCGGGCGAGAGCTTCACTCACGCTTTTGACTTCTTCACTTGAACTTTTACAGCTGGTAAGTTACACTCTGCCTTTACTTTCGTACTTACTTTCGCGAGGCCTCCTTTGCCTGGGTCTGAGACTGGAAGCGCTGGATGTGTCCTCCTGGAGATGGTTTTAATTATTAATCAATTTATTAATTCAGAATGAAAGAAGGCATTTTTTAATTTGAAGTCCAGAATCGCTTGAATGACGGTACCTCAACCATTACCTCTGTCCAAATTGTTGGAGGAGAAATGAAACCTGGGAAGACATTTTCACAAACAGGGATTTCCCCGTGAGTGTTTCCACGACTGCCTTAGGACAAACTATCGATAGTTCTTATAGACCCAAAAGCCCTAAAATAGATCAGATTCATTGAGGTCACAATTTGGGACGCCATTTAGCCACCGAAACAATGAAGTTATTATCTTTATTGAGGATAATACTTGAACAAAATTGTTCCCGATGTGAATTTGGCAAGATTTCCCGGGTGCCTCTTTATGTTTCTGTAAAACTGGTTCGTGGAGATTTCGTCGCCTAGAAAGCAAAACAAACTAACTCGTTTTTACGTGGCTTTACTTTCTTGGGCGATTCTAGATTCTAGAAGTTCATTTATATCAACTGCACCGTTACGTCTCAAGACCATATTTTAAGGATAAATCAACGCTAACACACTTTAACTCTCATTTTGCCAGATAAATTGAAAATGCCTTGGAAAATCGCCTTCGGTTTCTTCGTGATCGGTCTCCTGATGGTCGCCGTAGAAGAAGGCCAAGCTGCTAAAATAGGAGATGGTAACATATAAAGTTTTGTTGAATCTGCGACACAGCTATTGGGCCGAGGGAGCCTCCGACATTTTCCTTCGACTAAGTATATTTCATTGTACAAACAAGAATCATCAAATTATTCTCCATAACCATAAATTATTTCTTGCGCTACATAAAGCATACTATTATTGAGTTGGGGAGCCGTATTCTAAGCTTCAGACTATACGTTTCGTGGCAAATATTTAACCGAATGTTTTTAGTTTTCCCAAAAATGAAATATCGTTTGGCCGTTCTAGTTGGCCGTTGTTTTAAATTAATTTTTTTGGAGGCGACAATGACGTCACTCTAAAATCTCGAAAAGGTGATTTTCAGCGTGAGTTAGTTGCGACCGAGTTTACGCGCCAATTGTTGCACGCTTAGCTGGCTACGCTCACCCGGCCAATTACATATCGCTAATTCTCCCGCTAACTTCAGTATTTGCTTACAAACCATTTTATTGCTTTTTAGTATGCCTAAGACCAAAGGATTGCGAAGATATCATTTGTGATAATAAATATCTTCGTCCAAAATGCTTGTCAAAATATTTGTTCGACTTTGGTAAAACGGGAACAAATTGTGAATGCTCTGTCCAGTAGACCAACAGAAAGTTCATCCACTTAATGTATCTTCCAAATAAATAATTACTATTATTAATTAATTGAATGTCAATTGAATCGGACAACCATACATTAAGAAATGTCATCGTTAGGAACATAACTTGTTAAGAATGTCCCGCTTAAGAACCGTCACTTTTAAGGAAGAACACTCCTAAGGAACGTCTCTGGTAACGAACGTCACTTGTATGGAAAGTCCATTGTATGGAACATCATTGGTAAGAAGCGTCCTTTGTAAGGAGCGTCCTTTGTAAGGAGCGTCATTTATAAGGAGCGTCCTTTGTAAGGAGCGTCCTTTGAAATTAGCGTCATTCGTAAGGAGCGTCATTTGTAAGGAGCGTCCTTTGTAAGGAACGTCATTTGTAAGGAGCGTCCTTTTGTAATTATCGTCATTTGTAAGGAGCGTCCTTTGTAAGGAGCGTCCTTTGTAAGGAGCGTCCTTTGTAAGGAGCGTCCTTTGTAAGGAGCGTCATTTGTAAGGAGCGTCCTTTGTAAGGATCGTCCTTTGTAAGGAGCGTCATTTGTAAGGAGCGTCAATTGTAAGGAGCGTCATTTGTAAGGGGCGTCCTTTGTAAGGAGCGTTCTTTGTAAGGAGCGTCCTTTGAAGGGGGCGTCCTTTGTAAGGAGCGTCATTTGTAAGGAGCTTCCTTTGTAAGGAGTATCATTCGTAAGGAGCGTCATTTGTAAGGAGCGTCCTTTGTAAGGAGCGTCATTTGTAAGGAGCGTCCTTTTGTAATTATCGTCATTTGTAAGGAGCGTCCTTTGTAAGGAGCGTCCTTTGTAAGGAGCGTCATTTGTAAGGAGCGTCATTTGTAAGGAGCGTCCTTTGTAAGGATCGTCCTTTGTAAGGAGCGTCATTTGTAAGGAGCGTCCTTTTGTAATTATCGTCATTTGTAAGGAGCGTCCTTTGTAAGGAGCGTCCTTTGTAAGGAGCGTCATTTGTAAGGAGCGTCATTTGTAAGGAGCGTCCTTTGTAAGGATCGTCCTTTGTAAGGAGCGTCATTTGTAAGGAGCGTCAATTGTAAGGAGCGTCATTTGTAAGGAGCGTCATTTGTAAGGAGCGTCCTTTGTAAGGAGCGTTCTTTGTAAGGAGCGTCCTTTTTAGGGGGCGTCCTTTGTAAGGAGCGTCATTTGTAAGGAGCTTCCTTTGTAAGGAGTATCATTCGTAAGGAGCGTCCTTTGTAAGGAGCGTTCTTTGCAAGGAGCGTCCTTTTGTTAGTAGCGTCCTTTGTAAGGGGGGTCATTTGTAAGGAGCGTCATTTGTAAGGAGCGTCCTTTGTAAGGAGCGTCCTTTGCAAGGAGCGTCATTTGTAAGGAGCGTCAATTGTAAGGAGCGTCATTTGTAAGGAGCGTCCTTTGTAAGGAGCGTTCTTTGTAAGGAGCGTCATTTGTAAGGAGCTTCCTTTGTAAGGAGTGTCATTCGTAAGGAGCGTCCTTTGTAAGGAGCGTCCTTTGCAAGGAGCGTGCTTTTGTAAGGAGCTTCCTTTGTAAGGAGTATCATTCGTAAGGAGCGTCATTTGTAAGGAGCGTCCTTTGTAAGCGCGTCCTTTGTAAGGAGCGTCATTTGTAAGGAGCGTCCTTTTGTAATTATCGTCATTTGTAAGGAGCGTCCTTTGTAAGGAGCGTCCTTTGTAAGGAGCGTCATTTGTAAGGAGCGTCATTTTTAAGGAGCGTCCTTTGTAAGGATCGTCCTTTGTAAGGAGCGTCATTTGTAAGGAGCGTCAATTGTAAGTAGCGTCATTTGTAAGGAGCGTCCTTTGAAATTAGCGTCATTCGTAAGGAGCGTCATTTGTAAGGAGCGTCCTTTGTAAGTAGCGTCATTTGTAAGGAGCGTCAATTGTAAGGAGCGTCCTTTGTAAGGAGCGTCCTTTGAAATTAGCGTCATTCGTAAGGAGCGTCATTTGTAAGGAGCGTCCTTTGTAAGGAGCGTCATTTGTAAGGAGCGTCCTTTTGTAATTATCGTCCTTTGTAAGGAGCGTCATTTGTAAGGAGCGTCATTTGTAAGGAGCGTCCTTTGTAAGGATCGTCCTTTGTAAGGAGCGTCATTTGTAAGGAGCGTCAATTGTAAGGAGCGTCATTTGTAAGGAGCGTCCTTTGTAAGGAGCGTCCTTTGTAAGGAGCGTCCTTTGTAAGGAGCGTTCTTTGTAAGGAGCGTCCTTTGTAGGGGGCGTCCTTTGTAAGGAGCGTCATTTGTAAGGAGCTTCCTTTGTAAGGAGTATCATTCGTAAGGAGCGTGATTTGTAAGGAGCGTCCTTTGTAAGGAGAGTCATTTGTAAGGAGCGTCCTTTTGTAATTATCGTCATTTGTAAGGAGCGTCCTTTGTAAGGAGCGTCATTTGTAAGGAGCGTCATTTGTAAGGAGCGTCCTTTGTAAGGATCGTCCTTTGTAAGGAGCGTCATTTGTAAGGAGCGTCAATTGTAAGGAGCGTCATTTGTAAGGAGCGTCCTTTGTAAGGAGCGTTCTTTGTAAGGAGCGTCCTTTGTAGGGGGCGTCCTTTGTAAGGAGCGTCATTTGTAAGGAGCTTCCTTTGTAAGGAGTATCATTCGTAAAGAGCGTCCTTTGTAAGGATGGTCATTTGTAAGGAGCGTCATTTGTAAGGAGCGTCCTTTGAAAGGAGCGTCCTTTGAAAGGAGCGTCCTTTGAAAGGAGCGTCCTTTGAAAGGAGCGTCCTTTGAAAGGAGCGTCGTTTGTAAGGAGCGCATTTGTAAGGAGCGTCAATTGTAGTTTATTTTGGATTTAAAAGGAAACGCTGAAGAAATGTGATCAATATGTTTTAACGATAGCATAGATAAGAGCTAGATGTTTATGGTTAATTACGAATTAATTTAACACCTAAGAAAACGTTTAAGGCTTCAGATCTTCGGTTGGCCCTTGGTTAACCCTCATTTTGAGATATTTAACTTTTTCGTTTTACACTTTACCTATAAACATAAAGTCAGGAACCAGACATTGTTATACTTTTTTATATATTTTTCTCGTTTAAATTAATGGCTCGGTTAAAAAACTGTAAATATTATTTCATAAAACATTTTTGCCTTAGGAAATGGTCGAAATGATCTTTTAGCAACCCGTGGAAATACCGTAAAAAGCTATTGGTTGGGTTTTGCCATGGGAAATTGACGAAATTATCTATGATCTTTCCGTAGAAAAATTGATTTAAGCTATTTCTATTGTTGTTCATGGAAAATTTACGAATTGATTTATGAAATTTCCTTTACAAAACCGAGTGTAAGTATTTTATTTTGGCCGTGGTATATTAAAATGAATAAATTCGATATATCAAATATCAAACCGAATAGAGGTAAAGATAAAAATCAATATAGAATAACATTCTTCATTATTTTTGTGTATTTTAGCTCGTGAATAAAGAGCTAAAATAACAAAATTATTCATTTTAATTTCTTATTTGTACAATTAGGATTATAATGTATAAATCAAATCAGTACCAAATCCAAATACTCTAAATATTATCTAAAATGAAGACTTTCATGTCGAAATCTCGCATTGTCCTTGTAATTTTAAAATATGACTTTTAAAATGTTTAAGTTTATCACAGCTTAATTCAAAATTAATGTGACTTATATGGAATATTGAAACTTCAAAATATTTATGTTGAAAGACTTATTCATAATTTCAATTGTTAAAAAGTATAATTTTAATTCTGAAGGACAAATTTTAAAATATTAAAAGACAAAATTTATTAAAAAACTATGCGAAGAAGTTAAAATGCTTCGACACCATTAGTTTTAAGCATGTCTTCGGATAATGCAGATTCGGGAAAATTTTTCCAGAATGCATTCGAAATATTTATATTTTCATCTTCCGTAAACTCGATTCAATGATAAATCCTTTATAGCAGGTGCCAGAAGGACCTTTGCAAGGTTCTTTCATAGGATATATTTCTTTATTTCTATCTGGATCGTTTCTAAAATCGTTTTTGTTTCTTAGGAGTAGATGACTAATTAAAGATAGCCGACGATGAATTTAAAATATCTTCAATTCTCGTATCGTCTTTTTTAACATTTGCTATTTCATTGTCGAGTTGATTATCCACAGATAAGCTATTTCCATCTAGCCTCATTCTGTGTGATTCTAGTTACCAGTTCAGAGGGCTCATTATGATTGAAACTTGTTACAGACTCAGCTGCTTCATTTGAAATTTAGGCGCTTTTACGTTCAGTTGCCTCATTGGAATTTAAGGTGTTTATATTAACTGATGGCTCAACAGGTTTTAAGCCGGTTCAACATTCACTCACCTCATTTGGATGGAAGTGGTTCCCGGTTGAGCTACCTCATTCGGTATTAAGCCGGTTCCAGGTTGAGTTACCTCATTCGGTGTTAAGCCGGTCACAGGTTGAGTTATCTCATTCGGTGTTAAGCCGGTTCCAGGTTGAGCTACCTCATTCGGTGTTAAACCGGTTCCAGGTTGAGTTACCTCATTCGTTGTTAAGAATTACAGTAGTACAATACTTTCCGAGCCGTCCCCACCCGCGTTTTATCTCAGAAATTTTCCGAACTAAACCAGTAATGCCCCCTCAACTCACAGCGATCCCATAGAACCAGTGTCATGTTAACGGGCCTTTAGCCCACTATCAGGTAACCCGAATCCAACAAAAAGGGCACGTTTTCCAAGGCCAGGTCATAGGTCAAAAGTGTGCCTGGATATTTTCGCTTGACAACAAAATAAATATAACCTCGTGATTTCCTGGCACCTTCTCCCCCACAAACACTGAAACCCCCGCAATAACGCAGAACCAACCACAAGGGATCTTTCTCGGGTCAGACACGGTCATACGTCCCATGACAGGATACGAGTCTTAGGTGCACCAATGACCCAAATAAAATGGGAGGTCACCAATTACTTCTTGTTGCAACTCCGCCCTAAAATCCCCGGAACAAAACCAAGAGACAGAGCCCCAAAAGGACGGAACTGGACAGAAGTCTGCTTTTGCAAAAACTCGAGAGAACTGGACAGAGTTCGGCTTCTGCCAGAACTCTGCTTCTAGGACAAGAGAAGGACCATGTCGAAATAAATAGAGAGTAATGTGCGATGAAGTCGCGCTTAAATATTAATAAACCCTCCTGCAGCCCTCATGACCGAAACAACCATCACTGACTACCTAGATGACCTACATCCAGGGCATTCCGACCGGAAGAGCATAGTCCGAGCAGCCATGAATCTGAGAAGTGTAATACCCTCAACACCCTCAAATCACCTGTTGATCACCCAAAATCTAGACGTTCCGGGAGAAGAAAACCAGATGACCGAGACCGATTCCCTCGCCTAACCAGATGTTTTAGACTGAAACCCGAAGTACCTACGCCACTTGTAAGAAGTTCGTCGTCGTCATCTGGACATCCGTACCGTAATCCGGCTCGTTAGTTACCGTAATCCGGCATCCGTGCCGTAAGCGAGACGAACGGACAGTTTGGAACTGTCACCGCGAAACAAGAAGTCCCCCGTCGAGTTCCTCCAAGAAAACGCGTGGGCGTGTGTCTTGCGTGATTCGGAAACCCGTAAACCGGAAGCTCCAGTAACCAGGAATAACGTAAATCGAAGAGCAGCCACGAATCAAGTGATAAGTAGAAATTTATCATTACCTCCCCCCTTGTAGAGTACCCAGGGTCGAAATACGAAATAGCCGGTGAAAACGTAGATAATTATTTTTGGAAAAAAGGCTTAATCCCTCGCTATTGTTCGAGAAAAGGGTTTAAAACAGCCCCCCTCGAGGTTGAGAGTTCATTCTGCTTGTTGAATTTATACAGTTTGGATTATATTTTTTTCGTTCGCATTGTACCCTCGTTGTAGCCATTTTTGTTTTGCTTTATTTTTAGTTAACAGTGCCATTGTTTAAATGTCGAATCTCAAAGTGTAGTATCTTAATTTTAGTGTTTAATATTTAGTGTAAGTGTATATGAAAAAGATAAAAGAATCATATTAGAGATGGCCTAACCATCACTAGAAGGAAACTAAAATTATCCCCTCAGTTCTCCCCGCAATTTGTTCATTTTGTTTGTATTTTAGTGTTTTTATAAAATTCAGTGTCAAATAAAGATATTGTGATTGATTAACGACAAAGGGTTTCCATTCTGAATTCGAATCTCCCCCATTTTTCTATTATTTTTTCCCCGTATGTAACCCCCTCTCTCAGATTTAATTCACGCCACGAAAGGTCACGACTCGCATTCTGTCACCATCTTCCCCTGCCTTGGTGAATTAATATCTTTGAGCAAGGGCTAGGAATACTTCTGTCAGTCAACCATCACATTACCAAGTCCTAAATTTCCTAAAAACGTTACATTAGCTAAGCTAATACCCAAGTCACAAACCACCAGCATCTTGTTAGCAGAGATGGACACACCTCTTTAAAAACCACTCACACTCACTCATGAATAGCAGGGTAAATTTTATCTCACACTCTATCCGCTCACTTTGTAAGTAATAAATAAAAACTGCTCATTCACTCATGTCACTTTCAAAATATAATAATTTAGCTCACTCCTTCACTCACTTTGATTTGAAGGTATATGTAGAGCTCATCTCCCACTCATTAAAATTATAAAAACACTATATGCTCATCATTCTCATTACATTTTCATTTAGCTCATCTCCCACTCATTATTCTCATTACATTTAGCTCATCTCCCACTCATTATTCTCATTACATTTAGATCATCACCCGCTCATTATTCTCATTACATTTAGCTCATCTCCCGCTCATTATTCTCATTACATTTAGCTCATCATTTTGAAATACATTCACTCATCTCACTTAAAATTAACTTATACTAAATCAAATTTGAAGAAAAATTACATACATCAAATCAATATTTTTAATCACAGTTTTGACTTTAACTAAAACAAATTCACTATTGAAAAGGAAATTCACCCAAATCTTCTTAATATGAACTTTTAGGAACTTTTTAATATTTTATAGGAATATTTTTTCTTAAAGGACAACTACATCTTTGTTCGGCTTACTCAGTCTTTCCACTGGAAGTTGGCTGACTGTCCGGCACATGTGCTGTGCAAGAAACCAACTTTCGGTGAAATGACAGTGTAAACTGATCAACTATGTAATCTGGCTTTAAGACTCACTTTGTTTGAAACATATAAAAAGAAAACGACCAATTTATTTGGTATTTTTTTAAGTTCTTTCTATATTCTCTCTGCATTATCAGACGCTCTAGTTGCTTTGGTGTCAAACGCGCTCTTCTGGCTCTTTTTAACGCACCAGCTATGCTAAAGAGTCTTTCAACGTCCCCAGATGATGCTGGAATTGATAACAATATTTTCGCAAGTTTAGATAGTCTAAAAAGAGATATTTTATATTAGATATGTACATATACTTCCAAGCATTTTTCCTATTATATACCTTGGAAATTGATTTTCATTGGCTTTCCAATATTGAATTGGATCAAGGTCGGAGAAGTCTTCTGCCAAATATCTGTCGATTTCTGATGTAGCACATTTTACACGAGGCCTGTTTCCCTTAGCAATTAGAGTGTTTAAAAATCCATAAAATCCACCATCTAGAGAATTATAGTTGTATAAATTTATTATCATTGGCCATCACATTTAATTTAAAATACCTGCTGTTTTCATATTTTGCGTCTCGGATACTGCGATACTTGCATTATCTGTACTTTCATTATCTTCAGGTACGAAGATTTGAAGTTGGTTACCTATCGCTCTTCTCGCCTTTTCAAAACTTGGTAAACCCAATTCTCTGGCAGTTTTATCTAATTATGGAGTTTTAAGAATAATAATTAATATACAGGTACAGTTGGTCAGTTTTACAGAAAATAGTCTAAAATCAAACCCTCAAATAATGCTAGTTTTAGAATCGGGTTTAAAATTGATGCTGAAATGAACCTTCATCTTCGAAAAAGACTTGGAATCTCGTTTTCAGACTCTCTAACATTGTGTATTTCAAAACCGCAAAATCTCCACCAGAAGTGGTTTGAACACCTTGAGTGGCATAAACAACAGCCGAAAAAGCAACAGCCGAGGTTGAGTATTTTGCTCCCTGTACAATATTTGTCGCTTCCTCAACTGGCTTTAAGAGTTGAATTAGGGTTGAAATGTCTTTGCTGAAATTAAATGTATTAAGCTTTTTTGTATAACAAACTGGTTAAAACACATACCGACTTCCCGATGAAGGCAATTTGAATTTTATTTTTTTCTTGTCATCATTGTAAGCCTTTAATAGAATTTGTTGAGCGTGGAAAAACACCTTATCCTGCAAATGGATTTTTAAACAAGATTTAATTTTTGTCATTATATTTAGCAAAAATGAATACGTACTTCGTTCAGTCTTTCCAAAGCGTACAAGGTAGAATTCCATTTAGTCACGCACGAAATTTTCAAATCTTTTCCTGCGTTAGCAATCAACTGACCAGAATAAAAATTGGATTTTCTGAAGAATTTTATTATTGTATTGCAATATTCAACCAGTTGTTGGGCCTTTTCATCTTTTTTAAAACCATCATTAACTACAAGCTGGGATGTATGAGCCAAGCACCTTACACGATCCCAATTCATTATTATTGTTGCAATCTCATCTTCTTTCAGCTCTATGAAAATGAAAGAATATAGTAAACACCTTAAAATGTAACTTATTACAATTTACACACGGCAAGTATTTTCTGACAACAGTAAATCATCTTCTTCGCACATCTCATTACCCAAACTGTCATCTCCGGAATCTTCACTGGAATCTACTCCCAATGGAGTCCAATCTGCACCAATTTCCTCAACAACATTAAATGCTGCGGTTATGATAGATGCGTTGTCAGCCATTACTTTTCCAACCTGAGAAAAACTAAGTGTTACAAAATAATATCTACAAGTTCTTCACTACCAGATAGAAAATGGCCTTTAATTCCAATAATACCCTCCCTTGTGCGTGAAGTCCAAATATCTAGAGTTAAGTGAACCATACCCGCACCTAACGAGCCCATTGTGGCTTTTATCGCTGGAACAACCTCATTATCAAAAGATTTATTGAGGTCTCTTGTAATTGATCTGCGAGACAATGGTTCAATGATGGGATTGAGCTCATACATAAACTCCCTGAAGTCTTCAGCTACAGATTTGAATAAAACATGAAATATATGTTGAAAAAGAGAGCCATGTCATGGTCATAATTACTTTCCGTTAATCTTAAAGGGAAGGTGAAACGCCGATATGACCTACTTTCTATCGATTCCTCTTCTATAATAACTTTCAAAAACGATCATCATTCAAATTTTAATAAATTAAAAACTGCGGCGAAATTGACCAAGAAAAATGGTTACCGTTTTTTACGCGAAATAGGCGTGTATTTCGAAAAGGCCGCGATTTGTTGTAGCGGCCAATGAATGGCGCCCGTACAATCCGCGAATGACAGCCAATGAACGGCGAGTCTCTCGGGGTCATGGTTTGTTTCTATCTAGATGGTCTGTACATCTCCGGCTGTTTCAAAAAATTGTTTTCTTTGCGTTTTATTCCCAGACACAATTCATATTAAAATTGATTTAAAGTTAACATTGAGGCACTTTGTATAAAGAAGAGCTGCTGGTAACGTTTCGTGCTATATTTCAACGTTTTAAAAGGTATTTACTCGCTAAATCTCTCTTATCTATCCTTCACGACCAAGGCTTATTATTTATCTGGCCTTTTGCAGTTTCACCAGTAAAATACTAAAATTTCAAAATATCAGGTTACTGTTCATTTCCAAAATATTAAGAGATGACATATTGCGCGGTACCATTGTGCGATAAAAACTTTGACAACTGTCGTGGGTCGGAAATATCCTTCCATTCTTTCCCCAAAGATGTTCCAACAAGAGAACAATGGCTAAGAGCGTTAGGTAAAACTAATGATTGGGTTCCAGCCTCCAATTTAAGAGTTTGCTCAACTCATTTTACAGCAAATTGCTATAATACTAGAAAACCTGACTCTCCATTTAAACGACGCTTCCTGAAGAGAAATGCTGTTCCATCTGTACTAGACCCCAAAGAATTTAAAAAAGAAAGGTTAATGGAACCAACATTAGCAATGTAAGTGTCAGAAATTGACGAAGAATTTTCTAGTGGTAGTAGAACAGCAAGTTCTTCCTTTACTGAGCCTTTATCTGAAATCGCAGGTGTGTCAAATGAAGAAGTGGTTTTAAAAGGGGATCCTCTATTAATGCACACTTACGCTTCAAAGGTACTTAATATTTTTTTATCAAACTACTTTAAGGGCAACATAAGTGGCCAGGTACAGGCTGGCTATAGAAATTAGCAGCAGGCTGCTTTTCCCATTCATTTCTCTATAAACCAATTTTGGTTTTACCACCTCTGACTAGTTTCATATAACTGACCCAAAACCTAGCATATGTTGCTTTTGCCCCCCCCCCTCCAAAAATACCTTATCGTCCATACATTTTTCTTCCACAATGTTTTGCGCCCCTCTGTGCCCAGCCACTTACATTACAATCTAAATCAGTTATAAGTTTTATCAAATAAAAATATTTATAGAAATTGACAACATCCATTGGTATTATGACAAAACCATTGACCAAGTCGACTGGTATGGTAGCAAATCCCACGTTTAGAAGTGTAGGAATCCAAGTTAACACAATTGGTGAGTTACTTTGAAATTAAAAATAGATAGTCATTGCAACTCAGTGTGATTTCAGTGATTTTGGCTACTCCTCACCTATCACCAAATCAAAAAGCCTTTCGCCAGAAAATACGTTCTATGATTCCGACGAAGATGAATTTGAGGAAACCAGTGGTGAACCAATTGCGGAACCAATTGGCTCCCCTGTAATGTCCCTTACAAGTGAAGCGAAACAGACTGGGTCATCTTATGACCCAAATGAAAGTTGGCCTGTTAGTCAGGAAAGTGAAGACATGGAGACAGACGAGTATGTGGTTTTTTGCAAGTATTGCAAGCTTAAAAAGTCATTAAACCAATTTTACTTATTAGGGAAGAATTTAAGATTGATGATTCACCTCCACATCTGCAAGACAAATTTATTGTTTTTGCAACCAATTTATTACAATTGTTTAAGATGTGCCACATTTGCCATCAAAAGCCAACTGTTAAAGTAAACTGTAGAGTCAACGGAACTTTCCTCTGCGTAACAACAGATTGTGTAGAGGGTCATATCTTTAAATGGGAAAGTCAACCCATGTTTGGCCAAACTGCATGGGGAAACTATTTACTGGCAGCTTCCATGTTTTTTTGCTGGAGTTCTTCCATCTCGGTTTTTAACTACCTTCAAACACTACAACCTTCATTGTTTCAGCAAACGAATGTATTTCAATTACCAATTAATGTTTCATTCCGTCATTCAAAAGGTGATATAGATTAAAATTTTATCAATATCAACGAATAATTTTAATCTTTTAGCTGCGGAGATCTGAACAAGAAAAGCTTTTGTCTTCTGCAAGACAAAAAGAATTAGTTCTGTGTGGCGACGGTCGAGCTGATAGCCCAGGGTGGGTGAATTCTACCAACTCTCAGAGAATGTGTTTTGATATCTCTGCTGAAATCTATTACTTTCTTTGACAGGTTTTCCGCAAAATATGGTACTTACAATTTCTTAGATGCTGAAACTGTTAAAATTATACATATAGAAGTTGTTCAGGTATGTATAGGCCATATTTGCATTTATATTGTTTTTAAAGTTCTTAATATAGTCCACAGAAGTGACGAGCTCAAACCAGATGGAACTAGAGGGTCTGAAAAGGGGACTTCAATTCTTGAAAGAAAATAACGTGACTCTGAAAAAATTTGTTTCAGACCGCCATATAGGGATAGCTGCTTATTTAAAAAAATCTCAACCTAACATAATACACGAGTTTGATAACTGGCACGTTGCAAAAAGTAACTTTGATTTCAATTTATGTTTCTGTACTGTAGGGGCTATTTACAAATTACGTAACGCGGTCAGTGAGAGGGGGTTTCAATCAGTGTTGCAGAGGGAGAGGTAGTAGACTGCGCACAAGTATAATACTTGTCATTTGAATTATACCATAAATTCCAATACCAGTGGCGAAAACCGCACTCTTATTACAAATATTCACGGAGATTATTTTTTACGAAACACCTGAGTTAAATATCCTCTACTCTTTAAAAAATAAATCTATATATGTTCAAAGTTAGGTGATAATCTATTATTCCGTTTTACTATTTTGTGGTTTTAGCTGTTGATAAGCAAATTCTCAAACTACTTTGGAAATATAACAGACTAATAAAATTCATTTTACTAGACTTAAAGAAAAGGCTATTGGCTGTAGGTAACTCAAAGGGTTTTGGATTGTTGCTTCATTGGGTACAGTCGATAATAAATCACCTATATTGGGTAGCAGGATCTTCAGAAACAGCGGAGGAACGTATTGCAAAATGGACTTCCCTATTGAATCATATTTGCAATATACACGAAGGACACGACGGACTTTTTCCAAAATGCTTACATGACCAAATTTCGCCTGATTATGCTAGGCTGTGGATTGAGAAAGGTACGAATGAATTGAAAGCATTGGTTACAGACCAGTTGAAAATATTTCTTTTTCACCAGGAACAACTTTATATGAAAAAGTAGTGGGTGTTGTTAGTTCCAGGCATACTTTAGCTGCAATTCAACAACTGTCAAACAAATATCAGACTTATTCATTAGAAGTCTTCCACTCAGTTTTGAATTCCTTTTTAACAAAACGAATACATTTCCATAAAGATGCAACATTATCCAGGTTAGAGTAATTGCATAAGTTAATAATTTTATCCATAAGTATGTCGCTTTCTATACTTCCAATAAAATATTTCCCAAAGAGACATACTTATGGAAATGTTAGACTTATGGTAACTGATTCTATTATCATTACTTATGCAATATTGTAAAAATAAATTAAATTTATAGAACTTATTTGGCTGCTCTACACTTCAATGAAAATGGTCAAAAAGCTCAAGCAGTTAATTCTGAAGGAGAAGAGCAGTACTACTTAGCTTATCCTAAAGGCAAAGCAGGCGCAGCTACGGCTAAAAAGATTCTAGAAGAGAACACCTATGGTATTTATTTTTCTTGTCAAAGTTTTATATTTAAAGTAATATTTTAATATTTTCAGAATATGTGAATAATTTAATGAATATGGTTTATGAAAACGCCTTAAATACCCCAGTTGCCAATCAACTTATGTCCTCTCCTTGTAGAGCGGAAACTTTGGCAGCGAAACATTCCGCTGGTGTTAGTAAAAGAGAAGTTGTGGAGAAAAAACAGAGTAGATTTAAATAACTGTACATTTTTATAAATTATTTTAATTACTGAATTCTTGGATATTTAAAGCCACAATATTCCTCTGATGGAAATATTTCTCTAATAGCACATACCGCGCAACTTGGAATTGGAATCCTATTCCTCCATCCTAGCCTAGTAAAAACTACATATGCGTATTGGCGATATGCCACATACCTATATTTCCTAGGAATAAAAATATAATTTACAAAATTGAAATTGCCATTGAGTAGTTTTATTTTAGGTATAATAGCATGGAGGATTCTTGGCAAGCAGACTCCCAAATCTTTTGGTGAGCGCTTAGTTGTCTGCTACTTGCAGCACCCCTGGCTGTCATGTTTTAAAAAATATGTTTGCGCCTACATTTTATGTGCGAAATAGGTAAATCTTTTTAGCATTATGGCAGAATTAAAAATTTCCCACCCATTGTTTCAAGCCCTAAAGCCAGGGGGCGTATGACAGATAATAGTAACTTACTGATGTATATCATATTCTGTCCTATCATTTGTTTCTCTCACGTAATGAAAATATGCTGGTTCCAATACGTCTACATCTAAACAGTTTTTCGGGAATTTTGTCTATATGTTAAGTCTTACCAATTTGTGTTCCCTACTCTTTCGTTGTTTCCCACTATAGCTTGATCTATTTCATCACCACTGCCATCATCTTCATCAGTAATATCATTGTATTCGGGGTGGTCTGCTAACAGTGGTTCAAAATTATAGGGCTGGACTCCAACTTCTTCAGCCATTTCACAAAAAAAATCTATATACAAATAAAATTAATAATAAGCCTTGGTCGTGAAAGATAGATAAGAGAGATTTAGCGAGTAAATACCTTTTAAAACGTTGAAATATGGCACGAAACGTTACCAGCAGCTCTTCTTTATACAAAGTGCCTTAATGTTAACTTTAAGTCGATTTTAATATGAATTGTGTCCGGGAATAAAACGCAAAGAAAACAATTTTTGAAACAGCCGGAGATGTACAGACCATGGAGATAGAAACAAACCATGACCCCGAGAAACTCGCCGTTCATTGGCTGTCATTCGCGGATTGTACGGGCGCCATTCATTGGCCGCTACAACAAATCGCGGCGTTTTCGAAATACACGCCTATTTCGCGTAAAAAACGGTAGCCATTTTTCTTGGTCGATTTCGCCGCAGTTTTTAATTTATTAAAATTTGAATTTAATCTATAATATTGAATGACGATCGTTTTTGAAAGTTATTATAGAAGAGGAATCGATAGAAAGTAGGTCATATCGGCGTTTCACCATCCCTTTAAGGGCATTCCTGAACCTGTAATGAAATTTAAAACTGCTTTTCTATACTTTTTTTGAATCCAGACATCCGTGGTTGTAGCTGATGGTCTCTTTTGACTTTTGCTTTGAAATCCCAGATCGATAGGTGTCTTAGGAGAAGATTGAGTACATACTTGACTCGCCAGATCATGAGGTTGTGGATTACCGCGGTCTTTGTCATCAATTGAAACATTGTGGAGTCTCTGTAGAAAATGTGTGAGAGTTAGCTAACCTTTTAACAACTTTAATTCAGTTATTTTTATGTTTGCAACAAAAACAGAAGAAAAGAGCAAATATAACTTACACTCAAATGTCTTGTGAAGTTATCAATTGCATTTCCCCCATTGCTAAATATCGTTTTGTCGCAATAAACACATCTCAAGACTAAATTCTCTAATGAATGGCCCTCATATGTGAAATATTTGAAGAGTACTCTTCCAGCATTTGATAGTTTGAAGACAAATCTTTTTTTGGTTTGATCGGACGTGACTCACGGGAGACTTCCTGAAGGTTCAGTTCATTATTATATACATCCAAATGATCCAATGTATTTTCATTGTTAGCCTTCACTTCCTCAAGGTCGTCTACGAGAGTTTCCAGGTTTAATTGAGATTGTGTATGATTCTGCATCTGATGATGAATTTCAGCTGTACTATCGAGACTGGAATTTGAATGTTCGCTGAATTGGTTTTGGCATAGTAAAGATAACGAGGAACTAAACTGAGATTTCTCAGAAACTTGAGAAGAACTTGTGGTTTTATTCGATTCCTGAGAATCCTGACTATGTTGTTTTGAAAACCCTTGACTTTCCACCAGTAACACATCATTTAAGTGTGTTGAGTATAATGACCCTTGTACACGAACACGATTCTCTTGAATGTTATTATTTGTGCCATCATGGGTACTATTGTTCCAACTTGAATTCTTTTTTGGAAAACTTCCCGGTATGATCTTTTCAAAAAAGAATCAAAATTAGCCGCCTTCGCCAAATCGCCAATGTCAAAAACTAAGGAGTAAGGACTAAGGAATCCGCGTACACGGTACTACATGTTCAGAGCCTAGTATTATAGTAATGAACAACCTATATAACCTATCAACCTAACAGCTAAAACACTTCCTTTCCTTTAAAATATTTAAAATATACGAAGAAAACCGAATTTACATTTAAAATACTTAACATATTCGAGGATTATCGAAAGATACAAACTCAGTAACTCACCCGCCACGAAAAACACCCCACAAATGACTGAGTGAAATCGGATTTCCGAAACAAAGAAGACAGGATCCGGCGCGAAATTCCGTGAACACGTGAACACTTGAACTTTGTTACAGTAACTTCAGTAAGTTACACCCCTCTCCCCCTGATTAGAAAGTTTCGAAGATTCTCGAAAGATGAAAAAAACGCGTGCGCACTGCGCAGGCGTACTACAGGAATCTGTGACCCAACGAGAGTGTTATAAGGATGGGTTCATTTATTTACATTCCCCCCGGCGAGCGACAATAGACAACCGTTTTTTCCCTCGCTAAATTCGCTCACCAATCTCCTGAAGCGGTTTTCCACTCAACTCTTTCTTTGTTAGCAGTTTCCCACTCACGAGTGTTATCCCCCTTTTTTCGTTTCGTAAGATTCACTCACTCATTTCTCTCCTCCATTTTTATATTATAAAATCCCTCATTCGTTCTTGTTCATAAAAGTGAACTAAGTATGATTAGCTCCCTCTCCTACGATTAACGGTTTATTGCATACCACTCATCTCGCGCTCCTCTCAGGACAGTGAAAAGCTGCTCGCAGCTCCTCTCAAAATACTCATTTCACTCCATCGTGAGATGAGAGCGCCCATTTTTGCTTGTTAGTAATGATTCAAACTCTAATTTAATGTGAAAATATTATAAATTTAATGTATATAGGTTTCAGTGTAATAGTAAACTGGAGTTAATTTATTGGGTAGCATAGTAAAACAAGTTTTAAGCAATATCAAGCCCTAAAAATAACATTAAAAATTAATTGAAAGTAAAACTCGCGTATATACATATTAATTAAATACAAATAAAAAAGCATGATAATTACTTTACAATAACTATGTACTTATTTATATATTCAAACTAGTGACGACACCGTAGCAGACGACTGTTTTAAAACAAAGGGCCAGATATAAGATTATTAAAGTAAAAATCTGCTTCCTATGAGTATGAAGGTTTCGTTATTTGGAATACGTGTATTTTGCTGTGTCTCTTTTCGCTATTTTCAATTCGAAATAGCTCAAACTTTTTAAAAGTGAGTGACATCCAATATAGTCCCCCCCCCCCCGAATAGAAAACCCTTAACGACACGCGTACTCCTTTGCATTTTAATATTTTATCAGTTTCCTGTTACAGTTTCAAGGCTCAAATTTAAGGAAAGGGTTTTAAAATATATACATTTCCATATGATAAATATGAATATCAATTTGTGAAAAGGAGAGGAAAATTGATGAAATGTAATAAAATATATTTGGCTTTTGAAAGTAATTGAAAAAAATATCTTCTAAAATCTAAAGAAATATCTGTACCTTTCTAGGTACCAACTCACCCCCCCCCCCCCATAAATTACCTTTAAACTGCTTTGATAAAAGCATTTTTAATTAATTGTTCTTCGTCCTTGTTAAATTTTTTAGAAATTAATGATGATGACAAAGGCCTAAGCTTTAAATAAGACTTAGCGAGTAGTGATGAATGCACATTTGAAAATTAAGAAATATAAATAAAAATATTTAAGATTAAAAAAGACATACCAGTAATTCAACTCTCCATTGTTTAAAATTACCGAAAATATGACAAAACAAATTAAATAGTTTTTAAAAAATATGTATTGTCGCGGACGGACCACACATTAATCATTCACAATCATAAGACTGTCAGGCAAGCCACAAGCGTCAGACGCTACCACTAGTAGCGCTGTTGTCAACTCCGGCGGGTATAAAAGCCGCGCTTCGGTGAGGTTTTTAGAGTATCTCTCGGCCGCCTGTAGTGGGATCTTAAGACTGAAAAGTCCAGCCTACTACAGGTTTGGTGATCTGGAGGAAAGGCTGCAAAAGCTCACCCTGGACGCCAATTTCCTTCACGGGGATTATATAGCTGTAAAAGCTGCGCCTCGTGAGGAAATTATCCCTAACGAGAGAAACCCCGTTTCACCGCCGCGCTCTTGACTTATTTCAATTAAACCATTCTGTAAATAAAGTGTAAATAAAAACCATTTCTATTTTCAACAAACGTCTCGTAAATTATAAGCGTGACAACTGGTGGAGGCGCCGGTTTCGTTCCCGTATACCGTTACTCTACTGGCTTATGAGCAAAGGCCCTTCACCCTCGCCGACGCACTCATTTTCATCTGCTGATACGGAGTATTACCTCCCGGTCTCGCCTCGGCTGCTCGACGCGTCGACCGGTGCATCTCACGCTCTCCCGGCTACGCCACTTCCGCGCGACCCAAAGCCCCGTCGTTTTTCTCGTCGGGCTCTTCATTTGGAACCAGAATTTTTGGGTCTCGTCCTACCAACTCGCAATCGTCGATCACCATCTTCTCCAGCCATGGCCACAGCTGCCGACATCGCCGCGGCAGTTTCAGCCGCCCTCTCTGCGTTAAACCTCCACCAAAACACTCCAAAATTCGATCCAGCTACGCAGGACGTCCATGATTTCATTACGGTTTTTGAAGAAAGGACTGTAGGAAAAACCGATGCTGACCGTTTAGCTCTTTTGCCATCCATTCTAATCGGTACCGCTTTGCCTTGGTATTCTGCACAGATTCGTAGCCACACCGCTGCACCTCGCACTACCTGGACTCAATGGAAAGACGCTTTAGTCAGTGAATTTGGTCGATCATCCCGCGCCGTTTTCACCGACTTATTGGCTCACCGTCAGTTGCCAGGTGGTGATCCCGTACAGTATTATCGGCAAGCTATCAGCTTATGTTCTCTAGCCAACCCTACCATGCCCGAGTCGGAAAAAGTCAATTTCCTTCTTAACGGCCTTCTTCCCGACTTGAAAGATAAACTCATCCTGATGAATCCCACGTCCGCGTCTGACTTCCTGGATAAACTCCGTACCGTCAGTTCCCTCCCGTCACAAGCTTCACCTAGCCCGACCGAGGGTAAAATACTGGAAATACTGACCACGCTTGCCACCAGGACTGCCAAACTCGAATCATCACCCATTGCAACTACGCTTCTTCAACCATCTACGGGAAGTGACTTCGATGCCCTTCGTCGAGAAGTTCGAGAACTCCGTCGTGACATGGAACGTCTTCAACTCGGTCGCCATCAGCGAGAGCCTAGTCCCCAAACCCAGCGCCGAGACAGTACTATATCCTGTTACAACTGCGGTCGGCGTGACCATTTTGCCTCTTACTGCCGCGAGACCACTCAAAATCGGGATACCCGTAGTCGTTCGCCGTATCGCCCAGAAACCAACACCATTCGACCTCGCTCTCCATCTCCTTTTCAACAAAGTCAATCATCTTCCTCTTGGAATCGCGGACGCAGTCCATCCCCTCATCCTCATTCTCGCTACCAGGGAAACGACTTTCGACGGTAGTAGTAGAGGGTATTCCACCGTCCAGTCCAGTCTCTTTCCCTCTACTGCTAAGCCCTGCCAACAAATTAGTATCCCTCAATGCTACCGTCAGCAACACCAAAATCCAAGTAATAATAGATTCCGGAAGCACTAAGAACATCATCAACCCAACTTTAGCGCGTACTCTGGGTCTTCCTATTCGAACCGCCGGTTCGCTTCAACTACGTGTTGCAGATGGCTCATTGATTTCACCCTTGGGTGCTACCACTCTGACTGTCACTATCGGCACCACAACTCATCGCATTGAGGCTTTGCTGATACAAAACTTCGACTATGACTTGCTACTTGGATTAGAGTTTTGCGACACAAACGAGGTCGAAATCAGTTTCCGTACCCGCTCTGTCATCATCGGGAACGAGGACTTTCCACTTCCTGATGTCATCTTCGAACACTCTCATCTCGTTCGAAACACTCGGGACGTCACTGTTCCCGCCCATTCCGAAATGTCGCTCGAAGTCTCGGTTGCTGTTGCATCTGGAACGCTGATGGTTGAGCCTTTATCAACTACTTTTAATCGCTACGGCCTCTTAGTTTGCAAGACTCTCGCTAACTTTCGCAATGGGCGTGCTTTAGTTCGTGTCGCTAACCCACATCACCGGCCCATTATTCTCAACCGAAATGCCACACTCGCTCGAGCCCATGATATCATCGACCTCCGTTATCTGGATTCCTCCGATTCTACCAACGAAACTTGCGACCTTCCTCCCCATCTGGACATTGGCACAGAATTACCTGAAACTCACCGCCAGCAATTAATAAACCTTCTTCGTACACACTCCACTGTTTTTTCAAAGTTCGAAGGCGACTTAGGCCGTACGTCTCTGATTCACCATCAAATTCACACTGGTGATGCGTCCCCAGTTCGCTCACATCCGTACCGAAAGTCATTAAAGGAACGTGAAGTCTTGCAGGGAGAGGTCGACAAATTGCTCGCCAACGGAACTATCCGTGAATCTTGTAGTCCATGGGCTTCACCAGTTGTCCTTATCAAGAAGCGTGATGGCTCTTGGCGTTTTTGCGTCGACTGGAGAAAATTAAACCTGGTGACCAAAAAGGACGTTCACCCTCTTCCACGGATCGATGACACCCTGGATCGCCTGGCCGGGGCATCCCTATTCACAACATTAGATTTGGCCTCTGGTTACTTCCAGGTCGAAATCGATGAAGCTGACAGAGAGAAAACCGCCTTTGTAACACCCGACGGCCAATATGAGTTCAATGTCCTTGGTATGGGGCTCTGCAATGCGCCCGCAACATTCCAGCGCCTCCTGTATAAAACTCTTGGTAGCCTCATGTGGAAAATCACCATGGCCTACCTTGACGACATTGTAGTGTTTTCTCGAGATTTTACATCCCATCTGTCTCATCTCGATCAAGTCCTCACTTGCCTCCGCACGGCGAATCTCAAGATAAAACCTACAAAATGTTCATTTGCAAAACCGCGCATTGTTTACCTTGGACACGTCATCGACGGCAATGGAATTTCCCCAGATCCCCGCAATCTCGAAGCCGTAGCCAAGTTCCTAACGCCAAAAACCGTCAAACAAGTTCAGCAGTTTCTTGGCCTTTCAGGGTACTACCGGCGATTCATCAAAGACTTCGCCCAGATAGCTCGACCACTCACCGAACTTACCAAAAAAGACAAAGTATTCGAATGGGGTACAGCCGAAGACGATTCCTTCCAGCTGCTGCGTAATCATTTAATCTCCTTCCCCATTGTTCAACATCCTCGTTGGGAAGAACCGTTTGAAATCCACACTGACGCCTCAGCTTATGGTATTTCGGCTATTCTTAAGCAGCGAATAAACGGACAAGAAAGGGTTGTTGCGTACACAAGTCGCCTTCTCAATTCCGCTGAACGTAATTATAGCCCAACCGAAAGAGAATGCCTCGCAATTATCTTTGGGGTTAAAAAATTTCGTCCATACGTTTACGGCCGTTCACTCTCAGTCGTCACCGATCACCACGGTCTTTGTTGGCTTACTTCGGTCAAAAATCCAAACGGTCGTTTGGCCCGTTGGTCGCTCACATTGCAAGAATAAAATCCAGTTATAAAGTACAAAGATGGACGTAAACATCTCGACGCTGACGCTCTATCACGGGCACCGTTTGAACCAGCGCCACAAATACACGCTACCTTGCTCACTTCATCCGCAACGATCCCCGATAATCTGGACCTCAACCAGTTTGACATTGCTGCACTACAGCGCAAAGATCAGTACACGGCGGCTATCATTGAGTTCTTGGAAAGCCACCCTGTGAGAGCTCCGAAACCACTCATACGCGCCGCACGTTGTTTCGAGATGATGGACGATCTCCTGTACCGCAAGATCAGAACAGAAAACGAAATCAAATTGGTTCTAGTTGCCCCTAAGGAAATTCGGACCGCAGTTCTCTTCGCCCTTCACGACGATGTCACCTGTGGTCACTTGGGGCTCCAACGTACCTGGGAGCGTGTTCGAAATCGGTTTTTCTGGCCGAAAATGTTGGCTCACGTCACCAGCTATGTCCAGTCGTGTGACTCTTGCCAAAAACAAAAAACCTACCCCTTCAAACCAGCCGGACTTCTACAACCGATACCGCCAACCAGCAAACCCTTCGCGCGCGTTGGACTTGACAAAATGGGGCCCTTCCCACAATCCCACGATGGTAACGTTCACGTTTTGGTATGCACAGACTATTGCACTCGAACCGTGGTCGCCAAGGCAATCCCACGAGGTACCGCAGAAGAAACTGCTCAATTTCTCACTAAAGATGTAATTCTGCACTACGGCGCCCCACGGGAACTAATCACGGATAGAGGGACAGAAAATGTAAATAAACTTGTGGAAGAAATCAACAAGCTTTTTACCATCGAACACCGACGAACTACCGCGTACCACCCCCGTACGAACGGCCAGACAGAACGATTCAACAAAACTCTGGCTGACATGATGGCCCAATACGTTTCCAGCAATCATCGCGATTGGGACCGTTTCCTGCCATTTTTAGTGTTCGCTTATAACACCTCTGTACATGCCGTGACGAAATACACTCCATTTTTTCTTCTTCATGGTTACGAAGCCGACCTTCGCCTCGATGCTACTTTGCAGTTACCAGCCACCACCGTTAAAAGCCAGTTTGGATTTGAGAACATCCTGTACGCTCAACGCGCTCGGGATTTAGCAGCCTCTCGTCACGCCATAGCTCAACAAAAGGACAAGGAACGCTTTGATAAGACACGCCGAGAATACACGTATCAACAGGGTGACTTGGTCTATCTCAAATCTCCTCGCCGAGTTCCAGGACTTTGCGAAAAATTGCTGAGACCATATGCCGGACCATATCAAATAATTCGCCAAACTGCCACCAATAATTACGAAATACGCAACTCCGAAGGAACAAAAACTGACCTTGTGTCTGTGGAGCGCCTAAAACCATATTTCCCGCGAAAAGATTTTTTACAGCTCCAAACACCTTCTGCCACCTTACGGGTTTCTTTTCAACCAAACCCCAAGATCACCCGTTACTCATTCGACGATCCCCCGACTGAGCTCAACAAATCCCCTCGATCTAATTCCTATTGTACACGTACACCCCCGAAACTACCTTCTCAGATGGACTCGCCCGCGTCTAGCCAAAAGGAACTTCGTCGCTCGAGTCGCCAACGAGTAAGCCCCGATCGCTTTACGTTTTGACCAATGGAAGTTCACGGCTGCCACGCATTTGTTGTTGTAACGAGAAAATTGGCGCCAAATCTATTTTTCACTTCTCGCTCCTTCAGTCCGGAACCACAGACACGCTCACTACAAATAAACAAAAACAAAAAAGACGAAACTAAACAAAACTGTTTACGATGAAACCATCCCATCAACAACGCCGCCATCGATATCAGGCTAAGACAAAGGCTCTCAAAGTACAGGATCCTCTTCATCCATCCGTTCTTCGCCTTGTGGAGAAACAGAATCGACGGAATGAACGCCGTCTTCAACGCCGTCCGTCGCCATTAGCGTTGCCGCCACCTTCACCGTCGGCGGCCGCCGTCGTTCATCACATTTCCCGCCAGAACTCTACTCAAACTCTGGGTCAGGAGAAATTCGGAATTTCTCTTACGCCAAGCGATTTGGCCTGCCTAAAGATACCACCCTTGGACTCCCACGATCTGTCGGCATACGCTCAAACAGCATCGGTGATGAATTTTTTCATGCAGAATCGTCTTTCCGTCGAACCAGCCAACACAGCTTTCTCCTATCCCGTGTCGTTTTCTACCTTTTTAACCACAAATCCACCTTCTGAGGCGGTGCATTTCAATTCCTCGGAACCGGAGCTCTTTGGGTACCAATTTTTGATCATACCTTATTATGACCACCACCACTGGGCTCTAGTGCTTGTCGATTTTTCCCGCTCCACCATAATCTATTGGGACTCCACGATCGCACCTAATCACCAAACGCTGGATTTACTCAAACAGTATCTGACCACCGAGGCTGCTCTCCGTGGAATTTTGGATTTCGATGCAGACTCTTTCTCTCTACGGCTCTCATCCTTAGTTGTGCCGCAACACAGTGCGGACAGTGGAATTTACGTTTGCACTTGGGTTGACCGCTACCTTCGGGGATTCACGAGTATCGACGCTCCTATCGATGTTCAAACTACTCGTCGCCGCATTCTGAAGGAGATCACCTCGGGCTCCATCATTAACCATTAATTTTCTTTCAGTTTCCATCATCTACGCCGGGACGGCTTTTTCCTTAAGGGGGAGCTGTCGCGGACGGACCACACATTAATCATTCACAATCATAAGACTGTCAGGCAAGCCACAAGCGTCAGACGCTACCACTAGTAGCGCTGTTGTCAACTCCGGCGGGTATAAAAGCCGCGCTTCGGTGAGGTTTTTAGAGTATCTCTCGGCCGCCTGTAGTGGGATCTTAAGACTGAAAAGTCCAGCCTACTACAGGTTTGGTGATCTGGAGGAAAGGCTGCAAAAGCTCGCCCTGGACGCCAATTTCCTTCACGGGGATTATATAGCTGTAAAAGCTGCGCCTCGTGAGGAAATTATCCCTAACGAGAGAAACCCCGTTTCACCGCCGCGCTCTTGACTTATTTCAATTAAACCATTCTGTAAATAAAGTGTAAATAAAAACCATTTCTATTTTCAACAAACGTCTCGTAAATTATAAGCGTGACAGTATTGTCCACAATACCGAGAAAGAGGCTTAAAAATATTTACCTTTTAGTTCGTTATTGAATGATCGGAAATAAAAGGAGGAAATTAAATGTTCTTCTTTGCGCAGTTGTGCATTTTGGGTTATGCACATGACGGCCGCTAGAGGCGCCGCTATAGCGCACCACTATCTTCCGAACAATTTTCAAAATCTGCCTTTCTTCAGTGGAAGGCTACGTCGCTAGTCCAGGGTAGAATACCCTTACTTGGCCTATGGCAGGAATAACGTTTGCCTTAGTAGGACTAAAGTTTCCCTTATGACTAAAGTTTTCCACTATTTCAACTTCACTCAGTGCATAATGGTTTTCTGCAATACCTTGATTATAAGGTTCATCCCCTAAATCACTGATTTCCCCTTTGTCTGATGATTGCAAGAAACGTTTCATTGCATATTTCTCAATGCTATATTTTAAGACTTCTCTTTTACGTTTTTGCCGTTTATGAGCCCCCGAAATAAGTTCTTTTTTGCCACCCATTGCACAACTATTTTACTCTTTATTCGTCGGTTTGATTTGTTCTGTCGGTAAAAAATTTAAAAACGTAAAAACCACTGACCAAATAAACCAAGATTAGATCTCAATAAAGATTTTCGTGAATTGACACTAATAGCCTTTAAAAAGGCTGTTTTTTGTTTGGAAAATTTCACTTAATACTAACTGAAAGGTCTTACTATACTATGAAGTAAAATTATTTTTTTAGCTATTGGTTATTTTTTTACTCTTTAAGCAAGCGAATTATGGCCTGTATAAACCTCGAGGAGGTACAAGTCCGCTCTTCTCGCAAAAAATTAAAACAAATAAACTATAACCTAAAACTAATTGACACATAAATCTGTTTGTATAGCTCGTTCTAACGCTCAATACGAAATGAAATGAAAATTATGAAACTATTTAATATATTAGCTTGACTATTGACACATAGGCTATGTGTCAATAGTCAAGCTATATGTTAAATTGTTTCATATTTTCACGCCTAGTTACCCTACCCTCAAAATTGCAGGTGTCCAACTAAATGCAGGTGTCCAACTAAATCGGGCAATCTGGAACCAAACCAGTTCAAGTCTCTTCTTGGAATATAATATTGAGAAATATTTTATAAAATGGAAAAGTATACTGGAGTTCGAGATGACCTTTGGCATGCTTAGAGAAACACTCTAAACACACAGTTAACCAGGTTATTTTCCAAAAAAATTAAGCACATTATTAACTCATTTTGAGGGCCCTATAGGAACTTTTGTTTGAAATTTTGGGGCCCCCAAGTAGGCCCTAAATATTTTGACGTAGGCACGTGCCTGCCTGTGCCTATTACTGGTGACGTTACTGTCAGCTAGACTAATACCCTAGGTACCACCTTAGGCCCAATTTATCTAGCGACTTTTAATGCCTTAAACAGGTGGCCGGGTTAAGGATAGTGGCAATATCTTCATTCCACGCGAACCAACAGCTCTCTACACTTACTATTACCGTTAATCTCTAAAAGTTTTACGGAAAGAGGAAACCGAAGAACTCGGGGTGAAAACCCCTTTAACCAGTGGGTAGGGAACTTGCAAACTCAACGCAGAAGGAGTGGTTGCGAGTTTTCACCCAGTGCCACCAACTGGGATCGAACCCGACACCTCAAGAAATATGAACGTAACAGCCTTCGATGAGGTGCTAAGGCCCTCTCTTTAGATCAATGTAACTGATGATTCTGGGACAATTTCAAAACGAGGTGGAACTTATAACTGCTGGAACCTGTTATTGGTATCTTTTCAAATACCCGCGTGTTCCTGACTGGAATAGGCTTTTTCTTTACCAATCTTGGCATTTCAATACAATTTCAGTGGCTCCGCGAGAAAGTACAAAATAAATATTTCCTTTGCATTTGTAACTCGCAATTTCCTATCTTTCGGTTGCAACACTGTATACATGTGTTAACAATATCGGATTACTTAGAATAATTATAACAATAAAGTAATGTTTATTTCGCAAGGTTTACGGGAAACTGCTTAAACGTGGTGTTTCCGAGAAATCGAACAATTAAGAATGGAATTAACATTTAAATTCAATATATTTTAATTTTTAGTGAGGTTTGTGGCCAATTCGCAGGAGCCCGCAATCCTCGTAAGCAGTGTGGGTATATTTTAATTAAGTACTTATTTAAGATTCATAAACAAGCGCTACCTATCTAAAAATATTTGGTGTTTGACCTAGGATATTTTAGGCGTGATTTTTAGGGCACCGCGCGTTTCTTATACAGTGTTGGCTTTGCTACGTTACGATATCTCGTCAATTGCTGTTTTTTGGTCTATGTTATGATATCTTATGTATTGCTAAAATCCCTGTTTTTTATGGCGCCCATTTTACACTACAGAATATTTGTTAGTATTACAATAAACATTATGTTTTTTGATAAAATTAATTTTTCACTGTATGAATAGCAAGGCGATTAGGATCAATGTACTAGGTTTTTGATAAAGTGCTGCTTTTGGTAGTTAGGGTAGTTAGTTGAGTGGTGTGGGGATAGCCAGAAGGGGGCCGCTTGGTGGGATGGTAGTCAGAAGGCACCCACTTGGTGTGGGGCTAGTCAAAAGTTGACCGAGTGGAGTGGGGATAGTCAGAAGGAGCCGAGTGTAGTTGGGCTAGTCAGAAGGTGGCCGAGTTGTGTGGGGCTAGGCAATAGGAGGCCACGTGGTGTGGGGATAGTCAGAAAGCAGCCGCGGGGAGTGGGGCTAGTCAGAAGGTAGCCGCGTGGTGTGGGGATAGTCAGAGGGCGACTGAGTGGTGTGGGTTTAGTCAGAAGGCGGCCGAATATAGTGGGGCTAGTCATACGGCGGCTGAATGAAGTGGGGCTAGTCATAAGGTGGCCGCGTGGTGTGGGGCTAGTCAGTAGGCGGCCGAGTTGTGTGGCGCTAGTCAGAAAGCAACCATTTGATCCATTTCCTCTACGACATTTATATTTGCCAGTTCTACTTGGTTTGGTTCCGAAAGGAGTTTCTTTTAGATAGTAATTATGGTCATTGGAGGTTTTAAGTTTTTCATTTGAAAAATATTTTCGTTTACCCATGCTTAAAATCGCAACAAATTTCTAACTTCTCAAAATGGCTTAATAATATAAGCGAAGCTTATATTATTAATTTTAAATAAAAATGGTTTTGTTATACCAAATAAATATAAGAATATTAATGAAAAAAGTTAAAGAATAACGATTTTTTGTAGATTTTAAATAAACTAAATAAATACTAGAAACATAAATTAAATAAGTGCAGATTGGGAAACGTTCAGCATATGTTTTATTAAAAAATTACGTCGTTATCATAGATGTGATAACGACGTATTTTTTAATACTATTTATGTTTTAAATAATTATGTGTTAAGTTTGCTCCTGGTATAAAGGGTTTCATACGTCTATTGTTTCATACTGAATATTGCCGCTACATTATTCCTATTGTCTTAAAAACAATGTGGCTGCAGCTTTCAATAACGAAAGCATGAGGCTCTTGAACTGAAATTTTATACACTTATAATGGAAATTGCATTAGAGTCGTGTTTCGCAAATGTAGAAAATAGTCTCACGAATTTACTTGTCTTAAATAATTAATAACTGCAGAACGTTCTTTTTCGACATTTAAGCGTTTAAAAAGTGAGTTTAAAGAACATCATGGGACAAGATCGTCTTAATGAACATTGAATGTAATTTACTTAGAGAAATTGATTTGTCTAGTGCTATCTTTAAATTTGCTCACATTAAATCGATAAAAGTTGGTTTGTAAAAGTTGCTTTATTTTATTATCATGCAAAATCTAGGGCGTCTTGGTAACATTTGCCCCGTGCTGGCTTAATCCAGCGCGAAAAGGCTTATTGATTTTGTTATTTCAAGCTCTTATGGACATATTAAGGAAGACTACTGAAGTTCTAAGTGGCAGCACTATTAAAATGATTGCTTTTTCGAACCAAAATTGAGACGTAATATGTTTAAAATTTTGGTTTTATAACTGATTGTAACGTTCAACGTAATATTGATACTCAATATTACTAGGAAGGACCACAATAGTTAAAACATAATAACCAACGGTTACTATTATAAGCTTAGAACTTATTAACTTTAAAACCATTACCGTTATTACTATTGACAAATCAAATAACCTTTCTTTAATTTTTAAAAATATATATATTGAATAAAAAGTGTTTTCTTACCAAGAGATCCATTCGTATTGAGTATTTTCTAAATTAAACGATAACAAACAAACTTCTACGATACAATATTAGCAATCACTTGTTACCTTAATAAAACATTCGATTCTATTCATTGAAATAAAATTTAAAAATGCTTTCACACTTCGTTTTAAATTTTGTATTTTTCTTGCGTGGGCTTCTGTTTGAAGCGCAATCTGAGGTAAAATCACGAAGGAAAGATAAGGAGAGCCGACTCTGCCTTTGAGGTAGGAAAGATGGTTTTGGAATTACGATTCTATAGCCATGCACCTGGCTGTCATGCGGTACAATCATTAGCGCTCAACGCTGGGAATTTAAAAACGCATCTTTAATTTACATATATTTATATATTTATTGACTTTTATTGATCTTCTCGGTGGTTAAAAAAGATAACCTATCATACAATTTCCCTTGAGCATTTCAACAATTTAAAAAGGAAGCACATGAGATACCGTAGAAACGACGATTTGTTTTATTTTGGTCTTTGTCCATGGTCTCTGTCATCACGCATGGGCGCCCGAACGGGATAGGGGAGTCATCTTCAAACCTTAGATGGTGGTTGCTCCTTTAACCCCCCCCCCCCCCCCTTAGATCAGACTTTACTTACCGTGAAATGTTTGGTTTTCATACGTAGTTAGGTTTTTAAATTTTAAGATATGCTTATTAAAGGGAATATAACCTCAGGTATTTGGTGTGGAACACCAACGCTTGCAGCTCTGGCCGCTCTTGCCTTTGGCTTTAAAAATGTTTGGCGCCACTGTACAGGGACATTTGAAAAATTGAAGGGGTCTTCCGTAAAGATTGCTTTGCGGGTTATATTCCCTTTAAATATTTGAATTATGCGGTCCGTACGCAAATTTTGAGTAGAAAGCGCAAAGATATTTTCCAGTAGGTACTGCATGATGACGAATTATAACTTAAAGTGGTACAATAAATTTTGGACGATACTAGCACAAAAGTAAGGTATATAAACAGCTGAGGAAGTGACCTATATCGTGTGAGTAAGCTCGGAGCTGCGAGCCTGCGAGTGGACGAAGAAGACCTCTTGGTTAATTTATCCCCACTGTAAATGAAATTTAATAAAGAGACATGATACTACACGAATAAATTGTTTTTACGTGCTTTATTAAAAGTATTTTAAAAACATTTAAAATTCGGCGAGCTTTTGGCCTCTAGTAACGGCCTAAATCATCCTTAAGCTAATTATCCCCACTATTAAACGCTAAGCAGCGGTTCCCAATTTTTTTGGTTACGTAACCCTAAATTATCCACCTAATTCTGGCGGAACCCCAACTCATTTTTTATTAATCTTAAAAGACTCTTGACACAAAAAAGATGGCCGCGCTGTGAATTCTCGGAACCCCTGTGACCCTTCCATGGAACCCCAGGGTTGCGCGGAACACCTTTTGGGAACCACTGCGCTAGAGTGTTACCAAATATTTTACCTTCGCATGGGGCCCAAGGAAGTTTCCTACTTATAAAGTTACATAAATATAGATGTTATAATCGCAATTTTTTTAACGTCACGATGTTGAGGTAGCCAATGTTGACAGTTTGGCGAGTCTGCTAGCCCTTGGGAAGTTAGGAAGTGGTTACACGAAGAATTTAGAAACGTAAAAATATAATTTATTATCTAGTTTGATCGTGGATTAATAATATAAGCTTCGATTATATTATTAATACAAGGTTTGATAAGACGTTTTAAGAAGTTAGAAATTCGTTTGGATTTTAAGCACGGATATACGATAATATTTTTCAAATGAAAAACTTAAAACCTCCATTGACAATAATTACAATAATGACCATCTAAGGCAAATTCATTTCGGAACCAAACCAAGTAGATCTGGCAAATATAAATGTCGTAGAGGAGATGGACCAAATGGGCGAAAACGTCAATGTCGCTTCTTCATCTTTATCAGGTTCGACCACGCCAACAGATATCGGAGATAACATACGTTGTCATAAATAAGACTTTGGGAAATTTTCGGATCTAAATTAATTTTTTATTTTCTATTCGGGCGCGTTTTTCGGGTTTTACATCAAATGTTTACTGCGACGGACGGACGTTTTCGCATATTTAGTCACCAACAGTTTTCCCCAGCAACCTTAAGTTTTCCCAAGGACAGTAGATACAGGGACGAGCGGACTGAATTGTCCCACCCGTTACAATAGCTCATAACGAGCTTCTAAAAAAAAAAAAAAACCTTTAAGTTGTCGGCATGTACGTCGTTGTCTAATGTTTGATTAGTCACATATTCGGAATTTATTTAACGAATTATTTTAACGGCTTAAAATGTGTGATATAATTTTATTAATCGGGTGATACCGGTTTGCCGTGTCTTCAATGTTTAGACAAGTCGCTTTTTCGTGCTTTGTAGGGTGTGTTCGTTTCTTGCTATTAGAGTTGTATGTTAATACAATGCTATTAGTGTGGGTGTTTGGATTGACTTTTGATTAAATTGTAAGTTAATTTGTTGATTGCGTTGTTTATTTTTTCTATTGGTTACCTTTGTTTTGAAGACTAATTGATTAAGTTAGTATTATATATTTGAATATTAAAAATTGCGGTAGTATCGAGCGGGGTTTGAACTCGACTCCTTCCGCATGAAAGACAGGCGTTAAACCACGGAACCGACGACGCTCCTTCCACTATGCAGTTATTCAGTTACTTAGATGTCACGAATTTAAGTTTTACGTTACGCGATTTCAAAGTATAATAGCGTTAGTTGCTCTCGAAAAATTTTATAAAATATTTTAAATTATATTCGCTTGTTTCGTCTGAGTCATTTAATCCGTCGCAGGAGGTTTACAATTCCACCGAGGAGAGGTTATATTTGGGGCTTGACCCACTTGTTTGTTGTGTTTTTTAACTGATCGAGATTACGTTCTTTTTTGTCTAATCTTTGGTTTTGTTGGTTTTTTCTGACTTATATTTGTATCTACTATTTTTAAGTTTATTTCCTTTTCTCCGCAAAATCGTCCAGTCTTAGAGGAACCTTTAAGAGCGCAAGTCATGCCCAAAAGCTTTTCCGGTTTCATTATAATAACGTGAGAAATCGTATTTGTGAATGGTAAGGTGTTGCGCTTCTTGATATTATATTTTCTATTGCTTGATTTCTAAGTATTTGAACTAATTTAATGCTTGACTGCGTTATAATATATTTCTATGAATTATTTTGATTCTGAAGTCTGAATGCTTGACTGCGTTATAATATTTTTCCATGAGTTTTGTTTCTGAAGTCTGATGGATTGGGTTGTTATTGTGTATTTTTCTATTCGTTATTTTTATTTTTTGATACTCTAATATTTTAAACTGGATATAGTATAACGTTACTTCTGCGTATTTCGAATTTGCGTGACGTGGAGGGTATTTTCACGTTTTATTAGGATCATTTTTTTTTAATTTTAAATCTTTCGTCTTATTTTTTTTTTATTTCGTTTTTTCAGTCGTATATTTTTAACGAGTTGTATACATCGTGCGCTTACACTTATGCTGGTCTGGTTCTCAACTGGGTCGTCATTACTTAGTAATTTATTTTAAACGTTTTCTCGACTGATTAAGATGTTTAATTTGAAATAAAATGAGCGTTAAAGATGCGGCAAGTATTTCGTAAGCGAGAAAAATACAAATACACTCTGTAGATATTTCTTTCATCTAAATTGGCTTCGTATTATATTTAACTGATAAACTTGTACCGTAAATAGGGTTAAATTCAATTGTGCATTGTTTTAGTACGTCTAACTCACTGTTGTAACTACTTAATTTATAATATTCTGAATAAATTATACTCGGTTGTTTCGTCTCAATTATTTTAATTATAATTAAAATTTTATACCGGGTGGGATTGAACCTGGATTACGTTTTTAGTAAATAACTCTGAATTGCGGAGATCTATCTATCTTTAAGAATCATCTTGAGAAATTAATACCGCTAGGGACAATTCTTCCAAGGAAAGGTATATTTTGGCTCGCCAACTTGTTGCTTTAGTGAAAACCAGGTTTTACTGTAACAAAGGAAACGCCCGTAATTTTGAGGCTGCCTTTCACGCACAACTGAGGTTCACCAACGTGGGCATGACCAATGAATTTTTTAAAAGGAAAATGTTGTGATGGTCTGTACAAACAGTCGATTCCCCGGCATAAATTTTAAAGCCTCGATTAAGTATTTAGGCAAGTAGAGTGTAACGCAGCTAAAAGGCAAACAAAAAACAACTTTACAACTGAATTTTAGTTTTAAAAAGTTGTGTATATGGTTGTTAAAACGGGTTTAAATTAATTCAGATGACCGGGTTATAATTCCGTAGGAGGGTGGTGGCAAGCCTTCTTGCCACGTAAGCCAAAAGCTCCCTTCACTTACTAATTTACCTTTAACCTCTACAAGTATCGCGTCTCTTTTATATAATTGTATTTTATTTATTAAGCCACAAGTGTATAAGCTTTCAATGCATATGACTATGTTTAGAAGGTATCGTTAATTTTGACAGTGAACAGCCCCAATTTTGTAAAAAATTTGCCACCACTGTTTAATCTAAAATTTGCTTTGCTTCCAATTTAAGTTTGTGTTGTACTGGCCATTTTGAACTTCAACGCTCTCTGCTGTATAAATTCCTAGACTTCCAAGAGTTGCCAAATACCTGGCAGAGTTAATATCCAATACGTGCTGACCTGATGATTCTTACTACAGAAAATAGAAGAGTTTTTTAAGTGTAGTAAAGTGGCTATTTTCGAGTAAATGATATTAACACCTTATCATATCTCGAAAAGGTGTTTCTTCGAAAGGTATTACAATGGAAATGTACAGGGGGCTTTAAGTCGCCTTGACCATGTAGGTTTTATCTTTAAAAGTTCCGAAAATTTGAACAACCACTTACTATAAATAATTATTGATAACTAAATTGATCTTCTTTTTAAACTTTATTCTGATTATCGTTAAAAACCAAATGTCTATATACCATTCTTAATTCACTCGCAATATTAAATAACTCTTGTTTTACAACTTTGGGAGGGAACAATTATACATTTAAAAACCCAAATGTGTAAAAAACACCTTTCCTACATATCAACCTTAAAGCAACTGTCGGCTCTAACATTGCCACCTGTATTATGATCAGAACCTTGTTATTACAGATGGCAAAGAATCTTTACGGATTCTTTGAAAAATCTACTTTATTGGAGAGCGTGGTGCCATCTATCATTGGTAAAGTTAGCTAACATTCAAAATAATGAAAAAAACGTGTACTTTTATCTTAATTATATATTGTTAAACATCTCTATAATTTAAGTTATTGTCAATTTTACAAAGAGCTAATCAACGCGAGGGGTACGTTTAGCTTAAGCGTCTTGTTTTGATTTCGATGCTAGTGACATCTATTGATAAAAGATCAACTTCACGTTGAGCCGGCACTTGCTTTAAAAGGTGGTTAATAGTTGTTGTTTTAGGTTCAAATAAGATAAACTGCGACCAAAGCTGAGAAAAAGTAGTTCCGGGCTACTTTCCAAGTAGCCTTATTAATATTAATTGTGGTTATGGTGTAACATTGTAACAGTAAAAAACACTCAATATTGTAAAGTAACAGCTCTAAGGGGAACAATTCTTAAACAGGCGTTGTAATAAAGCTTTTTTATTTACCGATTTAAATCATAGCGTGATCAAAAGATGAGGCGAAAATACAAAGTATGTTTTAAACCTGAATCTGAATATGAGATAAACGAGAAAAGTAAAATCGATGGTACAACACTAGAGAAATTTATAAAAATTTCGTGCATCCGGCTTTATTAACAAAAATACAGTCGTGCCATTCTGACTGATACAAGCCGGTTTCTACGTTTTGTGTAAAGTTCATTACACAAATCTAGCATTTCAACCGTTTTAAAAAGTTTTGTTTCAAACGCGTCATCGAACCGTTTCAGCCCGTCATTTAAACGTGGCTATATTTCCTTCGATAACCGTTAGCTCAATCCCCCCAAAGATAATCGAGGCGTTACTCTTGGAATAAACGATTTGGAGAATTAGTTTTTCCGCGTTACGGGGTAAAAGCTATTGATTTTGGGAAAAGTATTCTATTAATGGCCCAATTTTTGGCCTATTTTCGCTTCCGTGATTCGCGGTCTGACTCCACTGAGTGAGATTTTACACGTGGACGTTTATTGGAGAACCGACTTTTTTCATCACTGGAGGTTTTTCTTACAATATTTGGCAATAAGATCCCACACTTAACGTTGACGCTGTTTAACCAATTTGGCGATATTTATTTTTTATTTTTTATGGAAACATGTGGAATATTTAAATTATTAAAAAATTAGTTATCAAATGCTTTTACAGATCAAATAAATATTTTAATAAACCTAGGCGAAAAAACAATACAATCTTTGCGAAAGAGTAATCACGGCAAAGTTGGGTGAAAACGAACCAAAGATTAGTGACAATGTTCAAAAAATTGTGTGCCAGTCAATTAGTTACGAAAATGAAAATGGGAAAAAGAAATACTCAAAGTATAATGTAAGTGATTTTAGGGTCATTCCATGACAAAACGCCTGCCACAGAACACCCGACCCCTTTCGATTTTGCCCAAATTTTGTATACAGGGTTTTTTGGGCCTAGGAAAACGAATTTGACAGTTTCATAACGATCGGTTCAGCCGTTTACGAGATACAGCATACGCGTTTTTTCAAAAGTACGCCTTGACCCCCTAAATGTTTTCTACTATATCTTAAGACATAATTATGGCAAAATCACATGTAATACCTCATTTTAAAGACAATGCGCACCCTAATATGAATATGTAATCAGAGTTGTCATTTGACGTAAATGTCATTAAAATCTGGGCCTTTAAATAATTTGACCTTTGACCTTGCCCAGACACCTCAGTCGTAGGTCAACGATTTTAGCATTTTTAAAATTCCCACTATCGAATACATAATAATCACTCAAAATCTCAAAGTAATATTTGTAGTTTTCGAGATATTAATTTTTGAAATTTACCCCTCAAATTAATGAAAATGCTATTTTATACACGAAACTAGTTGACCTACTAAATAAATTAAAAATATTATTATTTTGGTAATTTTGAGTTTAGAATATCAAATACACTAATTCTTAAATTAAGTTGAGTTATTTACATATTATTTTTAGTTTTGCATGTTATCTGTAGACAGAAGACATCACTAAATTGCTTGTCCTTAGTATAGTCTGGCGTTCAATATTATTGTAGCGTATATTACTGCACCCTAAAATGGAAATGTGCTAGATATCTCAAGAAAACCCAATATTGCTCTTAGTCATATCGATTACGTTTTTAATAACGTAAAAATGTTTTAATATCTTTTTAATATATAATAGTTATAATTGAGTAGTTAAATATATTAACAGCGATAATTGAGTAGCGAAATAGAATTTATTTAACTGTATATTCTCGAACAAAGCCCTGAAATGGATCGAAATTGTTCGTTTTGGAGAGACAGTAGTAAATGTCATTTGCAAACACTTTCGAAAACAGTTGGTATCAACAACCATCTGTCCGAGGATGACAAATTAGTTCTTAGCAGCCGAACAGCTATACCTATGTCCAAAATAAGAAACATATGTCGTCACCATGAAGAACTTTTTATGAAAAGGTATTCAACGAGTCAAAAGAAGTGTATGAATCCTTTTGGGACTCACGACGCTGAAAGAAAGAGTGGACTAAAAACTATTTCATTGGATTTGTTCAAAAAATTAAAGTTACGAGGAATTGAAGTTATCGCTGGAAATAAGTTGTGCATCCAGTGTTTTATGTCTGCTGGAAAAAAAGTAAAGGATGAACTCCAAATACAGTTGGACGTTTCAGAAGTTCACACTGCACAAGAAAGCGATTCTTTTTCATTTAGTCAACCTTGTTCATCGGGAGATGCGACGCAAGACGACAAAGCTATAGCTTTAGTGGCAGTTAACGAAACTCTAATAAACTTGGGAGAATCTCCTGTTAAAAGAAGTAAGAAATATATTCAATTTGAAAGAATTTATATATGTATACATATATAAATACATATATTGTTTAACTTTTGTACAGAAGGTTTGTCATCTCGCCAAAAAACAATTCTAAGCAGGACTAAGTTAAACGCTGTGAACAATTCATTGAAACGTAAATTAGAAGAGTCAATGGAAATTTCTCTTGATGAAACAGACGATAATATGGTTACGGACGATGTTTTTAGAAAGCTCGAAGAACATCGATTATATGAGAATATTTTGAACGAACTGAGAGAGAAATTCAGTAACTCCAAGACATCATACGGCGAAAAGCTTCAGATCCTGACCTTGTCACCATTTGGAATACAACGCACAATGGAGGAATTTGGAGCACCAGAATACATGGTCAAACGAAGCAGGAATCTTAAATCTAGTCAAGGAATTCTTTCGCTACCAGAGAAACAATCGAAGGGATTAATATTGACCGAAGACGTTAAATCAAAGGTCGTTGAATTTTACGAAAATGACGATAACAGTCGTATGACATCTGGACAAAAGGAGTTTGTGTCAGTTAGAAACCACGAGACAGGTCAAAAAGAACATCATCAAAAGAGGCTTGTACTGCTGAACCTGAGAGAGCTCTATAACAAATTCAAGGAAGAGCATGATTTGACGTTAGGATTTTCGTCATTTTGTTATCTACGACCACCTTGGTGTGTATTAGCAGGTTCGTCAGGTACACATTCAGTGTGTGTCTGCACCTATCACCAAAATGTCAAGCTAATGATATCAGCTCTACCGTCTCCTTGTCCTTTAAAATGTGATATCGATTTCATGGCGCTCACCGTGTGTGACACTCAAAACAGGAATTGTATGATGAGGGTGTGCAAGGACTGTCCTGGGAAAAATGGTCTACTTGAAAATGCATATTTAACGAACCTTTTAGAAGATTTTGAAAATATAAAGTTCATGCAATGGGTGACAACTGACAGCACAAAGCTCATGACCTTGAGCGAGAGTGTTGAAAACTTTTTCGACTCTTTGGCCATTAAACTACTTGAACTAACGCGTCATCATTACACATCTAAGTCGCAATCTAATTATCTTAAAAACCTCAAAAAAACTCTAAAACCTGGTGACGTAATTGTTCTCGGTGATTTTGCGGAGAACTATTCCTTCGTAATTCAAGACGAAGCACAAGGGTTCCATTGGGACAATTCTCAAGCGACAGTGCATCCCTTCGTAATCTACTTCAGGGTAGTCGAAAACGGAGAACTTAACCACTTAAATTTTTGTATTATCAGTGATACCAGAACACATACAACCAATACTGTTCACAGTTTTTTAACTTATCTAATTCCAAATATAAAAACACATGTTCCTAATGTTAGAAAGCTAATTTATTTTACGGATGGATGTGCTGGACAGTATAAAAACAAATACAACTTTTCTAATCTCTGTTGCCACAAACAAGATTTTGGTTTGGACGCTGAATGGCATTTTTTTGCCACATCTCATGGCAAGGGACCTTGTGACGGAATTGGCGGAACACTGAAGCGTAAAACAGCAAGAGTCAGTCTTCAGCGACCAGTGACTGGACAGATTTTGACTCCAACAGATATGTTTAATTTCTGCCTATCAAACTTCGAAAATATCAAGTTCATCTATGTTAAAAACGAAGAAATTGAGCGACAAAAGGAACTTTTAAAAGAAAGGTTTTCTAAAGCCATAACAGTAAAAGGAACTCGAGGGTTTCATAAATTCGTTCCGAAATCGTTAAATGAAATCATGGTTTCTCCGTTATCTAATTACGATTCGCTAACCACAGTTAAGGTTTCGACTTTAGAATTGTCAGATACTCGAAATCAAGAGGCTGAAAACTTTAAAGTGGGAAATTTGGTAGCCAGCGTCTACAAAGGCCAACTTTACGTTGGATTAATTGAGGAAGTATCAGAAGAGTTTGGAGACTTCTTTGTAAACTTTTTGCGTCCCCCTGGTATTTCGGACAAATACACATGGCCCAGAAGGATCGATAGCAGTTGGGTGTCAAGTGAAAATGTTCTATGTGCAATTGAAATTCTTGTAGGTTTACCAAATTCGAAAGGCTATCAAATCAAAGAACACGATAAAAATAAAATTACCAAAGCCTTTTCCATGTATAAAGAAGTTTAAGCTGTTTTGTGTAAATAAAAAATTAATTGGTGTGTAAACTATAAAAATAAATGGTTTTGGTATTTCATTTTGTGTGTGGTGGGGTAAATTTCAAAAATTAATATCTCGAAAACTACAAATATTACTTTGAGATTTTGAGTGATTATTATGTATTCGATAGTGGGAATTTTAAAAATGCTAAAATCGTTGACCTACGACTGAGGTGTCTGGGCAAGGTCAAAGGTCAAATTATTTAAAGGCCCAGATTTTAATGACATTTACGTCAAATGACAACTCTGATTAAATATTCATATTAGGGTGCGCATTGTCTTTAAAATGAGGTATTACATGTGATTTTGCGATAATTATGTCATAAGATATACTAGAAAACATTTAGGGGGTCAAGGCGAACTTTTGAAAAAACGCGTATGCTGTATCTCGTAAACGGCTGAACCGATCGTTATGAAACTGTCAAAATCGTTTTCCTAGGCCCAAAAAACCTTGTATACAAAATTTTGGCGAAATCGAAAGGGGTCGAGTGTTAAAATTAAAAAAAACTAGGTCGTTTTGTCATGGAATGACCCTTTATATTTTCTTTATTTATAATGTTTATCGTGCAGAGGTTTCAAATAGGCGCAAATCTGAATTAAGGCCCGTTTTCATTAGAGCGATTTGTAAAGCAAATTGAGGGAGTGAGGGAGAATTTCCATGGCCGCGAATCGCTGTCAGTAGGGAATATGGAAACGGTTTTTTACCATTTACCATAGTTACCGCGGGATTCCCGCGGGAATGGACGCGAATGGAATTAATATTTAGTTTTAGGAAATAGAATGGACGGAAAACCAAATTTATAAATGGGAATAAAATTTTGGGTCTCGGGAATGGATGGGAATGGATTTTCCCCATTTTATATACATATTGTACTAAATGATCGATCCTATAGAATTTTGTTATTAGTAAAACGGGCGAATCCAATGAAAGTATTTTAATTAATGTGGGGTGCCTCTTCTCAACTTCGAAATTATTTGCTTCGGGAATGGGAAAATCGAGAATGGGAAAATCGGGAATTTAGGGATGGGCGGGGATGATAATATTTTGACGGGAATGGAATGGTAATGGATTTAATTCGAAAGTCACGGGAATGATATGGTCGGGAATGAAAAACGTTGTATGGAATTGGGAAGGGAATGGAATTTTTGTGGTCGGCAACGGGCGGGAATGGAATTTTTGTGGTCAGCAATGGGCGGGAATGGAATTTTTGTGGTCAGCAATAGGCGGGAATGGTAACGTTTTTCTTCAAATGCAGCTCTCTGGTAGATTAATCGGGTCAGGTTCGGTTTTCATTTTAGCGATTTTTCAAGCGAGAATTGACCAGCGATTTTCAGTTCTTTTAAAAAAGATGGTCTTTGACCGAAGGAGACTTTTACAAAAACTGCTATCGAAAAAGAAACTGCTATTCCTGCAAATAATTTTCTTGTAAAATTAGAAAACGAAAAGGAAATAAACCCCAAAACGATGGTGGGAAAATATGTTTTTAAAAATAGGGCTAGGGAAGGCGATTAAGAAACACTGGTAAGCCAAAATATTTAGGGAAAAACTTTGGCCATCATCATATTATTATTATTATTAAGTAATAAGTCAATTTTCAAAAATAGCGTTCCCTCCTATATATTTGTTTTGATTTTGCTATAATATAGTATTTTTCGAAAGGACAGAGGATTTGGCGGTATTCAGGGGCAGTCTGTGTCACTCCAACATTGGATACGATTGAGATCTTCTTGTAGGGTGCTGACTTTATCGTCGGCGAATATATACAGCAACTGAAAATGAGCCGTCTGTTAATCTATTCCGAGCATTAAGCGAGTCGAGTGCCACACCGGATTTGATTGAGGCCCTTTTCGAATCGAGACGGGTCGCTCAAAAACATCTCTTTATATGATTACTTAACGGAAAATCCCTTTAGTTTATTAAAATTAATACGTATTTTTCAACCGCATTAATCAAACTATTTTTAAGTTGCATGAATGCAAAACAAAATAGATAGTTAGCGCTATTAACCAACATGTTTCTCAAACACCAGAAAGACAATTCTTAATTTTCTACACATTTCAACAAATAGTTCTCTAACCTTTTAGCTCGGTGGTGCCTTTCCGGAACAAGAGGGTGTATTTTAAGTTTTCCAGTACAACAAAATTCCAGTTTGCCTGTTCGATAGAACGAACCCAATGTACTCTTAGAATTTACTTTTCACCTTCACAGTTTTGTGAGTTCTAAATACATACATTCAATTAATTCAAATTGGATAAGAGATAAATATGGAAATTGACCCTTCATCACCCCATCTAGAACATAAAATTATTCCATTTTGTTTTGCGTTGCCAAGTCATCAAAATTTGATCGACTGGACTACAAGAAAGTTCTACATCAGAAACGGATTTTTACATTGTGGTATAATGTATTGAATAAATCTTTTCCGATATTAAATCAAGCCAATAGACTTGGGAACTTTAGCTAAAATACCTCGGGAGAAATGAAATCTTCAAAATTCGCCACAACCTGTATTGCATTTCCATTTTACCTAAAATAAAAAAAAATTCACGCAAATCGGACAATTATTTTTTAATACCCACTGTATATTAACTAATATTTCAAAATCATATTAATATATTAAAGATCTTTTCTATTTCCAGATAGATATTATTAAGTGCCTTTTGAATGGAAGAAGAAAATGTTTCGACGTGGTTCTCAAAAAACTCCAAGTAATTTAAGCATGCTTTAGTAGGTTTGGTCCCCATTCGATCGAAAATAGACCAATTGTGCGGTTTAAATTAATATTAATTTTTAAAAAACCGAATAAGTAACCATACCATAACGGTATCGTACGCTAAGTATTTGCTACTGACGGCGACGCACGTTCACTGCGCTCTCATACTGGGGGCGCGTGGCGCCACCCCAACCCCATTCTTGCTATCACGATGGGCCGTCTACAACGTGACCAAGAGAACAGTATCGAGCTAGCCATATGGTACCGAGTATTGTCCAACCCAATATTAACCCAACCTAGCCTAACCTAAATATGGTCTCTATACAGAAAAACTATTAAAAAATGTATTTACAATATAAAATCCCGATGAACCGAAACCAGCCAAATGAGCTATATTTCGATCGAATGAGATTTTGGCCGAATGGGAATATACCCTTTAGTATTTGAACCAAAATAATTCCAAGATCTAAATCTGTACTTTATAATTGGGGAAAACAGTAGGAATGTTAAGTAACAGTTACTGCCACTAGATAATATAGCTTTTAAGGGGCCTTCAGCATTGCTGTCGTGAGCTCACCATATTATTTCATGTAAAAAGTTTTAACGCTTGTTAAGAAGAAATACCCGAAAATAATGAAAGAAAATTTGACTCTTATAGTGTTCAGAGTGTTGTTTATTCCTTAAAAACTTTGAGATGAGAATTGATAAATATTTTTATTTTTCGATATATTTCGTCCCGTACTAATTTCGTTAATATTATATCGTTGAATGCATGTTACGTTTATAAACAACAACAGATATTTGCGAACAGCGCTTACTTCGCGTCGAATGAAAATAACTTTATAAGTATCAATTTTAATTTTAACATTGGGGAACAATTCAACAATCCTGAGACTTAGCTCGTGTTTCACAAGTCTTGCCTAAAGCTCAGACTTAAATATGACGGCTTACGTTGGGCTAAGAGATTGAAACGTATATTTGAGCGTACTCTTATCTGAAATTCGCGGTTGATCGCCAGTTTGAAAAGATAACACGCAGCGATGAGAAAGGTCTGAAAATTAGTTTTCTAAATATGCCAGATTTATTTAATAATTCCCCTGTTTAGTACGAAATTTTTGGGTTTCGTACCTTAAAATAAAAATATCTTGATTTTTATTAACCTCCAAAGTACGAGAGATATTGCTGCTTGTTTGGTTTTTTTTAAATGCGAAATGTGAACTCAAAGAGCTTTCTCTGTGCACACGGAGTACAGCGAGGTTCGTCGCTGTGTTCTATCCTCCACGGTGTTATGTCTTTCAGGATATCTTTTAGTAGAATATTTCCCAAAGACACGCCAAAATTTGCAATTAAAATACTGTTTTAAATCCTATAGGATATCATTCAATATTTGTCAAAACCGTAAAATCAAGCCACCTGAAGTTTTTCAAACTATTAAATTCAAATTATAGGGCCTGGATCCAGCTAGACCTGGTGCATTTTAGGGACAATTTTTTTGCCACGTTGGCTCAACACTTTGATCGAAGTCCCTTTTTTGTGGTGTAGCCAATTTCAATTCACTTTTCTCACGGTCTCCTGTTTCCAATCTCTTTTTAGATTTAACCTATATCTATATCAATAATTCAAAATACATTTTACCCAACCTACTGCTGATAATAAAATCACGTAGATTAACAAACCATTTTTTGAAGTTTAACTGTGATTTCAGTCGATTTGCTCAGACATCTATTACTATGAGCAATCAAAAGGTATATGATATTTATTTAAATATCAATTGGTTATATTCTCCGCGACCAGAAATAGCAGAGCGTTTATGATTTATTTGTTTTATTGTATATTATATTATATTATATTATATTATATTATATTATAATATAAATAAAAAATAAGAATGATAAATAATGGGGTAATTCCCTATGAATTCAACTATCGTAGTACCATGGGACCGTGATTTCTACTTTTTTGTATGCTTCTATAACTTGTAAGTATAGGAGATTTTTATATAAAAATATTTACATAATTTTGGAACGATTGTGAAGCACGCCCTACGGCTTTCGAAAACACCAACAAACATTTGGGGTTTGATCAAAAATTAAAATTTTATATTTAATATGCATTCATTGGACCATAGTTTGAGACTCCTAAATTATTTAGAATTTTATTAAGAAGGACCAAACAAGATAACTAATTCTGACTACACCATCAGGTTCCTTCACTAACCAGATAGGGTCTGCTGACCCATAATGGCCCGACTAATAATGAAATGACCCCAAAAAATAAATAATTTTATTTAAAATTATAAATTTATATTTTCAGGAATGCGAAATCAAATGAACAACGATAAAAACAAACGTATCAATAAACATGTTTATTACCTCTGTAATTACAATATAAAAATAAATTTCTGAAATATAACATTTTTCATGTAAATCATAATAGACCTATTCACCGGTGTCTCTAAGCTGCGCGTCCATTCCGTTGTGGCCGGCCGAGGAAATTGGAGCGACGAGCACATTGTCCCAAACCCCAAACGGCTTATTTTCCTGGTGTTTGGCGTCGAAACGGCCGTAGCTGTTTTTTAATAAAACATTTTAAATTGTACAACAGTGGTTTTTTCTTACTTTTAAATTTCCGTCATTAAATAGTATGAAAAACAGTAAATCTCCAGTCGATCTAAAAAATTTGCGTGATATATCACTATTAAACTGTGATCTGAAATTGTGGAAAAGCACAGTGTTTCGAAGAACCCAAATTTTGGCAAAATTTAAAAAATGTTCTGTTACCAATAATATTTAAATTTTTACAATAAGGAAATAATGAAGAGTGACGCGGCAACAACAGTTTTTAGATGCGACCCCTAGCGGAGAAGTTACTTTTCCTGAAGAAGCGCAGGGTTTTGGTTGGTATAATTCGATTGATCTTAGCGAATTTAGACCGTGGAAAAAAATTCACAGTCATACATTATTTCAATACGTTATTTGAATCCCAGCTGTGATTTGATAAATTCTGCCAGCGGAGGCCCCCAGATAGAAGGTCAAGGTCTAGTTATCTTAATGTATTTCAATAAACTGATTCTAAGCTGTAGTGTTGTAAACACTGCAAGGTATAAAGAGAAACGAATCCTAAAGCATTTGATAAATCTATAACAAAACTACTAATTATGGAAATAATTAGTGATTTCTACATATTCAGACTTCGAGTGAAGTAGGAATTCTTTATCTATTACAGATAAGTATCTAGCTAGACTAAAACAATTGAATGACCTACGTTTGCAACCCTGGAAAGTATGCTGAAAGCGTGGAATCATAGACAGCGCTCAAAATTTAATCGCGCTAACCAAAGTTCTGAATACTTATTCTACAAATCCAAAAAGTTACTGTTGCTTGAATTTTCATGAGGGGAAGGGCTACAAACAGGTTTTGGAACTGGCTTTGATATAATATTTCTGAACATGGACATATGCCAATATTACAGACAGCGCAACAAAGGACATCGTTTGAAGCGGGTTACTCCAATAAAATAATTAACTCGCTTCCATTTCAAAGGGACAATACGTGTTTATTGAGATTTTTAATTTTTAATACATTTGCAATATTTAACACCCTCAAGATTACAGACTCGCCTCGTCCCGGGCTTAGAGCAATTAGCGGAAATAAAAAAATTCGAGGGTGTGTAGATTCCCTGGCATTGGTCGTCTTCGGTGCAGGGGCACAGGCAAATAGCTTTTACGTTGTTGCCGGGTCGCTTGCAGAAAGGTTTAGAGTTCGGTCCGCAATCAATTTTCGCCTTATCGTCACATTCCACTGCCTTATCCTCTGTACACTCTAATAAAACAATAATAAAGTACTCTGTAATTACCACTCTTACACCTTATAAAGGCCCTACTTTCGCAGCGTGTTAATGTTGCGAGTGTTTAAACTTCCAAAACAATCTAAACAGCTTCTGAAGTCTTACATCGAAGGTTAGCTTTTCGCAAACAACGCGTCGTTCTTTTAGTTCGACCAAATCCGCCACCCACTACGAAGATATCTCGCTTAGTCGCCAATCAAAACGCTTAAATATTAGCTCTTATATTGCGTTTATTATACGCAAATATGAAAGAATATTTTACGTAAAAACGATATGACCTTCGATAGAGGGTACTCAATCATTTGACTTATCTTACTCAAAGAGAGAAAGATGGAATCTCCCCCTTTCAACAAAGATTAGAAACTTCTTTAAAAGGGACATTTTATAATTTATACGCCACTTACTGATGAAACTTTCACACAGTGCCACGTACACGAATGATAGCAGCACGGCGTAGAAATAGAAAAGCCATTTGTGGGACATTCGGTCGACTATTTTGCAACTCGGAGTTCTCAGCAGCAAAATCTCAAAATCCTAAAAAATGGAAAAGATTTTGGAGTACAAAAGTGTAGCGTTTTATACACGTGATCTTTTTGAACATTATTTCATTATTATCAAAAGTTAGCTTTCCAAAGTAGTTCTTGATTTTAGAATTAATTTCTTCAGTTTTATCGTTCTATTGAGAATCCAAATAGAATTGGCGGGACCTGTATATTCAACTACGACTGACGGAAATAAGATGGAACAACCACAACTGGACCCTGTTATTAGATGTAAGTGGATTGGTTGAGTCAATCACTTGATTCAAATGTTTGAGATTGTGGATAGAGATAGGGGCTCAAGTCATATTAGACACAACTTAATCGCCGAGGAAACGCCCATGGTATTAAAACAAAACGCAGTCGACTTAGCCATCGAAAAATTCACTTCTGTTATTAATCTTCTTGGCAGGTATATCAAAGATTCAATTATATGCTTTGATCATTTAACGTCTATATTACTTAATATCTAGGCTCAGTTTCCGCTCCCGTTTTATATTTTGCTTTCCCTCAGTATAGTCATGAAAAATGAGGAAAATTTCTAATTGAATGTAAAACAAACTTAACCGCAAGCCGGGTCATCCCGCCTATTTATTCCCCCTTTTCGCTTAACGTAGTCGTCGAGAAAAAGGCTTCAGTTGCAGTTTTGTTTCCCACGAGCCAGTGAAGAAGGGGGATGGACAACACAAAATGGGGATTATGATCTCACTGTCTGGGAAAGTGGGATACCCAATCAGCAGCCAAGAGAGAAATTAAAAAGAACCGCTCCCCCGTTTTTCTTTAAACCATCCCCGTCCTAGCCTAATAGCCAGCGCGTTGGAGAAGAACGAAGCTTAAATTAACCTCATTTTCGGAATCCGAAGCCTTCAATATACGACGTTTTTTCGGAAATTTGCTCCGATCCCGTTCCAAAGGTTTTGGAAAATTTTACTCCGTTTCTGGTCCGTTACAACGAGTTTTCGGAAATTTGCTCCGATTCGGTTCCGTTACAACAAATTTTCAGCAATTTGCTCTGATTCCATTACGTTCCTCTACTTTCTTATAAATTAGCTCTGATTCCTTTCCGGCGCCGCGGAACGGAACGGAGTTCGCGGTAACGGAATAATTTCCGCTCCGTTGCAGCTCTAGTCTGCCGGTGGAGGGGTGGAGAAAGAAAGATGACTATTATTATGGGAGAATAGAGTGGTAGAAAATAAGTGCTTTAGCTTTAGCACCCCTTCCCAGTCCATTTGGATTTTTATTTTCCGTGTTCCACGCGTCCGCCCTCCATCATCCGGAGTACTAGTTCACTGTTACGTTTTTTTCCTCCTCCCCTCCTTTCCGATACTTGGAAGTATTATCTTTAACCCTCTGGCATACGGCAAATTTTGACGTATTTATCATGCTCTCCGGAGTTCCTAAGTTTTTAGCCATTCCCTCCAGAACTCCAGAGTTTTTCCCATCTCGGTTTAAGACCTTCCACGTCTAATGAATGCTTTGTTAACTAAAATAACGCCTGCCTTTAATACTTATTGTACTTTTTTATTATTTTTCAGTACTTGAGAAATATTTTACAAATATTTTTTTCTACATTTAATAAAATATTATAATACTTTTAATCCAGGGGTTTGATATTTGTGTGCGGGTTAGGAGTTTTTCATTAAAGGCGCTTCGTTCGCCCTAAATCCGTATAGCAATAGCCGGTAGTTTAAAAGGTAAGACTTTACATGCCTTCAAAGTCCCACTCCCAATTATGCGTCTAGAATGAATTATATCAGTTTAAAAATATGATATATATTATATAAATTGCGTGAATGAAGTACAACAGGTAATCACGTTTGAGAGGACACTTTTCATGACTGCCTTTTTATATAAATACGTTTATAGGTAGGTGTGTAAGTGTGGATGTATGTCGGTAGGGGTGTAGGTATCAGTGTAAATGTGTGTTAGTAAGAGTAAAGGTAGGTATATATGTAAGTGTATATTGTTGTAAGTATGCATGTAGGTAAGTTAGTACAATAGGTAGGTAGGAGTATTTGTGTGAGTTAAGTAGGTATAAGCAGAAAGTCTTAGTTGATAGCACCCATTGGCTACTTTGACAATTGTCAGTTATCATCTACGGTGGAAATGAGATCAAATCACATTCCGAAAATCCTAGACCCTGATTTCCGTATATAAAAAATATCGTACATAATCGAGTTATAGTTATGACTGCTTATGATTTCGAATATTAAAGTGATCATATTTCCAAGTTTATTAAACTTTTTGGTATTGTTTCCGTGTTATATAATTTTTCAAATACTCAAAGGAAATAAATATAATATTGAAATTTTACAAGTTTAAAGGAAAGTGTCAAGTTTGTTCTCGAAAATTTTACGTTATGTGTTTTTAGACGTTTTAATTTTTGCCGTTCAGGTAATTTTCAAAGGATTATGGGTATTTTTCTTCACCACTTGAAATGCGCAATCCTTTAAATCTTTTCGTTTCTTGAATTCACGTTAAAGTCCGTCTCCTGATTGGCTTATCTGATTTCGTGAAAAACAGAAAGACACTACCCAGATGGTAGAAAGGGTAATGAAACAGTTTGATATTCGTGGTGGAAATTAATACTAAATTTTTGTTCACGTTTACTCTTAACCGACTTTTCTAACAACCCCTTTGGAGTATTTATGAAAGCTGTAATTAAAACGAGAAATAGAGGTCATACTCTTTGTGAAATTTTCGTCGGGTTGGGCTGCCAGACCGACCGCGACAAAGACTATAGTCATAGGTAGCATAGCGTTTTGTCTACTTAGAGAGAATGATCCACTTATGGTGCTACTATAACTCCTGAAATTCCGGCCTTGCTGGGAGTAAGAAATAATTTTCCTTTAATTCTTCGACAGTTAGTAATATTATTTTTCAAGTAAACCCCTCCTAGTATATGTATTATAAGGTAATATTTCTTTCCCACTTTCAAATGCAACCTTAACAACTAAATATATGTTTAACGGGGTTTTCACACAGATTTCCATACTATTTCTAAATTTAAGAACGAGGTTTTTTGGGCAGAATTTCATTCGTATTTAGAAATTATAGAACGTGGTTTGACACCGAATTTCATGGATTTTTCTGAATTTTAGAAGGGGGTTTTGATACAGAATTTCATACCTATTTCTAAATATTATAGACGTGCTTATTCAAGCCCGTATTTGACCCAATATTTATAGCCAGAAGCCTCGTTCTGCAGAGCGCAGACGCCGACAACAAAACGCAGCTCGTATAGCAACAAAAGAGGAAGAATAAACTTACCGATTTGGAAGTGCAGATGCGAACAGAGACTATTTCGTAGATGCGCAGCGGAAACTGCGCTTCCAATGGTGTGTTTACCGTTTTATGCACTTGTTAAGCCCAGGGGAGGGGGGTTGCACTAAGGGGGAATTTCTTCAGTTATCCAATGAAAAAAATGCAATTCCAGGCACGCGACCCTTATTTTCACAGTCAATTAAAATATCAGCTAATTACTTTAACGGTTTTACGAAAAGGTGTGTGGGTTTGACAATTTTACTTCGATAAATGTGATTCCCCCTAATTGTTCCTTGTTTTCAGAGATAAGTGTCTTTAGATGTATTGGCCTGACCGTCTCTAAATTATCCTGGCAAATCTAAAAAATAAGACGTTTCAGAGGATCCTTTAAGAGCTGGTCTTAAAAACGATAAAGCTAGCATCGAGAAACTCGAACGTCTCAAATGGACCTAACCCAAAAAACGGATTGGAGCTTGATGAAAAAAAGAACTAGAAAGTCCAGCGTGTGGCTACCACTCTATTATAAATTTGTATTTTTCATGAAAGCGCTATTTTCATTTTATTTGGAATCATTACCAAGCCCCGTCGTATTAATCTTACGCCTTTGCAACGGGATAATTGTAAGTTATCTCTAAACTTTAAAATAAAGTCTACTTGATTTCATTATTTTAACTTTTATACGAATAGCAATTGTTTAAAATAATTTGAGATTTTTTATTTGGGTATAAAGGGAAACTTTTTCCAATAGAGAGAAAACCAGGCCGCTGTCATCCGTCATTTCGCTCAAGCGCAGATGGGATTTCCGAAAGGTTAAACGGAACAAAATACTTATGAGATTATAAATCATAATTTGCATCTCGCCGTTTATTATTTGGAAAGTTCAATCACAAAGCATTTAACTCGTGTATAGGCATATAATGAGTGTCGAGGTGGCCGCAATCTTCCAATGACACGAGCCCACACTCGGTTACTCAATGACGGGTCACGTGGGCCCTTTTCAAGAGACATTCCAGGTTTCGTCGTGGTCCATTCAATCCCGTTAAGAGGCTCAATTGATAAACTCTAGGCAGAGGTAATGTCATTGGGGTGCTCATCCAAGAACCATTTCTAATTTCCGGTCGTGATCCAAATGAGTCTATTGTGGCATTGCTGATAGGCAGTTTAAACTAGCATGACTGACCCGGTCACTGGCGATCGTATTCTATAAAAAGGTCATATCAGAAGGGGTTCAGGATTTTATACAAATTGTCCAGGTTCAAGAAAGACTCAGAGGGACAGCCAGATAAGAGTGGTAAGAATTGAGAGGTGCAGCCGAATAAGAATAGTAAGAACACCCTTTAGGGTGGGCTATTGTAAGTTGGGAATCAAATGCTAACCATCCTTTTAACAGGGGCATGTTGTCTGGCGTCAAAATGTTTCTCATTTCAATAGTTCACAAATTTATTTAGAAATGCAAAAAATCAATATGTTTTGGTTCATTTGTAACAATTGCAGATTTTCTTGTTCATCCCCATTGTTTCATTAGGGCACTGTTTATCCGATTTAGACAAACCTGAAATATACCCGGATATTCAGTATGGAAAATGAAGCAGCCCAAGAAATAATCTTATTAAAGCAACATTTACATACGAATTTACATACACTAGATTTCATAAGGACAAGAACCCCTAACGCGATCAATATTATATCATTTATATTCAAAGTTTTGACGTTTTAAAATTTTCAAGTATGCAAAATAACATAGACTAGAATGCTTTTTCGCCATATTAGTGTTCGTGGTAGACCGTTGTCAGCGCTTACCAATTATCTAAGTTGCATCACTCCTCTTGCGCCATCACACACATTCTTTAGTTTTTAAAGCCCCGTACCATACAGACGCCATGATAAATTGCAATCCGCTTGACTACGCGAATGTGAGTTATCGTCCTACGCTGAGATATTAAATGGAAGTAGATCACGCCATTCCTTTACGTTGTGTACGAGTACTTTCGGATTCGCCGTGTATTATTTCGCATTAAGCTTTTCAAATAAACAAAACGTATAGCTATGGGGACATTTATCTGATAAGGTCTATTTAATTCTTAAGAAGGCATTTCTGCGACACAAATCAACAAAATTGAAATTAAGATGTCCTTGGTTCCATTGCTCCTGAAAACTTTGAGACCAGTGACCCTTACATTTCTCATCATTAATGTGTTCCTTGGTACCAGGCACCCCTAACTTCTCCAAATAACAAGCAGTCCTTTGAGACAAGCTGACTCACTTTTCCAATTATCAAAGTGCTCCTTGGCACCAGTTGCTTTGGGGTATTTTTTCTTTAAACGGCCCATTCTCAAGAATCGCCAATGCGAATAATAATGATCAAAATTGTTCTTACAAATCGTGAGTTACGAAAGTGATTCTGCATCTTGGTAGCAGTGTACACCAGGACATGTTACCCAGGATTTACACATAAGATAATGTATGTGTATTGATATTACTGAGACCCAGACAAATATCAACTCATTTCATACTAATTTAGTGATAAAATTTTTGGCTGTTAAATCAAACAAATTAAATATAAATATAAATATAAATATAAATATAAATATAAATATAAATAAATGGATTTTCTCGCTAATTGGATCGAAAATGGTGAAGCTGTACCCTTCTCTTTTTCCTCGTAAAGAGAAAATGCCAGATTTTATATTGATGAATTAAAACTTAGGATTTATAAATCTGTCGTCTGTTACTGATCCTGCCCTTTTAAAAATGAAGTGCCCCAAAGTGGACTAAGGGTCGTATTCAGAAGAAGGTCAACGACACGTAGAACTATAAAATAAAAAAATTTCGGCTTGACCTTTGGATATATTTATAGATCAAACTAATCCTTTATCTTTTTAAATTCTGCCCAGGGCTGCCAATTTCGCCTAAAAGGCTAGGAGCAATTTTAGAGTTTCTGATGTTAAAAATCTGATGGACTAATCTGACCGCGTTACTAGCTTATTAAATAGAGTTATTATAAACCTGAATTTTTTCTTTCAAATAGTTTACAATATTTTATTATATTCAGAGTATTCAGAGTCTAATGTAATTCAGCGTGTAAAGGAAAATCTTTTTGAACGTGGACAAAATCTGGCAGCCGTCATATCGTTTTAATGAAGCTGGGATTTGCGCGTTACGTGAAACCAGTATTCATAGTTTCTACACCTTCATTGGCGTGTTTCTCGTCACTTTTATTTGGGGATGTTCCCAGCCTATCGGGGTTTCCCCTTTGGCAATGTAGCAGCCCCAGCAACTTTCTAACTCGAGCGACATTTGAGCACGACCTCACCCACCCTAGATTTCACCTTTGCTCGAAGCGCTCTACATAAACACTCGCAGGACCCCATGCAAAAAATAATATTCAATTTAAAGACAAAGTCGTAACCAAAATTTCGAACGCTTTTTCACACACCGTTGTCAGAGCTTAGTAATTTCCTCGGTTAAATCAACCCTTTTCACGAACTCACGCGTCGGGTTTTTTGACAGTCCACTTGACTAGGCGAAAGCGAATGCATCATCCTACGCTGTAAATATTAAATGGAAGTAGAACGCGCCATTCATTTACGCGGTGTACGAGTACTTTCGCGTAAGCCGTGTATTATTTAGAAAAATATTTTCATATTAACAGAACATAATTTTCTGATAAATTCATGAGCCAAAGAGGAAAAGAACTGGGCACGAACCCGTTGCGAAAAAGCTGATGATTTTTTCTTAATTGGAGAGAAACCCACGGGCCGCAATCAAAATTCAATAAGAGAGCGGAACAGTATTAAAATTAAGATGCCCTCAATAACAATTAGAGCTCGGAGTTTGGATGAAAATTTACCAACTTATTTTATTTTTATCCCTAACCTACACTTATCCGAAAATATAAATTATTTTTGCATGTCAAATCGTTGTTTATCCATGGATAATATCAGAAGTGTATCATTATCTCTAAGTATACAAATTCCGGGTCTCGTTCGGGTATCTTAGTCTGGGTTTCATGACATCAGAGCTTGTATAGAGAGCAAACTCCAGAGAGAAAAATTTTGAAAATATTTCGGCGGAGGCGCCACCGAGTGGTCAAGACAGCAACTAAATAGGCGTTTATTGAACAAAACTCTACCCTTGGATCTGAAACTGACCTTGAACAAATATTTTACTAATGAGTCAATGAGTTAATGGTAAGGTCTACGGTCATTTATTGATATATGAGCTGTTTTTTAGTCAAGTGGCTTTCTGTGCTTTGTGATGGTAAGTTTTCGCTTCTTGTTAATACATTTTTTATTGGTGTGGATATTTGGACATCTACGTATCCTAATGCAGTCATTGATTTCCTGGGTGTGCGAGTCATTATATGATATTGGAAATTGGACGGTGTTGGTCTTTTTCGTGCGGTATGTGTCACAACGTCAACAGGAAGTCTACGAGTCGTCCACTATCAGATATCGAATATAGCTATTCTACGGTATCTTCATCAAGGGCGAGTGTTGAAATAAAATGAGCGTTAAAGATGTGGCAAGAATTTCGTAAGCGAGAAAAATACAAATAAACTTTCATTAAAATTAGCTTGGTATTATATTTAAACTTGTTCTGTAAATAGGGTTAAATTAAATTGTGCATTGTTTTAGTACGTCTAACTCGCTGTTGTAACTACTTAATTTATATTATTCTGAATAAATTAAACTCGGTTGTTTCGTCTCAATTATTAAAATTAAAATAAAAATTTTATACCGGGCGGGATGGAACCGGGATTACGTTTTTAGTAAATAACTCTGAATTGCGGAGATATCTTAAAGAAATTAATACCACTAGGGACCATTCTTCCGAGGAGAGGTATATTTTGGCTTGCCAACTTGTTAAATATTATCAGAGTTTCGCGCTGGGATGACAATGGTGTCAAAAAATAGAATAGAGGGAATAGTAGTTACACACGTTCATAGCACATGGACAAAAATATGTGTATTTCTGACATAAATCTAAAATTTCAAAAAAAATCAATGGCGTTAAATAATTAAATTATTTGCTACCCATCTCACGCGGCTCACACCAAACATCTGAGTCTTCCACGACCATGTATTCATTATTTTCCTCCTTTGGATTTACAATCTACGAATTTTTCGAGAGAATGTTACTCATTATTTTGGTTCTTGTCCTCGAGCCCAACGACGATGTCCGTTATTGCTGCTGCCATGTTCCGAGGACTGTTTTTTAGTTCAACATATATATATATCGAAGTGGGACTATTGCTATGGACGGAATGTTTGTTAGTTGGTTTGTTTGGCGTGGAAAGCGACGACACGGTAGATGAAGCTGCGAATTTTTTTTTTATTTATATTATCGGCGACGCTGAGACTCAAAAAAAGAAAGATGCTAGCCGCGTATTCTCCCAAAACCGACGCCTTTACCATCTAAGTTGCGCCGTCCTCCTCGGACTTCACACTTGAACTTTTACGATTAAACACTTTTTGTTTCGTGCCCGCCCTATAGGTGGGCGCATTTCTTCTATGAGGGGTGGGACGAAATTTTGCGTTTACTCAATAGCGGTACAAGTAGATTGTTAGCTAGTAGTGCCCGTAAAGGCGGGAGAGATAGATCCGTTCGACATTGCAGCAGAGAGCAGATAATATTATATGCACAAAACCGTGTGTGGTCAGAAGTAATAAATAACTGTGGCACTTTCTTATCGAAACCGTGTATGGCCAGAAGTAACAAATAAGTGTGGCACTTTCTTATCGAAACCGTGTATGGCCAGAAGTAACAAATAAGTATGGCACTTTCTTATCGAAACCGTGTGTGGTCAGAAGTAATAAATAAGTGTGGCACTTTCTTATCGAAACCGTGTATGGTCAGAAGTAATAAATAAGTATGACACTTTCTTATTAAAGGGAGAGTGACCAAAAAAAACTGTTGGTCTCATTCGATAGAACTCTTTGGCGCGCACGCAGTACCGTTAATTTCCGCCCCCTCCGAACAACCCCCTTAAAGGGAGAGTGACCAAAAAAACAAGTTGGTCTCATTCGATAGAACAATAAAAGTAAAAGATTGGAATCGTCTACGTGAAAGAGTGAGACCACAAAATTCAAAGCAGTTGGAATTAGGGCCTGTTGCAAAAGTTTGCTTTGCTAGAATCGCACATGTTAAAATCAATGGGCTAGCACTTTGGCTAGGGCTTTGGCAACAGGCCCTAAAGCTGAAAAGTATGCGACCATGGGGACAGCATCTCCGTCTTGCCATATTTTTAGTACATAAATAAATTCTTGCAGTAATATGATTTATGCAGTTGTTAATAATCCATATTAAATATCTGCTCTAAGAAAATACTAATTTAATCACCGAGATCATATAAAATCACATGGCCTGAACAGCTTTTAATTGGTTTGCCACCCGGGTATCCTGAGGGTGGGCGGCACCCACTCTTTAACTTAGGATGGCAAATTATATATCAAACGATAAGAAATCACGTAGCCTCAACAGTTTTTGTATTGGTTTGCCCACCCGGGTATCTTGAGGGTGGGCGGTGGCCACTCTTAAACATAGGATGGCAAATTATATATCAAACGATAGGAAATCACATTGTCTCAACAGCTTTGGTATTGGTTTGCCCACCCGCGTATCCTGAGGGTGGGCGGTGGCCACTCTTTAAAATAGGATGGTAAATTATACATCAAAAGATAGGAAATCACATTGCCTCAACAGCTTTTGTATTGGTTTGCTCACCCGCGTATCCTGAGGGTGGACGGCACCACTCTTTAACTTAGGATGGCAATTTATATATCAAACTATAAGAAATCACGTAGCCTCAACAGTTTTTGTATTAGTTTGCCTACCGGTGTCTACTAAGGGTGTATGGGTTTGCCCACTCGAATACACTGATGTGGAACTAATATTACGGCCTGGGCCGACTTGTTTTATCTTATAGGGATAAGTGCTCAAACGCCTCACTTTGGTTTAGTATTGAGTGAGTCAAAAATACAAAATTTTGATGACGTTGACACTTCTTTTACCCAACAAGGTCTCAATGAAAGATATTTCGTTCCAACTCAGTTTTAGCGGGGTAATCACTTGACAATAATGAAAGTAATAAGACATCAAATAGCCTCATCGCCAACAAAGAAGTCAATTAAAGTTTTTTCAGGAGCCCCATTACAGGCTCTAAAGGTCGTGAAATTTTATAATACAATCACAAAACATTAGTTGTAAGGGGAGAACACGATTTATCGATGCGGATTTAAAGCATTGTGATGAAAAATCCTTAATTGCCGTTTATTTAAATTTTAATTCATTTCACAAACTATAACTATTTTAACACCCAAAATTACATCAATTTTCTAAGTACAAATCACCCTATAAAATTATCGTTCACCGTGTTGGAAGTATTTAATCGGTCTGTAACTCGGTAATTTGTTTTTCAAAAACCAATTCGCGGGCACGGCGGTCCTGTTTCCCGGCGTTTTTGAACCACCCCGGGATCTCCGGTGCCAGCTGTGCCGGGTTACTTGGACTGCTGTGTGCTCGTCGTTCCCCTTTAGGAACTCTCTCCAAAGGGCTTGACTCTTTACCTACGTAGGTGGGGTGTCGGCTGGAGTTGCTACAGCATCCATTGTTAATCCCACTGCTGTCTTCGAAGTGGGGATTGGTCCACCCGTTGCTGCACCTTCTGCTGGGTTGAGTGGCTTGCGTCAAAGGTGTGACCATCAGTAGTAGGGTTCTGCTAGCCATGCTGTTTAACAAAATATTTTGGGTATTTTTTGCTATATGAAAATAATTGGTAAATTTACCGGTAAAACCACTCGGTAAATTTACCGTAATTTTACTAACACCGGTAAATTTACCGGCTCACATCTCTACTTAATAGTAACTTTTGTTTTTGTGGATGAAAACTACTACGATTAATAACAACGGTGCTGCTTTCGCATAGTTATACAGAGGGAAATAATACCAATCGAAGGACGTATAAATTACATTTCTACTGAGTGCCGTTTTGGAGCAATCGACTTTTCACTAAGTCCTTTTGGAGCCAGCTCACCGCTAACGACACCGTTAATTACACAGAACACCGTAAGAGTGAAAATAACACCTTCAATTCCTCTATAACAAGTGAGGCTAACAATTCCTCTACTACAAGAGGGATGAGGCTAACAATTCCTCCTCAACAAGAGTGGTTAGGCTAAAAAAGGATTTAGGTATTACCATAAGTGTATAATATTTTTGTTACATAAGTGTGACACTTCCTATTCTTCACACGCAAACGTTTAACTGAGAGCTATTCACAAGACAGACTGCATTATGGGCTTCGTCGCCGTTTTGCATCTGCTTACTAACGCTTCACACTTAGACTTTGATAGAGCATCGATAGGGGAAGATTTGCTTAGATTGCGATGACGTCACTCGGTTACGAACTCGCAGTAAAATATTCTCCTAAGTGACAAATTTATGGTACAATATTATAGACTTATGGTATTACGACCTACGTTTCCCGAAGTGAGCTGAACAGTACTTACAAGGAGGCGACCCGAGGTGTAACGCACCGATTTAGTTCAAACTCAGGGGTTTGGTAGACCTTCATATAACTTGAAAACCCTTAAATGGAAAGTGCAGAACCGCAAAGTGCAGAGCCGCAAAGTGCAGAGCCGCAAAGTGCAGAGCCGCAAAGTGCAGAGCCGCAAAGTGCAGAGCCGCAAAGTGCAGCGTCGCAAAGTGCAGCGTCGCAAAGTGCAGCGTCGCAAAGTGCAGAGCCGCAAAGTGCAGAGCCGCAAAGTGCAGAGCCGCAAAGTGCAGAGCCGCAAAGTGCAGAGCCGCAAAGTGCAGAGCCGCAAAGTGCAGCGTCGCAAAGTGCAGCGTCGCAAAGTGCAGCGTCGCAAAGTGCAGCGTCGCAAAGTGCAGAGCCGCAAAATGCAGAGCCGCAAAGTGCAGAGACGCAAAGTGCAGAGCCGCAAAATGCAGAGCCGCAAAGTGCAGAGCCGCAAAGTGCAGCGTCGCAAAGTGCAGCGTTGCAAAGTGCAGCGTCGCAAAGTGCAGCGTCGCAAAGTGCAGCGTCGCAAAGTGCAGCGCCGCAAAGTGCCCCGGCTGCTAAGACAAATGCAATCAAAACATCTGTGCTCGCAATGAGTATGGGCTGCTAATTAAAATTATTGCAAGATTTGAAATATGTCTGTAATTGTTGTGGCGAGAGCCGGGCAACGTATGGCTAATAACCTGCGGCTGATTTGCACAAGTACACTGATCCTATCCAGTGGTTTGATGGGGTCACTGGAGCTCTTGAGGGGCTCCACACCCGGCGTTCAGAGTCGCTGGGCTCTTGGAGGCGGTCCACACCTGGTTTGCTGGGTCACTGGGGTCCTTGGGGGTCTCGTGCTTGGGGCGCTGCTGGGTCACTGGAACCTTAGGGGTGTTCCATACTCGGCATTCAATATCCTACTGGGGAGGGTTGTTTGGCGGTGGAAGAGGAAGTCACTCTAGTCCGCAGCTGTGCGAGGGTGGGAATTAGGGCAACCCATGGTGTCGCCTTTTGTTGGACCATGATAAGGGCGTTTGTTTGCCATATGTGAGCCTGCCTGTCTTTTTGGCTGTCTCACTGGCCGAACGTTTGTTTCGCAAAGTGCATTTTTGTCCGGCATGACTCTTTGTCTTGTGTGCCGCCGTAGTGCCCAGTTGAACGGCGGGGTTCAAATACATAACCTTATGTAATTGTTGTGATAGGATTGGAAATTTCTTGATTCCTTTAAACGTAAGATGTTTGTAACGAGGAAGAGCCAGAGAGGGGGAAATGCCATAAAATTTATCGAGCATGCTTCATGCTTGTAGAATATGGAGGTTTCGGGTTCGAAGTTAAATGGTTCTAAAAAATTAACCATTAGTGCCCGAATAGAGAAGAGATTCCTATCTACTTAATGCGTTTATGGCTTTCAGCTGGGTTCCCAATCTCGCCAGCTCTTTTTCGCAGCTTCCTCGTTCTTATTGTTACTATAATATAACACGGGCTTTCTCGGAAAATTAGTCACTCCTAGGAGTGGCCGCGGAAAGTAAAAAACTAAAACGGAGAAGTGTTTTGAGATGCGATTTGGTCGGGTATAAGAGCGGTGGCGTTTTTAGACAGTTTTCAGTTGTGAATAAAAAATATCGTTTGCTCTCCCAAAAAAGACTATTTATTTGACTTACAAATCCGTAAACGCTCTCTTAAAAATCGACTATGTACAAGTAAAATATATTTTGGTTTGCTTACTTTTTGTGTAAACGTGATTGGGATAAGATTTTTTTTCTTAATCTTTACGCCAGATTATAAATTTATGAACACTCACATCTTTTGCCCACCTCAGTTAGAAGTGCATTTACGCTAGACAGTGCGAACTTATCACTCAACATTTAGAGACAAGGAATTAAACATAAATAAGCGAGTTTCAACAACCCCACCTCCATCTATCGGCTTTAAATTAACTATTAGGAGGATCCTTTCGTAAACTGACGTCATAGATCACCGAGATCACGCTGAGGTATAACGTCAAAGTACCATCGTCGTCTGCTTGTTCGTCTAACTGCGTATGTGTCACATGTTACTGTAAATCTCGTAATTTTTACAAACTTGAGCCCAATAGCGTCACGTAGGCCATTGCCGCAGACATAGCTAGTGGTACAATAATAACAGTAAAGTCAGTGACCCTCTATGCTTGACGTATCAAACTTGTCAATTCCTTTTTAATAATTGGTTAAATACTTAAATTTGAAGACGCCTATTTGGCCAATCGAGCTTTCCTTGCTATGCAGGTTGAAAACAATTTGTTATTTGTTTTTACTATGCAGTTCGAAAACAATTTGTTCTTACTACGCAGGTCGCAAACTATTAGTTCTTACTATGCAGTTCGAAAACTATTTGTTCTTACTATGCAGTTCGAAAACTATTTGTTCTTACTACGCAGGTAGCAAACTATTTGTTCTTACTATGCAGTTCGAAAACAATTTGTTCTTACTACGCGAGTCGCAAACTATTTGTTCTTACTACGCAGTTCGAAAACTATTTGTTCTTACTTTGAATTTTGACCTCCACTATTCGTAGTTTTATACAAATAGCATGGAAATTATCAACATATTTTCTGGACAAGGCGTATAGACGAGACACTTGAAATTTGTTATCAATTGATGCATTTCCGGTGAAGTTTGGACGAGCAATGAACCATTAATGTTCAAAGTGCTTTTACTTACTGTGAAACCAACAAAAGATCGAAAAACAAGCAAACTAAATCCTAGTTTGAAAGAACATCAGTACTCCACTGTGAATTGTT